>NW_016107815.1:0-53838 GCF_001604975.1 Cebus imitator | reverse complement strand
AAAAAAAAAAAAAAAAAAAAAAAAAAAAAAAAAAAAAAAAAAAAAAAAAAAAAAAAAGAAATTAGAAGAACAACACAAACACACAGAAGTAAAAAAGAATAAGCAAGGACACATTTATAAAACAGAAAACATAGAATTAAGAAAACTGACAGGCATTTTAAAATTAAACACTACTAAAATCAATGCATGTCTAAGAAGACTGACCAAGATTTAAAGAAGAGAGACATTGACGTTAGGAATGAGAAAGAAGACGTAACTATAGATAAAGCGATGATTAAAAGAGACGACGTAAATACTGGGAGGAATTTTATACTGATAAATGTGAAAAGAGAGCTAATGAACAAAATACCTAGAACAGTATCCTATTAGTGAATTAGTAATGTTAACCTGTTCTCAAAGAAAATATTAGGCCCAGTTGGTTTTGCATATGAATTCTATAAAACACTTGAAAGATAATCTTAGATTTTTTTTTTTCAAAGAATAGGCTTAGTTACAGAGGGTTTATTGTTTTTCTGTGAGGTTAATATGACCTTAATACTAAAACAAGGCAAGGGTAGTATAAGAAATATTAGAAATTCATTTCGCTTATGAACGTGCATGAAGTATTCAAAACAAAATATGAGCACCCTCAATTCAGCAACGTGTTAAAAATATAATACCTGTTAAACACATTGGGTAAATCCTAAAATGCAAAGTTTTAGAAATTCTATTAAAATGTAAATCACTAGATTAGCAGATAAATGGAAAAAACCATATACCTATCTGAGTAGGTATAGCAAAAACATTTGATCAATATCTATTCATGATAAAAAAAAAAATTCTTAGGGAAAACTAAGGCTAAAAGGTAAATTACTTAACCTAATAAATGTTGTTTGCCAAAAACCTACTACAAACATCGCATTGAATAGTAATGCTTTAAAAGCATTCCCTTCAAAAACTAGGAAAAGAAAAAGATACATGATTTCACTGGTTTTATTTAAAATATTGTTATAGATTCTAATCAGCACAAAAAGGCAATATTGTATTAGGTAGTGGATACATGACATTGGTCTCATTTTATTATGCCTTATCATTTAAATTTATGTTGCATATACTATTTTGAATTTATAGCATATTTGATAATACAAGATAATGTGAGGTCTTACAAAGAAATGAGAATACATAAAGGAAGGAAAAGTGAATGAAAAAAAAAAAGATATGTCCCTTGCAGAACTTAATAGTCTGGCAGTAGATATAGGTGACTCATTTAGGCACTTGGAGAATTAAATATCAAGTGCCATGATTGCTGGGTTGATGAGTGGGCAACAGCACAACAGTCCTGTTGTGCTAACTTTCAATTTAAGAGTTTGAAAATAGTTTCCTATAAAAAGCAATATCTAAGTTGAGGCCTAGAAAATGATGTCTCAGTCTATTTGTGCTGCTATAACCAAGTACCAGAGTTTGAGTAATTTAGACAAGAGAACTTTATTTTCTCACAGTTCTGGAGACTGGGGGGTCCAAGATCAAGTATCCCATATTCAGCATGTGGGGAAGGCTCCCTCTCTGCTTCCAAGATGCTGCTTTGTCAAAGCACCATCACTGAATCTTCACATGGCAGAAGGCAGAGGGGTGAAAGGGCAAAAATGGATGAACAGTGTTCTCACATGGCAGAAAGGACAGAGGAGAAAAAGGGCCCAGCTGTTTTCCTCCAGCTTTTTTGTAAGGTGCTAATCTCATTCACGAGGGCGGATCCGTCATGGCCTTGTCACCTCCTAAAGTCTCCACCTCATAATCCTGCTGCATTGGGAATTCAGTTTCCACATGAATTTTGAAGGGGACACAAATATTCAAACCATAGCAAACGAGGAAGGGTTTTCTAGGCAAAGAAGATGGGAGAATTAGGAATCAATTTTGGGGACAAATGCTCATTGGCAGGGGTGAGAGCATCTGTGAAGGGATAGAGGCAGAACAACCTTTGGGGCTTCCGGGTCCTCCAGATACTGCTGTAACCTGAGCTTGGACTTGCAGGTCAGGAGAGATACGAGGAGTAGCTAGAGAGAGAAGTAAAAGCCAGGTTGCACTGAGTCAGAATCATTCTTTTGTTGTTTTTGTTTTCTTTTTGTATTATTGATAATATAGGGTAAACAGAAAATAAAAGCTGAAATAATCTAAATACTCGGAAATTGAAAAAGGACAAAGAATGAATGGGAAATATGTTTGAATATAGAAAAGTATAAAAATGATCGTTATTAAAACTAAAGAAAACTGGAAAACTCTTTATGATCCTGGCGAAAAGTTCTGAACCCAGTATTATACTTTACCTCTTATGCTGTATTTATAAGATTATAAAATATGTATGCATAAAAACAAAGACAGGAGGGCAGTATACCAACAGAATATTGTGTTAGGATGGTAGAATATGGTTGAGTTTTATCTCTTTTTCAAAAATGTTGTTACATATATCTTCATTTAAAAATAAAGTTAAACAGAGCAAGACAATATTAGTAACTTCAGTGAGCCCAGGAAAATAATTTTTGCTCATTATTGAATCTCCAGTGCTTAGCACAAAGTAGAGACTGCATGTGTGTGTGAATACATTAAATGTGTCAAGAATGGTCCTGAGGTGCTTTGAAAGAATTACTGGTGGTATCCTAACAGCAGCGACCGAGTGTCAGGTAGGTCAGAATTGGGCTGCAGTGCCAAATCACAGACAGGAATTGCAAGCTGAATGAACTTGCTGGAAAACCTTTATTAAGCATTTTCAGAATTGACTGAGCTATTTGACATCTTATACTTAAAGCAGATCTACCAGAAAGAGAAGTCAACACTTTGCCAAAATAGGGGCTAGAAATAACGGAAGAATTGGGAGGGAGATTTGTTGCTTTTTTGCTTTTGGGTGGAGAGTATGAAAGGAGTGTTGTTTTAGTTGTTAATGTTTTTAAAAAATTAGAGTATTCTTAAATAAATATAAAACATTTTTAAGAAAATATGTTTAAATGATGGAGAAAAATCTCCCAAACTATGCTACATGTCATTTCTTGAGAGATTTATTTTCCAATTTTTTTCATGCATATAATCATAAGCATTGTGTATAGATTTCCTTCTCTTCTACAGTTCCCACTTTTAAAATTGAATTTTTCATTTAATAAATTGCATAGTATTTCATCATATTGGTATCCTATAATTTACTTAACTTTCAGTCCTTTGCTGTGCATGGAAGTTTTTGTTGTTTTGATTTTTTTCTTTTTTAATTAAACCTTACTGTACATATTGCTTTTCTCTCCTTAGAATGATTTTCTTGAAGAAATTTTTAGGAATAAAAGGATATTCTGGGTTAAAGGTTAGAAATATTGTAATTTGGATTCCCTGAAAAAAGAATAATAGAAAAACTGGTTTTTTTTTTTTACATCCAGCTAGAATGAAATGGGCTCACTTAGTCAGGAGTCTGGGATGAAGCTGTCATTCTCAGTATTTTTAGCTCTATATTGTATAGATAGAATTTAGTAAAATTTTTTTAGGGATGGGTGAAGATGGGCAGAATAATAGCAATTAATAGTTCTTCATATTGTTATCTCATTAGTTGCCATAAAATATGGTCTGAACTGAGATTGAGTTAGATTAAGTGACTGTTCCAAAGTCCCCTAGAGAGTTAATGGCAGGCCTCAGATAAAATTTGTCTCTTAATTTCTAGATCGCAATGCCAGGGTAGCCATGTGTAGAAATTCCAATCATTATATATTTTTATCAGTATTAAGCTAGGAGTTGAGAAAGGAGATATTGACTGCTTGGGATCAAATACAGCTTTACTGATCTCTTGCTGTGTGAATTTGATCAAGTCTCACAAGCATTCTGACCTTCTATTTCTTGAACTAGAAAATAGGAGTGATAATAGTAATTGCTTTGTAAGGTGATTGTGAACAGTTAATGAAATGATGTATATAAAGGATTTATACAGTGCCGTCACATACCAGCATTTAGTAAATATTAGCAAAATACCTAAGGTCCAGATTCTTTGACCTTTGAGGAAATTAACCTGATTAACCTTCATCGATCCCTTTCTTCAAGGCAACTTTAGGACACAGAATATACCTTGAATAAATTTGCAGTTACAGTTTCCCTGTCTATAGCTTGGACATTTTGCATCCCCAACACTTGTCTTCCTTTTGCACTAGTGGTACTCTAATTTATTAGCAAAGTTGTCTCTCCAAGGGGAGCTGCAGAGTTTATGCTATTGGTGTATGTGGCTCTGGTCTTGACCATTGTTTTAGCTCTTCATTTTAGATCTCAACAAGATTTTGTTGCTCCTTGTGTATGCCTTCCAGACCATTTGAGGTGTTATGTCATTCTGTGACTGTGAACTAGACATGAGTCATAAAAGCAAAATTGAATTAGACCCTTATTGAGCATTTCAGGCTTACTGCCTTGATTTGGACAGTGATATAATTTCTTGTACAGAGTTACAGTGAATGATTGAACTGTAGATAATGCTGGTGAAGTAAATTAATAATAACAACTAATTATAGTCATATTGTGTGGTTGGGGAGACCCGTGATTTTAACATGAAAGAAAATAGACTATGTCTGTTATGATCTATGTTTATGTGGCTTTGTATCCGTGATTTAGAAAAATGTCCCAGATGAAAAAGCAATGATTCTTTATTTATTAAGCCAACTGCAGTCTTGTTAACCTTTAATATATTCAGGAACAAAGCAAACTGGATACTTGAAAACCTTTCTCTTTGAATTTAGTGGTTTCTTTATCATCTACATTTTCATCCGTAAATGAGTTAACTGGATACTTTCAAATAAGTTATGTTAAATCTAAAATATGAAGAAAATGAACAACTATTAAATCTTTCAGCCATTTGTTCCTCTTTTCCCATTTTCTTCTTATCCACACCAAATGCTTTTTATTCCCATCACTCTACTTAAATATATCAACATCAAGGTCAGCCACTTTCTATGTATTGACAACATTAGTAGTCAAGTCTCTGACCTCCTTAACCTTTCAGCAGCATTTCACGTGGCTGAACGCTCCCCGCCCCCCCAGCGTTCTTGAAAATGTTCTTTCCTAGATTTCAGGACATCATTTTTTCTTTCTCTTATTTTTCACTGCCACTCCACAGTCTACTTTGCTCACTACACAAAATCAGCCAATGCCAGATCTCTACAGGAGTCAGACTATTCTAATTGGTGGTTTGCCTCTGCTGTCCATTACTGTAACTATGCCTATCTTGCCTGTGACGTTTGAGTGCCACCACTTGGCCCCCGCCAGCTTGAGATCCAATTATTCACATTGCATTTAAATTTTGTAATTGAGTGACTGTGGTTCCTACTGCAAGATTTGGCATGCAGAGAAGAGCAGCCACAGAGCTCTTCAAGGATGCAGGTGCTACCATCACAAATCTATTTCACAAAATAGTGGTGAAGGGTATTTCCTCTGGACCCTTCCAACTGGGATGAGTTGGTCTAAAGTGACTAATCCACATTCTAGCATCCAACAATCTCTTTAAGTCTTTGGATCCCTTCGTCTACATTAAACCAAGGGAGATCAGGTATTTCCAGCTCGCTCACAGTGGTCTATCTTTTGATCCATATTTTAGCTAACCAAGCAAATAAACTATCAGAACCATTTATCACTCCCTGAGCTGTAACAGTAAATGCAGAATCCCTCCTTAGTGGGCTTAAATCAGTAAATTCAGCCTGATCCAACTCTATGTTCCTCCCACCATTATACTACATCCTTAATATTAATTCCCAGGCCTGTTCTCCAGATTTCTGCCCACATAAATTAGAAAACTCGAGCCGTTCTTTTGAGATGTAGCGCACCTCGTCGTGAGTCACACCCTGAACCTCACCTCTAGGGGCCTGCCAGGGCAATAGTCCAGTTATAGGTCTAGAAGCAAACAGACCTAGTATTGTGGGATACTAATGTAAAAGGTGTTGTGTTTTAAATTTCAAGTTCCACTTGTTCCTTGTTGTTACCTAAGAAAGCAGTTGATTTTCATATATTAACCGTCTACTATAAAACCTTGCTGTGATGCGGTATTAGTTCCAGGACTTTTCTGGTTAATTCTTCCAGATTTTCTAAATAGACAATCATGCCATCAACAAAAAAGGCAGCTCTGTTTCTTCCTTTACAATACATATACCTTTCCTTTTCTTACTGCATTAGCTAACACTTTCGTAATGGTGAAAAGGAGTGGTGAGAGGGGACATTCTTTCTTTCTTCCTGATCTTAGTGGGCAAGCTTCTAATTTCTTACCACTAAGTGTGATATTAAGTATACGGGGTTTTTTTTGTAGATATTCATTATCAAGTTGAGGAAGGTTTCCTCTATTTCTAGTTTACTGCATGTTTTTATCCCAAATAGGTGTTAAATTTTCTCAAATACTTTATCTGCATCTGTTGCTAAGATCATGTGACTTTTATTCGTTAGCCTGTTGATGTGATGGTTTACATTAATTGATTATTAAAAGTCCAATGAGCTTTGCATAGCTGCAATGAATTCTACTTGTACATGCTATGTAATTTTGTATACACTGTTGGACTGAATTTGCTAATTTTTTTAAATTGATTTTTGCATCAGTGTTCATAAGAGATATTGGTCTGTAGTTTTCCTTTGAAGTCTTTGTGTGGTTTTGGTATTAGAATAATGCTGATGATGAGAAGGAGTTAAGAAGTATTCCCTCTCTGTTTTCTGAAAAAGATGATAGAAATTTGGTATAATTTCTTCCCTAAGTATTTGGTAGAATACGATCCCAGTGCAACTATCTAAATCTGATTCCTTCTGTTTTAGAAGGTTCTTAATAATTGAATATGTTTTTTAAAAAATGTATGTATTCAAATTATTTATTTCTTCTTGTGTGAGTTTTGGCAGATTATGTCTTCCAAGGAGTTGGTCTGTTCCACCTAGGTTATCAAATTTGTTAAGCTTGGAGTTGTTCATAATATTCCTGTTTTAAAAATATAGGTTATAGTGATAACCCTCTTTCATTTCTGATATTATTAATTTGTGTCCTCTTTCTTTTTTCTCTTACTTAACCTCTCTAGAGACTTATTGCTTGTTTTGATCTTTTCAAAGAATCAGTTTTGGCTTTGATTGATTTTTCTCTATTGATTTCCTGTTTTATTTTTTTCTGCTTATTTTGGATTTAACCTGCTTTTCTTTTCCTAGTTTCCTGAAATGAAAACAGATTATTGATTTTAGATATTTCTTCATTTTTAATATATGCATTGAATGCTGTACATTTCCCTCTAAGCACTATTTTCATTGTGTCCCATATATTTTGATAAGTTGTGTTTTTATTTTTATTTAATCCGTAATATTTTAACATTTCTATTGAGATGTCTTCTTTCACTCATGTGTCATTCAAAAGAGTATTTTTTAATCTTCGTGTATTTTAGAATTTTCTGTTATCTTTCTGTTACTGATTTCTAGTTTAATTCAACTGTGGTCTGAAAGCAAACATTTTATGATTTCTATTCTTTTAAATTAGTCAAGGTGTGTTGAATGACCTGAAATAAGGTATTTTGATGATTGTTTCATTGAGTTTGAGAAGAATGTATATTCTGTAGTTGTTGGATGAAGAAGTCTGTAGATATTACATACAGTTGATTGATACTGTTGTTTAATTCAACGGTGACTTTACTGATTTTCTGCCTGCTCAATCTGTTCATTTCTAGTAGAGGAAAATTGAAGTCTTCAACTGTAATACTGGATTCATTTATTTCTTCCTTGCAGTTCTGTCAGTTTTTGCATCACATAGTTTGATATTTTGTTGTTAGAGACATATACATTATGGGTTCATGTGTATCCTCATTTCTCCATGAGGATCCAAGCTTCTGACCTATATTATTGTCCTTCTTTCCAAAGGACTTCTTTGAATATTTTTTACAATGCAGGTTTATTGGCAACAAATTTTCTCAATTTTTGCTTCTCTAAGAAAGTCTTTATTTCTCCTTGACTTTTGAAGTAAATGTCACAGAGTATAGAATTCAATGCTGCTGAGTTTATTCCCAACACTTCAAATATTTTATTCCATTCTTTTTTTTACTTGCACGGTTTCTGAGAAGTTAGATGTAATTTTTATCTTTGTTCCTTTATGGGTGGTTTTTTTCCTCTGGCTTCAGTTTGGAATTTTTTATCTTTGATTTTTAGTAGTTTAAAAATAATATGCCTAGGTGTTGTTTTTTGTTTATTTGTTTTTTGGCATTTTTCCTGCCTAATGTACTCTAAGCTTCCTGGTTCTGAGGTTTGGTGTATGACATTACTTTGGAAAAATTCTCAGACGTTATTGTTTCAATTGTTTTTTGTTGTTGTTCCTTTATCCCTTCTTCTGGCGTTTTTATTATGTATTTGCTTCACATTTTGTAGTTGTCTCTCACTCCTTTGATATTCTGGGTTTGTTTGTTGTTTGCTTTTGTCTTTATTCTCTATGCTTTCCAGTTTTAAATGTTTCTATTGAGATACCTTTGAGCTCAGGGATTATTTTCTCAGCCATGCCCAGTATACTAATAAGTCCTTCAAAGGTATTTTTCATTTCTGTTACATTGATTTTTATCTCTATCATTTAATTTTGATTCTTTCTTCAAATTCCTATCTCTTTGCTTACATTGTTCATCTGTTCATGCATGCTATCTGTTTTACCCATTAGACCACTTAGCATATTATCATTGTTTTAAATTCCTAATCTGACCATTCCAACATCCCTGCCATTTCTGATTCTGATGTTTACCCTTTCACTTAACGTTGTGTTTTTGGCTTGCTTTTCTTGATAGCCAGATATGATGGATCACATAAAAGAAACAGCTATAAACAGACCTTTATTAATGTGGGGAGGGAGGAGAAGCATTCTCTAGTCCTATAATTAGGTCTTGGTTGGTTTTTGTTTTGTTTTGCTTTGTTTGCTTGTTTAGCTTTGGTTTTTTGTTTGTTTTGTTATTGTTTTGTTTTGTTTTGTTTTGTTTTCATTGAAAAGCATCTTTCTCTGTCACCAGGCTGGAGTGCAGTGGTGTGATCTCGGTTCACTGCAACCTCCACCTCCTAGGTTCAAGTGATTCTCCTGCCTCAGCCTCCTGAGTAGCTGAGACTACAGGCACACGCCACCAAGCCCAGCTAATTTTTGTATTTTTAGTAGAGATGGGATTTCACCATGTTGGCCAGGATGGTCTCAATCTCTTGACCTAGTGATCCACTCGTCTCAGCCTCCCAAGGTGCTAGGATTATAGGCATGAGCCACCATGCCCAGCAGCTTTGTTTTTTTTTTAAAGGGATGCTTCTGGACTATGAACTTTAAAATTGATTTTCAGTTCCCACCCAACCTGGTTAAGAGGGAGAGAATGGCTAGAGTGAACCGGAGTTGAGTATTTCCCTTCTTTTATGTGAAGAGCTAGAATGGGCTGAAAATGAGTATTTTCCTTCTTTGATTTGGAAGGCTAGAGCTGACTGGAGTTGGTTATTCTTTTTGGGTGGAGGCTATTATGGTGGGAAAGGACAAAAGGAAGTTGTTAGAGCTGCCTCTACTGTGAAAAATAGTAAATTAAAAACAATATACATCCCTGGAGGGATTGTGTAGATCAGTGCCACCATTGAGGACTTGAAAGACACAAGGGTGGTGATTCCCACCACATCCCCATTTAACTCTCCCATTTGGCCTGTGCAGAAGACAGATGGATCTTGGAGAATGACGATGGATTATTGTAAGCTTAATTAAATGGTGACTCCAATTGCAGCTGCTGTACCAGATGTGGTTTCATTGCTTCAGCAAATTAACACATCTCCTGGTACCCAGTATGCAGCCATTGACTTGGCAAATGCCTTTTTCTCCATTCCTGTTCATAAAGTCCACCAGAAGCAATTTGCCTTCAGTTTGCAAGGCCAGCAATATACCTTTACATCCTACCTCAGGGGTATATCAAGTCTCTGACTTTGTGTCATAATCTTATTTGGAGAGAACTTGATCACTTTTCACATTCACAAGATAAACATACTCTGCCACCTGGGCCTAATGATCCAACAGATCTAATGGTGCTTGAGGTGTCAGTGGCAGACAGGGATGCTGTGTGGAGCCTTTGGCAGGCCCCCATAGGTGAATCATAGTGGAGACCTCTAGGATTTAGGAGCAAGGCCCTGCCATCTGCTATAGATAACTACTCTCCTTTTGAGAGACAGCTCTTGGCCTGTTCCTGGCTTTGGTGGAAAATGAACTTTTGACTATAAATTATCAAGTCAACATGTGACCTGAACTGCCTGTCATGAACTGGGTGCTTTCTCACCCATCTAACCATAAAATGGGTCATGCACAGCATGATTCAATCATCAAGTGGAAGTGATATATATATGATCAGACTCAAGCACGTCTTGAAATCACAAGTAAGTTACATGAGGAAGTGGCTCAAATGCCCACGGTCTCCATTCCTGCCACCCTGTCTTCTCTCCCCCAGCCTGCACCGGTGGCCTCATGGGGAATTCCCTATAATCAGATAACAGAGGAAGGGAAGACCAGGGCCTGGTTCATAGATGGTTCTGCATGATACACAGGCACCATCCTAAAATGGACAGCTGTAGCACTACAACTGCTTTCTAGGATATCCCTGAAGGACAGCAATGAAGTGGGCAGAACTTTGAGCAGTGTACCTTGTGCACTTTGCATGAAAGGAGAAATTGGCAGATATGCAATTACATGTGATTCATGGGCTGTAGCCAGTGGTTTGGCTGGATGGTAAGGGACTTGGAAGAAGCCTGATTGGAAAAATGGTGACAAATTTGGGCAAGAGGTATGTGGACGAACCTCTCTGAGTGGTCAAAAACTGTGAATATATTTGTATCCCATGTGAGTGCTCACCAATGGGTGCCTTCAGCAGAGGAGGATTTTAAAAATTAAATGGATAGGATGACTCCTTCTGTGGACACGACTCAGATGCTCTTTCTCCTGTCATCCCTGTCATTGCCCAATGGGCCTATGAACAAAGTGGCCATGGTTGGAGGTTATTCATGAGCTCAGCAATATGGACTTCCACTCACCAAGGCTGACCTGGCTATGCCCACTGCTGAATGCCCAGTTTGCCAGCAGCAGAGACCAACACTGAGCCCTCGATATGGCGGCATTCCTTGGGATGATCAGCCAGCTACCTGGTGGCAGGTTGATTATATTGGACCTCTTCTATCTTGGAAAGGGAAGAGGTTTGTCCTTGCTGGGATAGATACTTACTCTGGATATGGGTTTTTCTATCCTGCACACAATACTTCTGCCAAGACTACCATCTGTGGACTCATGGAATGCGTTATCTTCTATCATTGCATTCCACATATCATTGCCTCTGACCAAGGCACTCACTTTAGGGCTAAAGAAGTGCAGCAGTGGGCTCATGCTCATGGAATTCACTGGTCTTACTGTGTTCCCCATCACCCTGGAGCAGCTGGACTGATAGAGTCATAGAATGGCCTTTTGAAGTCACAATTACAATGCCAACTAGGTGACAGTCATTTGCAAGGCTGGGGCAAAGCTTTTCAGAAGGCTGTGTATGCTCTGAATCAGCATCCAGTACATGGTAGTGTTTCTTCTGTAGCCAGGATTCATGGGTCCAGTAAGCAAGGGGTGGAAGTGGAAGCGGCACCACTCACCATCACCCCTAGTAATCTACTAGCAAAATTTTTGCTTCCTCTTCCAGCAACATTATGCTCGCTGGCCTAGAGGTCTTAGTTCCAGAGGCAGGAATTCTACCACCGAGACACAACAATGATTCCATTAAACTGGAAGTTAAGATTGCCATGTGGACACTTTGGGTTCCTCCTACCTTTAAGTCAACAGGCTAAGAAGGGAATTACAGTGTTGGCTGTGGTGATTGACCTGGGCTATCAGGATGAAATCAATCTACTACTCCACAATAGAGGTAAGGAAGAGTATGCATGAAAGACAGGAGATCCATTAGGGCATCCCTTAGTTTTACCATGCCCTGTGATTAAGATCAATGGGAAACTACAATATCCCAATCTAGGCAAGATTACAAATGGCCCAGACCCCTCAGGAATGACGATTTGGGTCACTCCCCCAGGAAAAAACTACAACCTGCTGAGGTGCCAGCTGAAAGCAAAGGAAACACAAAATGGGTAGTAGAAGAAGGTAGTCGTAAATACCAGCTATGACCACATGACCAGCTGAAAAAACAAGGACTGTAATTATCATGAGTACTTCCTACTTCTTTTGTTAAAAACATGTTTGTGCATGTATACATTTGTACTAAGAAAATATCTTTATTTTTCTTTTTTATCATGTGACATAAGATTTATTTACTTCATATTGGCATTTAAGTATTGTTAACTTTATGTAATAGTATTTGAGTTGGGATTGGTGCATTTCTCATTGTATGAAGGATTGCTGTATTAAGTTAGGCATAATTATGACCTTAGTATTGTCTTTACTTGAAGATTTTTCTCTCAGGACATGAGTGTGAGTTCAAGTTGACAAGGGGTGGACTTGTGATGGTTAATACTGAATGTCAACTTGTTTGGATTGAAGCATAAAAAGTATTGATTGATCCTGGGTATGTCTGTGAGGGTGTTGCCAAAGGAGATTAACATTTGAGTCACTGGGCTGGGAAAGGCAGACTCATCCTTAATCAGGGTGGGCGCTATATAATCAGCTGCCAGCATGGCTAGAATATAAAGCAGGCAGAAAAATGTGAAAAGAGAGACTGGCCTAGCCTCCCAGCTTGCATCTTTCTCCTGTGCTGGATACTTCCTGTCCTCAAACATCGAACTCTGAGTTCTTCAGTTTTGGAACTCAGACTGGGTCTCCTTGCTCTTCAGCCTGCAGATGGCCTATTGTAGGATATATGTAAACATAACTAATGGACTATATGTGTCTGCGTATGCATGCATATGGTCACCGCTCAGTCTATATGCATACATATACAGATATATATAGTCCATTAGTTCTGTTTCCTTAGAGAACCCTCACTAATACACTTACTCAGGTCAGTTAGACTCTGATAGAACCAGCAGGGTTAAGTTCTTATTAAATAGTTTCTCGCAAGTACAGATCTTGTTAAGAAGAAAAGAATGTTCAGGCATATATTTTTTTAAAATGGCTATTTTCTCATCCCCCTGCTGGAAACATGAGACAATTTTCTCTAATATTTACTGTGAAAATCTGGTTGAGGCCCAGGAGGTAAAACTCAAAGAAGTGTTAGGGCCCCTATGACTGGGTTCTCTGAAGTTTTTAACTCTCAGACTTGTCCACACTGAGACTTCAATAGTTTATCAATTACAGTTCAGGCGTTCTACCCTGCTACTAGTTACCAGGGCAGTTTCTGTTTATGAGCCTTTAATCTGGTAAACCATAATTGTCTTTATTTGTTGTCTGTTCCTGCAATTTTGGAGAAAGCTGTTTGCCTTCAATCCTTACTTCTTTTACAGATCAAATAAGAGTTGTGATCTCTCAGTTTTGTTTTTTTGCTTTTTGGATGGAGTTTTGTTGTTATTGCCCAGGCTGGAATGCAATGGCACAATCTTGGCTCACTGCAACCCCTGCCTCCTGGGTTCAAGCGATTCCTCTGCCTCAGCCTCCCAAGTAGCTGGGATTACAGGTACCTGCAACCATGCCGAGCTAATTTTTGTATTTTTAGTAGATACAGGGTTTCACCATGTTCACCAGGCTGGTCTCGAATTCTAGACCTCAGGTGATCGACCACCTCAGCCTCCCAAAGTGCTGGGATTACAGGCGTGAGCCACCATGTCCCACTTATCTCTCAGTCATTTTAGCTTTTAACTTGTTGTTGGAATAAAGTGCAAATTTCAGGCTCCTTCCATGCAGAACCAGAAACCAAAAGTTGCCTTTGTTTTTGAAAGATGATTTTGCTTGATACAGAATTCTGAGTTGATAGTTTTTTTCCCCCTGCATGGTATTCTAATGTCCTCTCACATTATCTTCAATTAGAAATCAGCTGACATCATTTTTTTTTGTTACTCTGTATAAATATTTTTTTTTCTTTAGCTTCTAAGATTTCTATTTATTACTGGTCTTGAACAATTTAATTATCATGTACCTTGGCATGGTTTTCTTTTTAAATATTTCTAATCTTAGAGTGTGTTGCATCTCTTGGATCTGCAGTCTAATAATTCTGCAGATTCAAAAAAGTCTGAGAAAGTCTTTATTTCTCCTTGATGTTTGAAGGAAATTTTACAGGGTATATTTACTATGAAAACCTGGTTGAGCTTCTGGAGGTAAAACTCACAAAAGGGTGAGGGCCCCTGTGAGGGGCTCCCTGAGCTTTTAACTCAGACTTGCCCACACTAAGACTCCAGCAATTTATCAGTTGCAGTTTAGGTTTCCTACCCTGTTACCAGTTATACTTTTCATCACAATTAGAAAGCTTTCAGCAAATATTTCTTTCAGTATTTTACTACCTTCCCTTACCTTTGGAGCTTCCAGTTGCATGTATATTAGGGGGCTTGAGATTTTCCCACTACTCACTGATTCTTGTATTTATTTTTTTTTTCAGTCTCTTTTTCTCTGTGTGTGTGTCATTTTAGATAATTTATATTGCTACACATTTAAATGTACTATTTTTGTTTTTTCCAATACTTGATCTCATTGAGTGTATATTTCATCTCAGACATTGCAGTTTTCATTAGTAGAAGTTCATTTTAGGTCTATTAGATCTTCAACATTTCCAGTCAACATATCAAAAATTTCCCCTAGTTTTTAAACATGTGGAATTCCTTTACAATAGCTATAATAATTTTGTCTGATGATTTTTGCAACTTTGTCAGTCCTGGGTTTCTTTGTAATTAATTGATTTTTATTTTTATTATGGATCACACTTTCTTGCTTCCTTGCATGCATGTTTTGTTAGTGTAAATTTTATGTTATTAGATGTTGAATATTTTCATATTCCTATAAATATTATTTTACTTTGTTCTAGGATTCACTGCACTTAAGTGATAGAAGAATTTGAGCCTTTGGGGTCTTAAGATTTATTAGGAAGGACCAAAATTAGCTGGGCAAGGTAGTGGGTGCCTGTAATCCTAGCTACTTGGGAGACTGAGGTGGGAGGATTGCTTGAACCTGGGAGGCAGAGGTTGCAGTGAGCCAAGATCATGCCACTACTCTCCAGCCTGGACAATAGAGTGAGACTCCATATGTTTTTTTAAAAAAATTGCTGTTTTGGGGTTAATTCCTATTGAACACTAAGGCAAGAGCCTTTTGAGCATTCTACCAAATGTATCTGTTTTCAAATTCATCTTTTTATGAGGATACCGGTCATAATGGATTGGGTCCACCTACCTTAATAATCTTATTTTAACTAGCTTCAGCGTAAATACCCTGTTTCAAATAATATCAGATTCTTAAGTACTCAGGGTTGGGAGTTCAACATAAAAATTTTGAAAGGACACAATTTAACAAAAAAAAATACTTTCAAGTTTACTTATCCTTTGTCATATTTATTCTGCTACTAGGCCCTCTAGTGAGGTTTTTTGTTTGAGTTTGGTTATTGTATTTTTTAGTTATATAATTTGCATTTTTATAAAAATTTTCATTCTTTTTTTGATAAGATTTTTCTGTGTTTTTAATTCAAAGGAATTGTATTTGCTTGTTGAATTGTATTTTTGCTGACTGCTTTAAAATCTTTGTCAAATAATTCCAATATCTGATTGATTTTCATGATGGCATCTTTTATCTTATTCATGTTGTGATTTTTCTGGTTGTTGGTATGACAAGTGATATTCTATTGTATCCTGAATGTTGTGTTAGAAGACTTTGGCTCCTGTTTAAATATTTTCTTTATACAGACAGTCATCTTATTTGAATTGAGTGTGCAGGTCCCAGGCTTCTTTTGTGGGCTGTCATTCCAATGATAGTTTAGTTTTCAGAAGTTTTTCAGTGCTGTTTTTGGCTTACTTTGTCTTACTAAACCAGAGCTTCTACTAATTCCTGATGGTTCCCCCTTTGAGGATGGACAGCACTTCCTCCGGACAGGTAGGTCCACAGTGACTTTAGATGACGGAAGGTGGTCTCCAGCTTTCAGAGATGAAAAGTGTTTCCCAGAGCCTAGCTGTTTGTTGTCAGCAGGATTCTCTTCGGTACAGGGACAGAGCGTACCTGGAATATCTTTTGCTGCTACGTTAGTGGTTTAGATTCCAGACCCTGATCATATTCTGGCACTGGAAGTTTATTTATGATATCTTGGAAAAATGTGTTATTTCTTTAGTTCTGCGCCCCAGTCAGTCTGACTGCCTCTTTCCATCATTTTCTTATGATTGTCTGTTTTATTATTTCTGGAGTTTATAGCTATAAATAATGAGGAAGAGAATAGTCAAGTGTATGCCCTTTTGTCAAGATGAGAAGTTATATAATTTTTTAAAAATATATTTTCTGTTTTTGAGATGGATTATGAGTGGAAGATGAAATGTGCACATAGGTTTGGTCTTCTGTCTTCTATACCTTTTTTAACTTGGAGAGTGGTGATTGAGATCTTTTCTAATGCATTTTGTTTTTACAGTGGAGTTGCTTGAGAAAAATATTTGCATCTATGCATGGTTTTAATGTGTATTAATTGCTATCATAGATTACAAGTTGGGGGACTTCTGTGAGCATGCAACTGTGAACTATTGGGAAGCTGAATGTGGAAAAGCATAGATAATGAATGAAGGTTGTAAAGCAAAAGAAGTAAAGATTTCCCAAAACTAAATAATGTACTGTTATATCTTCTTGGGGGAGAAGGTTATTTTCTCAATCTTTTAATGGCTCCAGTCAAATATATCTACTGCTTCACTTGTAGGAGTATAAGCGATTATATCTTTGTCTTCCCTAGGCATGAAACACATTAACATCTTATTAAAATTTTGTAGAAAAAAATGTTTTGATTAGCCACTGTTAGTGGTAAGACTATTTTTATTAATTTAGAGATGTGAAATTTTGTTAGAACAAATGAAATTATCAGCAAGTTCCTCTTCACAATAATCAATGTGAAAAAACTTTTAAAAATTTTTTAGCACTAATTAGGTATAAAATATTTTACCTAATAGCCACCAACACAAATGGATTTTATTTTAAATTTTTATATCATGAGATTGCCTCATCTGTTACTGTTTGGAGTCTCAAAAGGGAGAAAGGAATTTCAAAGGTTGTTACTAAAATCACTTATGAGTTTATGAGATTAATAGTTACATGGGTTTTATTTGAAAAAACAGCATGCCACTTCCAAATAGTAAACTTTAGCACAAATAAAATTGTATGTAAATCAATTAACAAATATGTAAGTCCCTCATATATGCCCTGTATTCTGACAGTTTGTGGGAGATGTATGCAACACAGGGTATTTTTTATTGCTCACAGCCTGGATTTGGAGATAATAGATGCACATGTGAAATTATCAACTGAGAATCTGGAATACTGACCATCAGTAAGTACTGAGTCCAGGGAATGAGATACCAAGTATGTGTTGAAGTAGTCAAGAATGCCTTTTAAGGGTAGGAGAAAGATGAGCTGGTATTTGAAAGAAGATAAGTTTTGAAATGGCATAAGAGAGATAGGAGCACCCCAAGAGAGATGACAGACCAGACCCAGAGGTGAGAAAGAATTTGGCTGATGTTTTCTAAGTGGAAGAGAGCAGCATACTATGGAACGGGTTGGAGATTTAGGAAGAGGTAAGGATGGATCATCAGGGTAAAGAGGATGGAAAACATCCTGATAACCTAAAAGAAAATAATGTTTATGTTTATCAGGGGAATGTGAGTTCCCTTGGGAGAAGAATCGACTTGCTAGTTCTACATTCCCAGCATCTGGCCTTCAAAACTTACTGAATTCATATATAAGAAAAATGGAAAATCTAAGTTATTTCCTCAGTTCATGGAGAGGATTATCATGATTCTTCTCCTCATCCTCCTCCAAATATTCTAATTCCTGTGACTTTGAGCCCGGCCTTTCCTGGAGTTGCATTGCACTGAATGTGTAAAGGCACTTTAGTGAGACAAGCCTACTTAAGAGTAGCTTTTGTTAGAATTTTGAGTTAAAATATCACTTATACAATTCTAAAATGGGTTCCTATTTTTCTTCTTTATGACTCATTTCCATGATGATTTTCATTTTATCTCATAAATGTCAAATGCTTGCTCTGAAATATATTAAATTGTAGGGTTTTTACTTAGCCTTTTAGTGATGAGTGAACACGTATTACTAAAATGTTATTTCTGAGCAAAAACTTACATATATCTAGCTTTATTTTTATATTTACTCTATATACATATTTACTATATATGTATGCATGCATTCTTTATTTTTAAACAACAATACTGGGCAGAAAGTATGGAGAGTTTCCACATACCCTCTTCCCACACTGACTCCCAACCTTCCACACCACCAATGTTCTGCACCAGAGTAGTACATTTTTTACCTATATTGACACATCATTATCACTGAATGCACATAGTTTACATCAGGGTTTGCATCTGATGTTACACACTTTATGTGTTTTGACAAATGTGTAGTGATATGTATCCACTGTTACAGGCTCTTCAGAATAATTTCACAGAATAGTCATCTGTGCTCTGCCTGTCATCCCTTCCCCTGCCTCCTACCCCTGTCAACCATTGATTTTTTTTCTCCACTGTGACCTTAGTTTACCTTTTCCAGAATGTCTTATTTGATGTCGGAATGATGCAGTATTTAGCCTTTTCATATTGGCTTCTTTCACTTAGTAAAATATGCTTTTCAGTTTCTTCCCATGTCTTTTTATGGCTAGATAGCTCATTTCTTCTCAGCGTTAGATAATATTTCATCATTTGGATGTACAACGGTTTATCTGTACATTCACTTACTGAGACATATCTTGGTTGTTAGGCTGCATTAAATATTCATGTTCAGGTTACTGCATGGACATAAGCTTTTACTTTCATTGAATAAATACCAAGGTGCGTGACTGTGGGATTGTATCGTGTGAATGTCTTTTTAACAAACTGCAAAACTGTCTTCCAAAGGCAAAAGCTAAAATGAACTATAAACTTCGGGTGATAACAATGTGTCAATGTAGGTCGGTAAATTAACAAATCTGCTGCCCTCGTGGAGGATGTTGATAATGAGGGAAGCTGTGCAGGTGCAGAAACGGGTTAAATGGGAATTCTCTCTCTGTACTTTCTGCTAACTTTGCTGCGAACCTAAAAACCGACCTAAAAAATGAAACCTATTAAGAATAATCATTTTAAAAACCTGAGGGAGACAAGGAGGCTCTTAAAAATGTAGTAACCTATAAATACCTAAATCTCCTGGAAGTCAGGGACAAGCATAATTTATTTTCCTGACCCTTCAACCTACCGCTAATTAGCGATTGCTTGATGAAGCATGACTGCTGGATTTTTTAAATTTCCTTTGCATATATTTTTTAAAATTTTTAGGCAGTACTGCCACATAAGTTGACTTATTTAATATTCACTGCTGGTAAGTCTTGTTTTTTTTTTTTGAACTAAGTTACCTCCTTGCTGGTTCTACATATCCCAAGGAGTCATTGATTCACTCAGTTTATTTAACTCCCAGTCACGTTACAATCACCAAACAGTGGAAATACGTGACACTAAACAATGGGCATATGTTCTAAGAAGGTAATTTCATCATTGTGGGAACATCATAGAGTGTTCTTGTGTAGACTTAGATGGCATAGCCTACTACACACATAGGCTATATGTAAAGCCTATTGTTTGGAAGCTGCAAACCTGTGCAGCGTGTTGATACACTGAATACTGTAGGCAGTTGGAACACATTGGTCAATATTTGTGTCTCTAAACGTATTCTAACATAGAAAGACACAGTAAAAAACATAGAAAAGGTAAAAAATGACACATCTGTATAGGGCACCTACCATGAATGGAGCTCACAGGACTGGAAGTTGCTCTGGGTGAATCAGTGGGTGACTGGTGAGTAAATGTGAAGGCCTGGGACATTACTGTACTCTGCTGAAGACGTTATAACCACTGTGCAC
The DNA here is from genome assembly GCF_001604975.1 of Cebus imitator. NCBI lineage: Eukaryota > Metazoa > Chordata > Mammalia > Primates > Cebidae > Cebus > Cebus imitator. Next base: position 33,883 of record NW_016107815.1, on the reverse strand, counting down.
TTAGGCCTCACCGTATTTATTTTTTAAAGTGTTTCTTTAATCATAAATTTTAATCTTAGCTTACTGTAACTTTTTACTTTCTAAACTTTTTAAACTTTAAATTTTTTTAAAAAGTTTAAATTTTTTAAACTTTTTTGACTCCTTTGTAATAACACAGCTTAAAACACACATTGTAAAGCTGCACAAAAATCTTTTCTTTCTTCATATCCTTATTCTATAAGCTTTTTTTTCCTGTTTCTAAAATTATTTATTTTAGTTTATAAACTTTTTTGTTAAAAACTAAGACTCACCAGCACTTTGGGAGGCTGAGGCGGGTGGATCACGAGGTCAAGAGATCGAGACCATCCTGGTCAACATGGTGAAACCCCGTCTCTACTAAAAATACAAAAAATTAGCTGGGCATGGTGGTGCGTGCCTGTAATCCCAGCTACTCAGGAGGCTGAGGCAGGAGAATTGCCTGAACCCAGGAGACGGAGGTTGCGGTGAGCCGAGATCGCGCCATTGCACTCCAGCCTGGGTAACGAGCGAAACTCCGTCTCAAAAAAAAAAAAAAAAAAAAAAAAACTAAGACTCAAACACGCACATCAGCTTAGGCCTACACAGGGACAGGATCATCAATATGACTGTCTTCTACCTCCGTATCTTGTTCCACTGGAAGCTCTTCAGAAACTGTCATCTTCTATAATAACAGTACCTTCTTCTAGAATACCTGCTAAAGAGCCTGCCTGAGGCTGTTTTACAACACGCACGCATGCACACACACACACACACACACACACACACCTTCCTGACCCTTCAACCTGCCAGTAACTAGTGATTGCTTGATGAAGTATAACTATTTTTCTTTCATTTCCTTTGCATATCTTTTTGTTTTAATTTTAGGCAGTACTGCCACCATATCTATATATCTATCTATTTATTCTAAAGTAACCATAAAAATTGTAGTATAGTAAATACATAAATCAGTAACATAGCCATTTATTATCATTATCTAGTATTATGTACTTGATAATGTACTATATATAATTGTATGTGCTGCACTTTTATATGACTGGCATCACGGTAGGTTTCTTTATATCAGCATCACCACAAACACGTGAGCAGTGCATTGCACTACAATATTAGGACAGCTACGACCTCACTAGGCAATAGTAATCTTTTAGCTCGATTAACGTCTTATGGGACCACCATTGTATATGCAGTCTAACATTGACTGAAATATCAGTATACCATGCATGACTTTAGTTGTTTGATGTTTATGTTGTGAAAAACTCCTTAGATAGCAACATGTATTAATAGATCCAGTTATGGACAGAGTCCTGAGTCCAAATAGTGACATCCCTCCTAATTGTGGAAATAGAAGAATTCTGTAGACTATTTAAGCCATCATCACACCATTATTATCCACCATTGTTTTGGGGATAAACCTAATATTTGGTTTTAATTCACAATAATTGCTTTCAGAAAATTTATTTCATAACATAGGCTCAGCTTGTTTCATCTTCCGTTGCCATAGGAACAAATAAATAATGCAATTGTCTGGGCATGATACAGATAATTTCTTTGATGTACTGTTTTCCATTTTAGAATAGAACGCTTGACAGATTGAAGGGCTACAATTCTCCCGCCAACTTTAAATATCATAATTTTGATACCACATAATCCATCTATAATTATTTTAGAGCTATTTGGACATTTTAGCCTTTATTTATTAATATTGTATTAGACCTTTGCATAGAACATTTGCATTTTGTTTTCTTTCTCCTGAATTTCATGGCATGCTCTGTGGTGTCCATTTTCAAGTACTCCATACAAAAAAAAAAGATGGCAAGATTTTTTCAACAAAATCGCAGGGAACCCCCAGCATACAGTAAATCTGTCAAATTGACTTAGCACAAATAGATCCTTTTCTAAAGTTCAAGTTAAAATTCACACCAAAGCACTTGATAAGGTACTCTTACACATGCCCATGGCTAGAGGAGGGTTTCAGAATCTGATCCCTACTTTATGAATATTGTAATCAACTCGAGTACCTCAAGATTGCAAGCAAAGAAAGAACAGCTTAAGGTATAAAAGCCTTGTCCAACCCTTAAAGATATTAAATTTGGGAGAAGAGAGAAGGAACAATGTTAGAGCTATTTTTAATAATTTTAAAAATTTAAATGAACTTATAAATTGGCATGACCAGAAACTACAAATGGAGTCATTAAGAGAGTACAGGATTAAAGGTTACACCTCATGGGTTTGTATCTCAGGTTCACACCTTATTAGCTGTGAGATTTTGGACAAGTCATTTAATTTCGCCAAAGCTCAGTTGCCTCCTTTGGAAAATAGGATACTTCTTAGGGTTTCAAGAGGATTTAATAAAAGAGATATGCATAGAAAGTGTTTGCCATAGTGCCTGGCATATAGCAAGAATTCAACCAATGTTAGCAATGCCTAGCATTATTAAAAAGACTGTCACATCTGTATGCTTTGCATTGAACATCCATCAGTTTTGTGTGATAAAATTGTCTATCTCATTCTAATGGAAGCTGTGACTAGAAAGTAAATACAGCTTTAATTAACATGGGGTAATTAATTCATTTCTTAATAAACACTATGTGTTTGATCAGATATGTCAAAACAAAATATTCAAAAACAAAAGTGACAGAAGCAATTTTTTTTTAAATGGTGATTCTTGCTGGTGAGAAGGCTGAGGATTTCCAGGACAAATCCTGAGTCCAGGTGAGAGTGTGAGAAAAGGGAGAAGTGTGGGGGCAGGAGGGATGGGACAAGTGTCATCACGGCCTCAGCTCTTGCCGCTCTTCCCATCTCTGCCTTTCAGCCATGCTAGTCTTCTTTTAGTCCTTCTAACACGTCATCTTTCCCCACTTTGAGCCTTTGAACTTGCCATTCTCTCTGCTTGGAACATTCTCGTCTCCCTTCTTCATTAAACAAATCCTTCTCTTCTTCAGGTATTAATTAAAACATTACTTCTTTCCAGAAACCTCCTTGATGCCCTGGACTGGGCCATGTGTCACTGCTAGATTCTGCCACAACACTGGGCACTTGCTCTATCATCTCATGTTGTTGTATCCATTAGGTCACTATTTCCCTTCTCTGCTAGATTCTGAGGAATGAAGGCTAAGTAATAGTTCCTTTATCTGGCAAAGGTCCTGGGACTTAGGTGCTCAAGAACTACAGGTTGGCTCATTGGCAAGGAAAGGTAAATTGAAAGTGCTTCCATGTTCTTCCTCATTCACCTGTCCCCACCTCACTTGGTGACAACAGTGCTCAGAATAATGCTTATCCAACAGGGTGGAAAACAGGGACAGTGCCTATCCAGCAGATGATGGACAAGATATTCTCTTTTAATATTGTCTATGTGTTTTTCTGGTAATCCCATCATAAGTCTATCAGTGGCCTTCTGAGTTCCCACTTGATGTACTAAGGATCTCCTCCCTTGGGTTCCAACAGCACTGGAGGCTTTGTTGGAAAGCAGCTATGGAGTCAAGGCAAGAAACCAGGAACTTAAGAAAGCTCTAAGAACACCCATTCATTCATTCATGGGATAATAATTTAATAGTAGTAATAAGAGCTGGAACCTATTGAGTGCTTATCTTACATTACATCATTCACTTCTCACAATGACCTTGTGAAGTAGGTGCTATTAATAACCTGTTCTACAGATTTGAAAACTAAAGTACAATGCAGCGAAGCCACTTTGCCAAAGTCACATATAGAGCATAATTATGAAGCCAGGATTTTAACCTGAATTCTTAACCGAGATGCATTTTTGCATCTCATGGGCCTTGGTATTGGCAACTGTGTGCCAAACATGAGACTAGATGCTAGGGAATTCAAAGTAGCCAAACCTCAGACCCTGGTATTGGGGATCCTGCAGTCAGGTAGGGAAGTCAGGCAATGAACTTAACAGGTGCTCTGTTAAAGACTAGACTGGTGGGATAAATTGTGTGATTGGATGTATGGCAAGCCATCAGGAGGCTACATATCCTGCTATATGGGGGGACAGGTAATCACTTGGTGGATGCTTTAATCTAGTTGCACCTGCACAGCCACATGCATTTAAATCAGATTCTGTGGTACTTAGGCAATATGTGTTTCTAAGACACCAGGAAGAAAGTTAATTCTCAGGCTTGCTGAGCATTTGTTTTCCTTGGCTTATGGTCAGCTTCTCCTTGGACAAAGAATGTGTTTCTTGTACAGGCTGAGCATCCCTAATATGAAAATCTGAAATCCCAGATGCTCCAAAGTTCCAACATTTTTGAACACTGACACCACAAGAGGAAAATGCCACACCTGACCATGTGACCAGTTGCAATCACAACACAGTCAAGACTATGTTTCAAACAGAAAATCATTGAAAATATTGTATAAAATCACCTTTATGCTATGTGTATAAGGTGTATATGAAACATAAATGAATTCTGTGTTTATACTTGGGCCCCATTCCCAAGACACCTCATTATGTGTATGCAAATCTTTTCAAATCCCAAAAAAAAAAATCCAAAATTCAGAATGCTCCTGGTCCCAAATACTTTGGCTAAGGGATATGTAACTGGTACTTAAAAGGAAGAAAATAGACTCCAGTTTTGGAAGCATATAATGTAATTGTAAGTTATTAGACCATTATTAATATGCAGAAGAACATTTATAAAATGTTCCCCTAGGCCTTTGATTCAAAGAGAAATTATTCTATTCACCTACTTAGTATTTTTTATCTAAAAATTGGCTAATTTGTACATTTTGTGGTTTAACATTTTCTAAGAATCTAGGAGAAAGGACACATTACTCACTCTTTGTTAAATACATTTAGTGCTATTACCTTTCTTTGTTTTGGATTCCAAAAATGTTTTAAGCATAACCTAGTGGCATGTTTTGGTGGTATCAGCAGATCAGCTATAGTTCTTATGTCTCCTCTTTGGGCTCACCAAATGCATGTGGGTTAATATATGTTCATGATAACAGTAGAGTTTATAATTCAGAAACTATAAACTTAAATTATTGGCTGTTGGCTGACCAAACAATGTAAAATAATGAATAGAGTATGAAAAGATATGAATTTGACCTCTTAATTGTCACTTACAAGCTACTAATGAATCCCACAAGTATTTACTGAGCATGTATTAAGTACTGGGCACTGTGCTAAGCTCAGCAGACACAAAAGTGTACAAGACAACATGGCCCCAGTCTTTGACGGAACTTATATTCCATGGTGTTGAAAAGAACTTCATTTTTTGAGGAACTAAAACAAATCAAATGGCCTGGAGTGTCCGAAAATCATTGGGGAGTGGCAAAAGATGCTGTTATACTGGAGTAAGGGTGGGGGATGCTTTCAGACTATGGTAAAGACTTCGGATTCTATTTTGTGTGCACTTAGGAAGAAGTTATCAGTAATGGATTCTTTTAACTCAAATGGATTGTTTCAACTCAGACATTACTGTTGCAAGTAACATTAATCCACACAAACTATCTCAAGTTTAGAAGGCTTACTATCAGGCAAAAGAGGTAGCTTGTGGAAACCTAGTGAGGAAACAAAGAATATCTAGGTCTTACTGGAACTGAAACTGGGGTTAAGTAGAGAGCCATTACTACTAAGGTTGTCTCTGTCCTGTTTTCTCTTCTCTTGCTTCTCTTCTTGCGTTACAAACTGCCTTCCTCTATTCATGCATATTGCAGCTGTCTCATAGTGGGTGCCTCAAGCCCCAGGTCTAGGTGACCTATCACCCCAGTTACTCAGGGCTTAGTGCCTGGGCTTCCCACTTCCAACTTCCCTAGAATGAAACTGAGTAAGCTTCATCTCATCTCCTTTTGGATGGAGTTCTTCATACAAAGCTTTGTTGTGGGGGTTGTAATAGGTTAGGTCATTTGTCCATCCTTGACCCAGGCGGCTATAGATTTCAGGGTGGAGTTAGAAATGTGGTATAATTCTAGTTTTTGTGCCTCAATGGTTGGAGAAAATAAGGCATGGAAAAGTTAACTTATTAGTAAATATTGTAGCTATGTGAGAAAACTTTGCCTTGTCAACTTCACATAATTTTAATAATGTCAGATTAGCCCTCAAACTTTTTGAAATGTTTTTTGTAAACTGAGAAAGTCTGATAGAGGTTGGTGGATTCTTTTCTCACTGTCAGACTATAACTGAACAGAGCAGGCCTGAGGCCAGATGCTTGCCCCCTGCAGAGTCCAAGTAACAAGAGTGAGGTCTGGCAGAAAGAGAATTTGGACGAGTGTGGTGGCTCCCAGCATTTTGGGAGGCCAGTGCATGTGGATCGCTTGAGGCCAGGAGTTCAAAACCAGCCTGACCAACATGGTGAAACCCTGTCTGTACTAAAAAATACAAAAATTAGCCTAGTGTGATGGTGCATGCCTGTAATCACAGCTACTCAGGAGATTGAGGCAGGAGAATCACTTGAACCCAGGAGGCAAAGGCTGCAGTGAGCCAAGATCATGCCACTGTCCTCCAGCCTGGGTGACAGATCGAGGTGAGATTCTGTCAAAAGAAAAGAGAAGGAGAAGAGAAAGAGAGAAAAGGAAACAGAAGGAAAGAGGAAAGGGACGGAAGGAAGGAAAGAAGGAAGGGAGAAAGAAGGAAGAAAGGAAAGAAGGAAGGAAAGAAGGAAGGAAGAAGAAGGAAGGAAGGGGAAGGGAGAGAGAGAAGGGAGAGAGAAGAATGAAAGAGAAAGAAATAAGGAAAGGGAGAAGGGAAAAGGGAATTTTTTTAATGGGAAGGGAAGGGAATTTGTTTAATGGGAAGGGAAGGGAACTTATTAACCAGCACTAGTAAAGGGGATGCGGCCAGATTCTCATCCAAAATAACTGCTTCAGTTTGGAAAGCAGGAAGGCGGGGATTGAAAAGAGAAAGCTTGATAAAGAAGGTGTGCAAGAATTGGCTGAGTACAATCTCCGTGTATCTTGTTCTGGTGGCTATCTTGGGTCCCAGTCCACCTGGACCTTGGGCTGATGTCATCTCAACAATGGCCAGTACTTTGTAGCTGAGTCTCCAGACTTGGTCCTTCTGTCTCAAGGTTAGCCCCTGGAACTTCTAAGGACACATCATTATATTCTAGTATACAGTTAGATAATGTGAAGGGAGCATACACAGTGAGAAAGGGAAGGACATGAAGTCTATTTTAAGGCTAAGGAAAAAGGCTTCTGCAGTTTGCCTCGATTATATCTTAAAACCCAAAAGAAAAAAAAAAAGTTTAAAATGCATTTTGAAGTTAAACTGCCCAGTTACAAGTCCACTGTAGGTAGTGTATACAGGAAAAATGTACACCAAAAGTCTGAAGAATAATATATAGAGAAAATTATTCCCATCATTTGCCAGCCATATCTCCCAAGACCAGCTCTCTTGATAATTCTGAATACAGGTGGTTAAAATGATAATTAACTTCCCAAATCATAGTTAGAACTAATTGTATTGTGATTAAAAAAAAAAGAGAACTATAAATTGCTTAGGGCAAAATGATAAAAGAAGAAATATATAAACTGTGTCTTAGTGATAAGGATATGCTTTTACCAAACAAAAAATGAGATGCTGATGTTAAAAGGATAACACAGTTTTTCTTTTGTGAACGAACGCTATCACTCCCAACAAGCAGATGGCAGTAGCTGTTTTTCTGTCGAGGAAGTGGTTCTAGGGGTTGAACTACCTACTCAATGTGGGACATCACCGAAACATATCCTTTGGAATATTTCAGAAATTTGTTTTTTAATGATCTCATCACAGCAGAGAAATTGGGAGCAGAGACTGTCACATAGAGCTGCCTGGATGTTAAAGGTTCTTCTTGCAAAAATTGATGCAGGAATAAGCCACAATTTGAGAGGAGACTTGCTAAATAGTCTTGTTTTGTTTGGTTTATTTGTTTGTTTGCTGGAGTCATACCTTTTTGGAGGTTTCCAAACTTCAGTTCTTGATTTCTGTGCACCCACAGCCTCAATGCCATGTGAAAGCTGCCAAGGCTTGGGACTTCCACCCTCTGAAAAAACAGCCTGAGCTTTACCTTGGCCCGTTTCAGTCACAGCCGGAGTGGCTGGGATGCAGAGCACCAAGTCTCTAGACTGCACATAGCAGAAGAACCCTGGACCCAGACCATGAGACGATTTTTTTTCTGTTAAACCTCCAAGGCCTGTGATGGGAGGGTTTCTGACATGCCCTGGAAACATTTTCCCATCATCTTGATGATAAACATTCGGCTCCTCATTACTTATGCAGATTTCTGCAACTGGCTTGAATTTCTTCTCAGAAAATGGAATTTTCTTTTATATCCCATTGCCAGGCTGAAATTTCCCAAACTTTTATGTTGTTTTTCTTTTGAAACTGAATGCCTTTAACAGCATCCAAGTCACATCTTGAATGCCTTGCTGCTTAGAAACTTCTTCTGCCAGATACCCTAAATCACCTCTCTCAAGTTCATAGTTCCACAAATCTCTAGGGCAGGGACAAAATGCCACTAGTCTCTTTGCTAAAACATAACAAGAGTCACCTTTGCTCCAGTTCCCAACAAGTTCCTCCTCTTTATCTGAGACCACCTCAGCCTGAATTTCATTGTCCATATCTTCAAAAGCATTTGGGTCAAAGCCATTCAACAAGTCTCTAGGGAGTTTCAAACTTTTTCACATTTTCCTTTCTTCTTCTGAGCCCTCCAAACTATTCCAGCCTCTGCCTACTACCAGTTTCAAAGTCACTTCCACACTTATGAGTATCTTTTTAGTAGCACTCCACTCCTGGTACCAGTTTACTGTCTTAGTCCATTTTCATGCTGCTGATAAAGACATACCCAAGACAGGGCAATTTACAAAAGAAAGAGGTTTAATGGACTCAAAATTCCACATAGCTGGAGAGGCCTCACAATCATGGCAGAAGGTGAAAGGCATGTCTCACATGGTGGCAGAAAAGAGAAGAGGGCTTTTGCAGGGAAATTCCCCCTTATAAAACCATCAGATCTCATGAGACTTACTGTCACAAGAACAGCACAAGAAAGATCTGCCCCCATGATTCAATTACCTCCCACCAGGTACCTCCCACAACACATGGGAATTCAAGATGAGATTTGGGTGGGGACACAGCCAAACCATATCAATTAGTTTGCCTCAAGTAGAGAATATAGATTTCTCTTTCTTCACATTTTTATGATTTCTAGTGATGATTTTTGAGTTAGCCAGAATTATTGATGACCTATTAAAATATTAGGCATTCTTCTAAGTAAGTGCCTTGATGCATTATTTTATTTAATTCTCACTACAACCTTAAGAGGTAATTGCAGAATGTGAAAATGAGGCTTTCCATGTCTGTGGTATTTGCCTAAGATCACTCAGTTTGTGTCAGATGTGGTGTTGGAACGCAGGGCTAAACAACAAGCAAAAGAAACTAGCTGGGACTGCCCTCATGTCCTGAGAGAGGAATCACCTGCACAGTAGAACATGTGTTCATCCTTTAATGCATGCCTTGTCTGGGTACCTTTTTCTTTGTGAAATTATGACAGTTAATGTAGTTTCCTTCACTGTGTTAATTGGACAGAAGATTTGGTTTATAATCCCATCACATATCTGCAAGATGAAAAGCAGCTTTTTTGGTTCAGCAGGTAAAATCAGTGCTTCAAATGGAAAGCCTTAAACCTCAATTATTGAATGCAGTGGTCCGAACACAAACTCTGGTTGTCCAGGCAAAAATATCAGCAAGAATTCATTTGTCTGTTTCTAATTAAGCCTATCTCCAGAGTCTCTGCCTTAGTCATCCCAGTTGTACAAGTGTTCGTGTAATGAATCAGCAGGGAGAATCTGGCTGCTTTTGCTTTGATCGAAATGCTCCATGGTCTTACATTCTCAGAGGCAGACCAGGACTCTGACTGATGGCCACCATGTTGTTAACTTCTACAAGTGATTGGATCATATGGCTTAGCTGTTAGTAAATACAAGGCTTGATAGATCTCAACACAGCTCACATATTATGATTCCTAGAGATAATAATGATGATTTTCAAGATAGCCAACATTATTGACAACTTATTAAAATAACAGACATCCTTCTAAGTTGTATGTACCCCTCTTCCTACAACTTCACTGCTGCATTCTCCCAACTAGGGACATCCGAATTAATGAGGTGCTAGTGCACAAACTCTCCCAAAAGATAACAAAATACATAGAGAAATATTTCCATGGCTCTAACCAGGGTACTGGTGGTTTTTTTGTTTTATTTTTTTGCTTATAGTGCTGCGTTCTACTCAGCTGATTAAAAGGACTTCTATTATGATTTGGCCAGTTGTAGGTATGTGGAATTTTATTACCACTTCATTTGTAAGTAAAGTGCTTTCCTGGAACACAGGTATGCTAATATATACAACAAGCACGTCCTCAGGGAGAATATGAATAACAATTCAGAATTTTATTTGCTTATTATTTATAGATTGGCTCACATTGTTAGGGAGATGCTAGATCACAGTCTGACATGAAGCTGCTGTACCAGTGTATGGGACTTTATATCTTTTCTGATCCTTTCTTTGGCAAAGGGCATGGAGATTAGATTTACTTTCATGAACTACTGCTTGTCATCCCTTTCTGCCTGAAATTAGAATACACACAAGGCAGCAGAAAGAAGCTGGGCAATACAGTATATATTTGTAGAAATGGTACAAAACTGAGGATAATGTAGCTTTGCCTTTATCTTGGCTTCGGTGCACAGTGCCATGGTGATTAGGGACAGGGAAATTGAAAATCCTCTAGAAATGACCTCTGCTGTGTTTCCTATTACCCAAACCTTTGTGTTCAGAACACAAGTACATTTAAGGGAAAACAAATGGGGACTTATTCCTTGGATTTCAGCGAGCCTGGCCCTTTTGAAAATTCTTTTGGATCTAGCTGTTCTGAATATTTCATGGTTGTATATATTTAATTAATTAACATGCTTTCATGGCATATTTTAATGTACTCATGATATTTATTCTGCTAGGCAACTCTTGGTTAATGATATCAGTAGTAGACTCAAGGCATGCTGGACAACCATGTTGGAATTGACTAAATAATGAGCTGTTTACTAAGTCCCCTACACTGTGAGACACAGAGGTAGGCCCTTAAGCATGTTACCTCTGTTCCTATCAGAGGCAGGCCAGATGTGTATAATCACCCACGATTTATTTATGGAGGAACTGAGACTCAGCTAATCTTGTAAATTGCTTTAGCAAAGTCATATACTGGCTAACCAGCAGAGCTAGGATTCCAACTCAGATGTGACCCTCCAAGTCCCAGCCCAGCATTGTCACCTGTTATACCGCACAAAGGCTTTTAAACCACTGAACCTCACTTTTTCTCAAAGGTACAAGTGGGAAAATACCTGTGCTGTTTAATTTCCTATAACAACACAGAAAGAAATTGAAATACTACATGAGAAAATGCTTTGTAAGCTTTCTAGTGCTACAAATAGGAGAGGCATTATTGTAATGAAGCAGACTAGGCATATATAATCCCCAAACAGGCTAGAATCTAGAATCTTTATGGCTTACCAAAGCAGGTAGACCAACAAGGAGCTATAACCTGGCAACTGAAGACTGTGTCTCCCTCTACATATAGTCCTGCCTATATCCTGGCTTGAAATAAAACTTTTTTCTTGCTGTGATTTCATGCATAGCATGAAGATTACATTTTTATGGTTAATGTTGCCAATTGTGCTGGTGACGTTACTCATTGTTTCCAGGTTTCTCCACACATACAAATAAAACTTCAAAAACATTCATTTCATTTGTGCAAATGGATCAAGTTCTCATTAACATTTGTGTTAAAAGGTAAAATACATTGAAAGGATTTTCCAGATCAGGGGCGAGGGCACTTTAAATCTCACCACCCCCTAAAAAAAATTGTCATAGTGGCTCACAATTTTCAGACTATTACTATTCAGAAGAGCACTGTCACTGCCCACCCCCAACTCCGTCAGAATCCATAAAACATGAGCAGGTTGCATAATTTCCTCCTTAACCCTGTCACCTCTCTAATCACATTTCTTTTTAACACATTCATTAGGACACAAAGCAGAACTCTGGGTATTTCGTTGGCCTTTGATTTGCACATTAAACTTTCCAGCTTTTGGATTTTTGAAATAAGCGCTAATTCTGCGGGAAGTATTAAGGGAGAGAAACTTACATGGCCTCATGTAGACACTCCTTGTTGGATTTCTGAGTCTGATGCTGTCCGTAGCCCCCTGAAACTTGTAACTGGTGGCTAAAAATACTTTGAAAGAGAACTCAGGATAGGCATCAGCTGTGGCGTATTTGAGAAGAGCTTATTGCTTGGGAGAGAATGTGATTCATCACCTCACCCATTGTCACTTTGTGTCAGCCCTGCTGTCCCTCCACCCCACATGGAGCATAGCGGTGTGACTCTTCCCTGGATTGTCAAGAAAAACTAAATATGACAAATAAGCAAGTGCACAGTGGAAAGGCAGGTATGATTGTAATGTAGGAGAAAATTTAGAATACTAATATTAAAAAAGGATGCCAATAAATTTGAAAATTCATATGAAGTAAACCATTTCTGAAATGAAATTAATTACCAAATCAAGAAAAAAATAGAAAACCTTAGTCAACCTATAAATACTAATAACATTTGTATGGAGGGAGACTCCAAAGCTCCTCATCAGCATTTATATGCAGCACCGTATTCAGAGAGCGTGGGTACCAGAAAACTTAGACTGCATGGGTGGGCCGTTTCCCAAAGAACTGACATTCTGAGAGACAAGACTGATGATATGCCTGTCCTGATATGAAAGGCAAAACATTAGCTTTATGTCTAATATAAAAGGTAAAACATTAGTCTCTGTGTAAAGCCTTGGAGTCAGTCTCAGTGTCGATAATTATAGCAGCAATGACCACTGTGACTATAATGGGTATCAATTATTGAGCACTTACTATGATTTGGGCACTTTACATACATTGTCTCATTCCATTTATTACACATATTAAGCCCGTGAAATAGGTAATATTATCCCGATTTTATAAATGGAGACCTGACACTGAAAGAGATGACAGGATTTGCTGAAGGTCATCTTGCTAATGATGGGTAGATCTAGGCTCAGTTTTAACCAACTTGGAGTTTTTTGTGAAATGATCTGATTTAGAAGCACTTCTCTTCAAGATACAAGAAGGCAGAACAACACAACACATAAAAGCTATGAATTGGGGCAGCTGCAAGAAAATGCATTGAATCCATTTTTGTGACTGAGAAATTTTTCTATTAGTTTAACTGAGGATTGTTACGTAACATTGCTGCTATACCTGGAACGTAATTTCATTTAAATGTGATTACAATGACCTTTTGCAGAGGACATTGAGTAAAATTATGCTTTTTTTCTTTATAGTGTGCAATTCATATAGTCTTCAATGCTTTTCTTTAGGTTTTTGTCTCTGGGCTTTTACAATCCTCACCTGGATTACAATTGACAGAATAATACTTAATTGGTTAATTATCGTTGTGTGCAGAAATAGAAGGGCTATAAACTCTCCATCACTGCTTCCCTGGGTCCTTCCACTGAGCCTGGAACATAGTAGGTACACAGCAAATGTGGACTGAGAGCTTGAAATACCTGGCACGGTGCTGAACTCCATTAATATCAGTTGACCTGTCTTCTCCTGACACACAGAAAACCCAAGTTCAAAACACAGGTAAAACATAATTTCTTTCCCCATGAGAGATATCCACCCATCTCTGCCCCATCTCCTGGTCTGATTGCTTCAAAGATATAGTCATCTACGGAGAGTGAAGACAAGCCCAACATTGTAATCGATGGACCTAGGGAATTGGCTGGGAGCAATGCAAATAGAAAATGACGTTCAATGTTGCCTGCAGCATGAAGACAAAAGAGAGTGAAGACAGTGTTGATTGCTTTCAGCATTTTACAAAACATGTTTAATGGTTTTACATACCACTAGATTGCAAACTTCTTAAATATAGGGATTGTGCACCTAATGCAACACCTTGCCTTAAGAAAGCACGAGTAAAGTCCTAATGAAATGGAACATCCAAGCAGTATTTTCAGAGCATCAGATTAATTTTAGGCTGGACTGGTCTCTTCCATGGTCACTGTCATCATGGATGTCATTGCATAGTAAGAAGCTAACTGGCTGATACACATGAGAGTTGGTTGTAAATGCTGAAAGGCAGAAATTTTGGATGGAAGGAAGATTTGAACAAAGGGTTTATAAACCAAAGATAGTAGGGAGGTTTGGGCAGATAAATCTAACAAGAACTCCACGCTGCCAAGCCTCCTGCATTCTGGAATGGAAATCTCCCCGTTTAGCCTTCTGTTCTTTTCCCCTTCTTCTAAATGTCTTTCTTTTCCCTCCAGGGCACTAAGGAGCCTAATGAGCTGTTAAATATTTTGAGATTCTTAGGAAAATAATCATAGCACTTTTAAATGCCTTTCTTTTTATTCAGAGAGGATGACAATATTATACATGAGACTATGCATGCATAAAAATGGTATGCAGAAATAAAATAGGAAGAAAGAATGGAAGTTGGAAGAAACAGAGTGAGAAGCCATCTCTTTGGGAAAGGTCCACTTTTTTCAAAACAAAGCTGGATGGAAGTGCTGATTGTGAAAGACCACATTTCAGAGATTCTGAGTTGCTTACTAGATAGTGTAAGTTTACTTTTTCTATCCTGTAAAGTACTCCTACTCTGCAAATTCTCTTTCTCCCTCTTCAGACACACACATACATACACACCGCCCTAACCCGGGCCAGATGAAGTCTCTCAAAGATTCTAAGTACTAAAAGACAGTTGTGCATGTCATGTGTTATAGAAATGAAAAGAATACTAAGTGATAGATTATAAAATGTAAATTTTCAAAATTTTACTAAATATAAGCGTAAGCCAATTTTAAAATATCTTTCTCGCTTTTCTTAAGTTTTCTATTTTTGGTACCTCTGTTTTTCTAGTGTACTAAGCCAGTGTTCACTTTGCCTGTTGGGTATCCCTCAACTAATATACTCTCTTCTGCATCATTCACCCCACTTTTCTGCTTCACTTATAAAGCAATCCACACAAATCGCCCCCTTCCTTTCTTTACTGACGAATTCATTTCTTTTCTCTGTGCCTCATTTTATTTTCCTGTCATATCTAAAGCAAACTGAAGCTTCTCTCTATTTCAAAAGACAGATGAACTTGTTGCCCTAAGAGCTAAATTATTTTCTTATTTGTATGATATGTTTTACACCTTCAGTCTAAAAACTTTCTAGAATAGAAAATAAATACCTCTTTTTTCAGTATTTTTGGAACATCCTTCATATCAACATAGAGTCCATTTTCTTTTTTTGAGTTTATGTGCATTTATGTGACTAAGACAGATTTGGTTTTAGATAATTACCATCTAATAAAGTTCTATGCCATTAGGAGTGAAGGATGGGCAAGTGCTGGTACTACATTAGTAGGTTTTTAATTGTCGAAATAGTGAAATCTTGTCACTTGCAGCTGGATAAGTGTTAACAGAAAAAGTCTAACACCAACTGGAGGAGGTTCTGATCCATTGGAGAAATGTCAAATTTTCTACTCTGCCTCCACTCCCCCAAACAGAGAAGGCTTTCTCTGTCTCTGTGGGGCAGCTTTCTAAAGTGAAGTGAAATACTTGGCCACCTCTTTCCAAACGTATCCCCAACTCCTCAAAGTGGCCAAGAGCAGCTTGTGTAAGCTCAGTGGTCTGCTGAGATGAAGATCCTCTGTATTCCCACTGAAAATTAAATGTGCCCCTATGTCAATCCAGGTCCTCTGAGAAGCAGACACCAAGACTAAATGAAAGTCATGAGAATTTTATTAAGAGAAATATTTGTGTGAAAGGAGGTAAGTAGGGAACTGGAGAAGGTTGAAGAGCCGACTGCCATGCAAATGAGACCCTAAGTGAGGGAGAAGGGAGAGAAAATTGGATGGAAATGTCTTAGACTGCCCTGCATTCTAAGCCAGTAGGGAGTCATTGAGCCAATGTCGGGCAACAAAGAAATTTTTTGCTGCAGGAATGGGTCTGCCTTCACATCCCTACTGCCTTCAGGGTTTAGCCTGGCCTCGGCACAAATGCTGTGATTTCCAAGCGAAGCATCTGGGATGCTTAGTGATTGCACCCCCTGTGGTGAGAGGTCCTTGAGACATATTTACATGGCCTCTGCAATCCATGCCTTGGACTTCTCCACGCAAGTGCAGGGAGCAACTCCTCTATGGGGCTTTTTTCCTCCTGATGGAACAGGAAGGAAGAAGGTCAGTGGGAAGGTTTATAGATGCCCTGGCTGCTGTTGACCTTGGTGCCACAACCAGCAAGTACCCTCTTATCCATTATCCAATCTAAATCCCTCTCATCCTGAGCTGTTACCTCAATGGGTCTTGGTAGCCTATCTAGTAGTGTGATCTAGATCTTTGTATCTGAACCACATGAAAAGTTGGTGTTTATACCCTTCTCAGTGTAGGGATGTTGCATCTGTCTGTTCACAGTTAATAGGCAGTGCCAAGGAGGTGGTTCCATAGATCACTTGGGTTCCCCATGTATCCTCCCTGTCTCATTGTGTAAAAGCAGCTCTACCCTCCTGCTGGTCAAGGGCAATTACAATCACTATGGTAATTCTTCTTTCCACCTACAATCTTAAGGCAAAAGGGTAGAAAGTGCCCTGCTGACAGCCATAATTTGTACTTCATACTTTACTATACTTCAGTGGTGTGTCTCCTTTGTAGAATATGTCCCCTATAGGACCAAGACCTACAATCCTACAGAGCCTAGGGATTCAGGGACAGGAAACACATTGGGAGCGATACATGGAGACACTCCTATTTCTATCCCTTGGTTCCTACTCCCATGTGTCCTTCTTATTGGAAATGGTGCTTTTCAAAGACTCTATAAATATACTGCCTCCTGCAGGATGCATCCCATTATTTCAGAATATTTCCTCCAAGCCAACATTTCAGTTGCCAGATTGTCTCATAGAAAAGGAGCCTAAGATATTATCCTCTACATTCTGTCTCTTGTTGGCTGTGAATGGCTCCCGGGAGCTTTAACTCCCTTCGTTTATGGCCTTCAATAGGCAGAAAAAGGCTTCAAGCAGAGTGACACCTGTCCTTGAGATTAGAAGCCATCAGCTTTTGTGGGCATCATCCACCAAAGCTATAGTTGACATTTGGGTTAGACAAACAGGCATTTCACTGGCTTTTGGCATTGTCCCTTAGTTTTTTTGACAATTCCCGATAACTTCTGAGCATCTTCCTATAAAAAGAAAAAAATTGTATGATGTGGCTTTATATTGCTTGCCTTTTAAAAATATCTTTATTTTCCAATTGGATTTCTCCTTATGTTGGTTTCCCAGACATTTAAACACCTCCGTCTTTTACCAGTGCTCTAGAATTAAGCATCAAAGAATCATAATTATTTACTAGTAGATATAGCTAGCCTAAAATTGTATAGGTTGTCCTTTGTCACAGACACCTCCCTTACAAAGGGAAATTAATTTAAATTCTAAAACACAAGTAAGTGAAGCATAATTTACTTTTGAGATAGCTAAAAATGACTGTATCATGTGGGTTCCAAGTTCTGTCTGCCTCGCTCTGGGTTTTGAGCTGTAAGTTATTCAAGGCATATCTCATCTCAGGGGAAGGGAAAGGGAGAAAGTGAGCAGGAAAATACATCCTCAGTGATTGTAATCTCAGGATGTGAACATTTCTTGACCAATATATGCATAGATTCCTGGGGATTTACTCACACAAAGAATCGTATGTCCAGTAACGCTTGGTGCTCTATCAGGCACAACTCTCAGGGACGGTGATTTAGAAGAAGGGGAGTTTATGTTTTGTCCTGCACAACTGATCTCTTTCCCAAGTCTAAAACTGAGCTGAACCAAAATGCCCCACTGGCTTGGATTATCTCCCAAAGGAGAAATTTACTTCTTTTATTCATGCCCTTATGTCATCAGTGATTTTAGATTCCAAGAAAATTGCTGCAGAGTGCAAGCTCTGAAGACCTGAGGTTCAATTTTGTCTCATTGCAGAAGCCTAGGTTCCACTTACTAGGTGAAAATAACAGAAAAAGAGGTGCTTTCAGCTCTCATATTTAAAGAAACCCAGGGGCAAGATCCTTCATTCTGCTTTCAGGAGATTTTTCTTTTTATATAAATTGAAAAACAGAGCACCTTTCTCCCTTGGATTCTAGGAATTGGGTCTACATTCCTCTAGAAAGTTGACAAATTACTTCTCAGGCTTTTTTCCTGCCTGAATTGTCAAGTATAGCTATATGAGTCCAGTCTCTGGATCACCCAATGATGTAAGATTTGTCATTTAGAATGGGAAGTGAAATCACTAAAGCCTCACTGCATTAGCATTTTAAAATCTGATCTGCTACTTTTGTAAGTTATATGTACTATATTGTTAATAACAGATTACACATATGTTGTTTACTAGGTGACAGACTAGATAGATAGATAGGCAGGCAGGCAGGCAGGCAGATACTCATTTGATTCTTACAAACACCTGTGGGATGCCATTTTTTCCTAAGTTATCACTGAAAATACTGAAGCATGGAGTACTTAAGTAATTTACCCGAGGCCGTGTTACAATTGTGTTGCACAGCTGGCAGCTGGGAGGGTTCTGATGTCACAGTCTGTGCTCTTAACTACTACACCACACTGCCCTTTCTCTGTTCGAAACTATAAGGGTTAAAACTACCCCTTCTCTGTTAGAAATCACAGGCTGTATTACACATGGTCAACATTTGTAACCTACCTATTATCTAGTCAGAGCATAAATTATCTATGTTTACAAATTAGTAAAATCAGAATCCAGATGGCCAGGAGCTTTCAGTTTGCTTACTAGTTCCCGCTGAATGATGGTGGCTGCTTGGAGGATGTATGGAGAACTGTTTTTAGAGGCAATAGCAAAGTGTGACCAACCCTCTCAGAGCCCTGTCCACATCTCCTTAGCACCCAGTAGTTCAGCATTTGATGACTCTGGGAATTTCCAACTGCAAACACCTTGCTTAGGGACTTTCAGTGTCCTCTGGAACTCTCTTCATCAGTACACGTAGAGCAGGCAGAAAGTGCCTGGCTCTTAATGCCCCGGGAACAGCCAAAGACTGGCTGGAGTTGGTGGGAAAATACCCAGCCCTCATGCCCTTGTGGAGGGGAACTCTGAGGCATGCTCTGTGTGCGCTCCACAGGTCCCCGGCAGGCTGGAGCGCCACCCGCCTATAGAGCTACCTGCTCACTAATGGGCCATGCATGTGAATTTACTTGTCTTATACATGCCTTTATGCATCAGTGCACTGGTTTCTTTCCAGTCCTTGTCTTGCTTTCCCATTAACTTACCGTGGCTTCCTGGTAAGTCAAATCCATTTCTTAAACTCAATTATTCATCTCAGTGTCTCTCTGGGGCACCTAAGACAACTGTCATGAACGATTAGTGATGCCTAATAGGGGCACAAAACAGGGAAGTGGCTATTTGCCTGTCAGGTGTTTGGCAGCCTTGAATTCCGTGGCAAGTATATAAGACTTACGTGCTTGGCTATAGAACATTGTGTTGTTATATGTGACATTAGGGAATAATAGCTACCTCACAGGCTTTAGGAGAGATTTACATGATTCTCTTGCTTGTGGTTTTCTTTCAACAATAACAGATTATGTTGATAAGCAAAGTTGCTGAGAAAGTAGATTGATGCATCTGTCCAAGGATTGGCCTACAGAAAATCATTTCCCTAATTCTTCAAGGATTCAGGAAGGGCTGGGCCAATTCTGGCAGATCCCATTCCTCAGGCCTTTGGGAGTGG
This sequence comes from Cebus imitator, assembly GCF_001604975.1. Classification (NCBI taxonomy): domain Eukaryota; kingdom Metazoa; phylum Chordata; class Mammalia; order Primates; family Cebidae; genus Cebus; species Cebus imitator. The sequence continues at coordinate 14,107 of NW_016107815.1, read as the reverse complement.
TTATTACCATCATGAGATGGATAGAACAAATAGGAGGGATTAAATTATAACATGTGCCCCAATTTGTTCTAAATGTGAAAGTACTTTTCAAAACCTGAAGGATGTAGGTAGCATATTATTGGCAAGATGCTGAGTCTCCTGATTCAAAAGAGTCACAGATGGAGAAGCAACACACACAAAAAAGGTATCAGAGAATGGATAGGGCTCTGGAAACAAACGAAAGAGAAAGAGAGCTGATACCTAGTTATTTAGACTCAGTAGGCCTCAGTTGTCCATCTGTAAAACAGATAATAATGGGACTCCTAAGGTTGTGGCAAGCATAAATGCCAATGCAGTGCCAGACATGTGGTGTTCACTCAATGCATGCAAGCTGTGTTGTTATTAATAGTATTATTACTATTTGGCTTAAGCTACCTGAGTCAGCCTTATATCATCCATAGATTATACCATAGTTTATTATATAATTACATTTTTGTTGAAATGCATTGCTGTAGTCTTTTAATTATGTTCAAGGGTGCTAGGGTTCAACAGCTGGGACGTATTTTAAGGAAAGAGTGGTCATTTGTGTCAGATATTGCTGAAAGGTGAAGGAAATTCGATTAACTGTAATACAGGATTTACTACGCAGTAATCCAGTTGTATTTTCCCTAATAAAGGACTGTTCCTAAAAGTCTATTCAACTGTTGCTGCCGCTGAAAGACACCTTTTTTTGAGGAATATGTGAGGTTCTGTTTTACTGCAAGTTGGCAACGCACACACATCCTCACACGCTACTGGAAATCAATTACATTTGGTCTTCACCGTGGAATTTGAGTAGCACCTGTGGTTAAAATGGCTGCTTTGGGTAAAGAGGCTAATGTTTGTCCTGCTGTTTCCAGGAACTCATTGGCTTAAAGTAGTTTTGTTGAAACAAATAAGATCAAAGAGCCTGAAGAGGAGGCTGGAGTTTTTGATGGTCTGTGAAGGCGAATGTGGTCCCCTGCTTTCCAGGATTAGGACAGCTCAACTCCTAAAATTACGAAGGGAAATCTGTGGCAAGCCCATCTGCCACTCTGTAGAGTCAGCTTCCTCTGAAGAGCCTGGTGTTGATACCATGAAGCTGTGACAGCGCTCACAGTATTGCAATTTAGGGGAATTTCTTGCATGAAATATTGTACAATGGCCTTCGCTGGTTTTATGTTTTATGACATTTCTGCAAATATATTTCTTTCTCTTGTGTTTTAAAAATTATAGTATAGTTTTCTCTCTCTACAGACATACACACAAACTTTTTGTAAAATATAAATATTTGGAAAACAGGAAAAATGCTCATAATCCCACCATTGAACACAGTACTTTTCCATGCTAACTAGATATATTTATATACGTTTTTACAGTTGTCATAACTGAAGCATATGTTTATACCCTTTTTGTTGAATATTTTATCATAAGAATTTTTTGTAAAAATTTTTTATGTTCCTAGACAGATTATGTAGTTCTTTCTTTTATTAGCCAGATAATATTCCATAAAGTGATGTCACCACAATTTTCTGTACCATTCTTTCACTAGTGTTAGATGCTTCCAACAAATTACTTCCAACTTGCTCATTGTTGTAAATACTACAGCAATAGGCATTTTTTCCCATGTGACTTTTTTCAGCGCTTGAGCTCTTTCTTGGGCAAGATCCTATCAGTCAGACTAGCAGCAGAATATATTGATATAGGAGTTAGGAAGAAATCCTGTAGGCAGACAGGGTACAGAAGTCCTGGTTAAGGCTTTTCTTTTTAATAAAAAAATCATTTTCTTACAAAGAGCAGCCTGTAAAATTGAGCTTCAGACATAGACAAGCAAGGTGGATGCTGGCAAGAACTAAGGACTAGATATGTTCAAGATGGCAGCTCAGTCTTCCCTTCTTTGCCAGCCATGTGTACTGTAAGGAGTAGACAAGATGACGCTGATCACCTGGGAAGCTCAGTCACATAATAAGATTAAAGTGGGGCGGCCAGCCTTCCCCCTGCACTATGTAGACATCATACCTGATCAAACCAATATGTGAGTCCCATGAAAACTAAACACTGCCTCTCAAACTGGGTATAAAATCCACCAGCCAGTCCTTTCCACTCAGAGACTCCTCTCTCTACAAAGAAAACAGTTTCCTCTCCCCTCCCTTCCCCTCTTCTCTCCTCTCCTCCCTATTAAACCTCTGCTGCTAAATTTCTGAGTGTCTGTGTCCCACATTTTGCAGACACATGACAATGAACCCCAGGGTATATACCCAAGATAACATAGCAGCTTCAGTATGACTGTTTAGAGGATATGCTAGGAGAAGGAGCAGGTGTATAATAAAGGAAACTGAGAGGAAACAGACCCAAGGAAGGAGAGCAGCCTGAGAATGTGGAGCCCCTGAAGTTGAGTCACAAATATTACAAAGAGTGATTTGTTGGTTATGTCAAATTCTGCTGAAAGGTGAATAAAGTGAAGGCAGGAAATTGATCATTGGGAATTACAGGCACTGTGGTAAGCACCTAAATGACCTCAGATAGCCACAAGCCCTACTTTTCTAGAACCAAATGTCTAGTGGGAGAAGCATGATCCTACAACCACGTGGTTAGTGTTGAATTGCAGTAAGATAATTGCTCTAATAGAAAGAAATATAGTTCTATGAGAATACAGGTTATTTCTGACTGAAAATGGTTTGATTTACAATTTTTTGACTTTTCGGTGGTACAGAAGCAATACCCATTCAGTAGAAACTATACTTAGAATTTTGATCTTTTACTCATCTAGCAATATGCAGTACAATAGTCTCTCTCAATGCTGGGCTGTGGCAGCAAGATATTCTGTTTTCCATCTTGTGTAGTATTCAATGAATTACCTATTTAATGCATTATTATGAAATAGGCTTTGTCTTTGATGATTTTGCCAAACTGCAGGCTAACATAAGAGTTCTGAACGAGTTTTAAGGTAGGACTGATGTTCAGTAGACTAGGTGTATTAAATGCATTTTTGATTTAGGATATTTTCAAGTGTTTTAAACCATGGTATTTTCAAATTACAATATGTTTAACCCCATTGTAAGTCAAGGGACATCTGTATAATAAAGAAGAAGCTGACATAGAGTTGGAATGCAAAGAACATGGTAGACAAATGAGACAGCGTATACAAAGGCCCTGGGAAGAGGGAGTTTGACACACTGGAGACCTGAAGATCAGTGAGCCTTGAGCCTAGGCAGAGAGAGGAGAACTACAGTAGGTGAGACTGAGTGGGGCCCAGATCACACACAGCCTCACAATCCATATTAAGGAGTTCAGCATTACTCTAGGGAGAGATGTTATCAGATATGTATTTTGAAAAGCTCACTCTCGCCAAAGTGTGAAAGGTGAATTGAAGTTGTGCTTAAGACGCTGTGGTTTCTCATGAACAATAATAGAAGACAAGGCATAAAATTGGTGATGATGGAAATTTCTGTAACGTCTTCCAAAATATTTTTCCCAAAGACTGAATTATAGTCGCTGAGGCCACTGTTTTTTTAAAATAATGCTCTAGTGATCGTGCAGTCGATGTTACTGGAAAGCATGGGAGAACTGTGTATAGAGTGATTCCTTCATGGAGAAAGTGTCATGTATGCTCAAAAAATTCTTAGTCTCATCTCAAACTCTGAAGCAACAATCACAGCTCTTTACCAGCAATTTGCAGCATGTAGATTTGAAGACAGAACTTTTTCTGTCTTTGAGTTTCTTTTTAAATTTACATTTAGTTTTTTAAAAAAACTTTTGGGTTCGAGGGTACATGTTAAGGTTTGTTATGTAAGTAAACTCACGCCGCGGGAGTTTGTTACACAGATTATTTCATCACCCAGGTATTAAACCCAGTACCAAATAGCTATCTTTTCTGCTCCTCTCCCTTCTCCCACCCTCCACCCTCAAGTAGACCCTAGTATCCATTATTCCCTTCTTTATGTCTGTGAGTTCTCATCATTTTGCTCCCACTTATAAGTGAGAACATGCAGTATTTCGTTTTCTCTTCCTGGATTAGTTTGCCAAGGATGATAATCACCAGTTCTGTCCATGTTCCCACAAAAGACATGATCTCATTCTCCTTTATGGCTGCCTAGTATTCTATGGTGTATAGGTACCACATTTTATTTATCCAGTATGTCACTGATGGGTATTTAGATTCATTCCATGTCTTTGTTATTGTGAATAGTGCTGCAGTGAACATTCCCATGCATGTGTCTTTATGATAAAATAATTTGTATTTCTCTGGGTATATACTCAGTATTGGAATTGCTGGGTTGAGTGGTAGTTCTGCTTTTAGCTCCCTGAGGAGTCACCATCTTGCCTTCCACAATGGTTAAACTATTTGCACTCCCAACGACAGTGTAAAAGTGTTCCATTTTCTCCAGAACCTTACCAGAATCTGTTACTTTTTGACTTTTTCATTGCAGCCATTTTGACTGGTGTGAGATGGCATCTCATTGTGGTTTTAATTTGCATTTCTCTAATGATAAGTGATATTGAGCTTTTTATCACGTGCTTTTGGTTGCATGTATGTCTTCTTTTGTAAAGTGTCTGTTCATGTCCTTTGCCCACTTTTTAATGGGGTTACTTGTTTTTCTCTCATAATTTTGTCTGAGTTACTTATAGATGTTCTATATCAGGCCTTTGTCATATGCATAGTTTGTAAATATTCTCATTCCATAGTCTGTTTGCTCTGCTGATAATATCTTTTTCTGTGCAGAAGCTCTTAAGTTTAATTACATCCCACATGGCAATTTTTGCTTTTGTTGCAATTGTCTTTGGTGTCTCATAAAATCTTTGCCCACTTTTGTGTTCAAGATGGTATTGCCTAGGTTGTCCTCCAGGGTTTTTATAGTTTTGGATCTTAAAATTAAGTGTTTAATCCATCTTTTGTTGATTTTTGATATTGTGTGAAGATAGGGTACAGCTTCAGCCTTTTGCTAGCCAGTTATCTCAGCACGATTTATTGAATAGGGAGTCTTTTTCCCCATTGCTTGTTTTTCTCAGCTTTGTCAAGGATAAGATGATCATAAGTGTGAGTGCTTATTTGTGTTCCAGAGATGTGAGAGAATTTTATCTAAACTTTCTCAATTGTAATTTGCTGGCCATGAGGAAGTAGGCAGCCTGAAACGATGAGGGGTGTTGAGGGTGTTCTAAAGGAGACTGAGAGATGTGGTTGAAAACCTTGACTTTTCAGATTTTATCACTTAATATTTCACTTGACATTCAACAAGAGAAAAACCAGCTGAAATATTAGTACTTGAAGTAGTAGTTAGAACTTCATCTGTTGCAAATACCTCAAATTGACTTAAACGAAAATAATTTTTTTTTTGTTACGTAACAGGAAAGTCTTGAAGCAAGCCAGCCTTACTTTCAGGTACACTTAGGAGCATAAATAATTTTACCCATTCTCAGTCCTTCTCTCAACTCTGTTCTCAGGTGCTCTTGCCACGTGATGTTCCCTAGATGTCCTAGGTTTGTGTCATACAGTTTAGTAGCCCTACCAGAAAGAGCACCTCTTTCCGTGAATCATACCTGAAGTCTCAGGAGTGACCTCTACTCCCCCAGCTGAGACAAGAAACCCATTCATGAACCAGTCACTGAGGCTAGAGAGGAGTGAAATGCCTGGGAGCCAGGAATGATGCCAATTCCTCAAAACCACAGAGTCTGTGATTGAGATGCCATGATCCTCAAAGGAAATTCATTAATGCTTGGCCTGCAAAAAAGACAGATGTCAACTGTAGGAGTTGATGAAGAACCCCTTCAGTGATTCGCAGAGTCTTAAGATTTATAATCAGCAAGTATGCGCTTGAAAGCTCTTCTATGTGTTCCTTTTCATCTCTCCTTTTAAAGGAATTCATTAACTTATTCTCATTTTTGTCCATAAAATACTGCAATAATTAATAAGGGCATATACTACATGTAAAGTGGTATAAATTAAAGATGGGGAAAAGAAGAAAGATAAGAGAGTAAAAGGAAATCTAGTGAGACTTAACTATCGTAGTCGGGCTACAAATTTAACTATGGTTCTTTGGAGGTCTAAGAGGTAAGATTTGTCAGTTTCTCCATGGACAGGGATCATTATTTTAACATGATTCCCTTGATCTAAAGCATTTCTGGAAACCAGAACAGCCAGGAATTTCTCTTGCAGGATGTGATGACCAACCTTCTCAAAAGCAAATAGCAAAAAAACACAGTGACACATTTCACAGGACCCCTTTGCATAATTACTTTTTTGTATGATTATGCTCATTCTCAAGCATAATTCAGTCAAAGCAATTCTGGAGGGACGAGTTTTTTAAAAGACTAGATTTAAAAAATGATTGTGCTGGAGTAAAGAATTCAGCAATGTTCTTTAGGTGATAAAGGCTGGGGTATGCATGGTTCAGGGTGCTGGTAACAATAGTTAAAATAGCATGGTACTAGTAATAATAACAGTATACTTATGCCTATGATAATCATTTATTGAGGATTATGCCAAATGCGAAATGTTTACATGTAAGAATTATCTCACAGATTGCTCAGAAAAGTGTCATAAGGTTATAACTATCATTTATACCATGAGATTCCACTTTATGTAAATTTGAAATTGAAAAGTGTAAAGACTTACTTTATGCATAAAATTTGTAATAATGTGAATCCCACATTACGTGCATCCCTATGGGAAAATTAATCCTGAATTGTGTAAATTTTGAGTTGTGAGAAATCCTCAGTAACTCATTCCTAGCATAAAATGCTGCAGTCGGTTATTCTCATATCACAGCTATTGAAGCTGAGGATTAATAAAGTCCGAGAACTGTCCCATTCATGAAGACAGAGCTGAGATTTGAATTCAGCATTCCAGAGCAGCCACTGTTTAAATTTCTTTTTCTAAACTAGGATCATTCTAGCATTTACTACACAATAAATGATTTTTTTTAACTGGTCTAGTAAGCAAGTTGCATTGAAATATGTATGTTGCTTACTTAGAAAAATCCATTTTACACACAGTGACAAATGGAACATGTAATAATATTGTATTCCTATAGAGAGTTCTGTCCAAAATTGTGCCCCCTTGCATTTGAAAATTACTTCCAACCAACAAAGAAGGCCTACCCAATAAGCCCACCTCAGATGAGATAAGAGAGTTAGAACTAGATCTTAGCACTCCCAACCATCTCTGCCCATGGGTGATGATGAAAAGGAGTCAGAACACCTTCCCTGTGTAGCAGTCACTGAAGAAAGGCAGAGCCCTTTCTGTTCACTCTAGAAAAGGTTAAAGTTCTATATCTGCTGAGCTTTTAAATAAAAGAAAAAAAATTAATCTTAAAAGAAGAAAGCAAAAACCATTGAGTGCTATTTTAGATTACAGAGAAAAGGCAGTGGAGTAATTCATTGACCATTCTTAGTTTCTTAGACATACGATTCTGCTTCGTTGCTCATTTTAAAGAACCAGAATTAGCTTGGCATGGTGGCTCATGCCTGTAATCTCAGCACTTTGGGAGGCCAAGGCACACAGATCACCTGGGGACAGGAGTTTGAGACTAGCCTGGACAACACAGCAAAACCCTATCTGTACTAAAACAATAAAAAATAAAAAAATAGTTGGATATGGTAGTGCATGCCTCTAATCTCAACTACTTGGGAGGCTGAGGCATGAGAATTGCTTGAACCCAGAAGGCAGATGTTGCAGTGAGCTGAGATCACACCACTGCACTCCAGCCTGGGTAACAGAGTGAGACCCTGCCTCCAAAAACACTAACTAACTAAATAAACAAATACATGAACCAAAATTAGGCACAAGCCTAAAAAGAAACACCTCTGATTTAGGCAAGGGGAGTATTTGTTTAGAGATTCCAACCTTGGCTGGAGTATTTGTTCTCTTTTTTTTTTTTTTTTTTTTTTTTTTTTTGAGATGGAGTCTTGCTCTGTCGCCCAGGCTGGAGTGCAATGGCATGATCTCGGCTCAGTGCAACCTCTGGCTCCTGGGTTCAAGTGATTCTCCTGCCTCAGCCTCCTTAGTAGCTGGGATTATAGGCACATGCCACCATGCCCAGCTAATTTTTGTATTTTTAGTAGAGACGAGGTTTCACTGTGTTGGTCAGGCTGGTCTCAAACTCCTGACCTCATGATCTGCCCACCTTGGCCTCTCAAAGAGCTGGGATTACAGGCATGAGCCACCACACCCAGCCTGTTTGTTCATTTTTTAAGCCACTTCTCAAGGAAAAAATCACCAAAGTTTCCAAAAACGTTTATTTGTTCACTAGCTACCACATTAGCTGAAACAGCATTTCTGTACTCACTACTATCAGAGCTAGCCTATCAGAAGGAGATAGAAAATGTCAGTGAAGTGAGAAGGTCATTACACTGTGGTATGATGTTGCTTCTTTGCTCCTTTTGCATGCCTATGCAACCAGCTCAGTGACTTTGGTTCAGTATAGTCCTACTGCTAAAAATTCTTGGCCTGGCAAGTTTGCTGCTATCCAGCAAGAGAAAAATTAAAGGTAATGGGATGGATGAGCAATAATCATGCCCTTGACATTCCAGCTTTTGTATGATTTTTCTTGGTAATTTATTTGGCTGCTCATTCCTTGGCGGGTCAAGAGTAAAATTATGCCCAGCTTCTTCTCATTCATCTTTGTGGTCCACAGCCTCCATGATTTAATTACCTCTACCTAGTCTCTAGCTTGACACATGGGGATTATGGGGATTACAATTCAAGATGAGATTTGAGTGAGGACACAAAGCATAACCATATCATTCTGCCCCAGGCCCTCTGAAATCTCATGTCCGTTTCATATTTCAAAACTAATCATGCCTTCCCAACAGCCCAAAGTCTTAATTCATTCCAAGATTAACCCAAAAGTCCAAAGTCTTATCTGAGACAAAGCAAGTCTCTTTTGCCTATGAGCCTGTAAAATCAAAAGTAATGTACAATGGAGGTACAGGCATTGGGTAAATACACCTGTTTCAAATGGGACAAATTGGCCAAAAGGAAGAGGCTACAGGCCCTATGAACATCCATAATCTAGCAGGGCAGTCAAATGTTAAAGCTCCGAAATAATCACCTTGCACTCCATGTCTCACATCCAGGTCATGCTGATGCAAGAGATGGGCTCCCATGGCTTTGGGCAGCTGTGCCCCTGTGGCTTTGCAGGGTACAATTCACATCTTGGCTGCTTTCATGGGCTGGCATTGAGTGTCTGTGGCTTTTCCAAGTGCATGATGCAAGTTGTCAGTGGATCTACCATTCTGGGGTCTTGAAGGACAGTGGTCCTCTTCTCACAGCTCCACTAGCCAGTGCATCAGTGGGGACTCAGTGTGGGGGCTCCAACCCCACATTTTTCTTCTGTACTGCCCTAGCAGAGGTTCTCCATGAGGGCTCCATACCTGCTGCAGACTTCTACATGGTCATCCAGGTATTTTCATACATCCTCTGAAATCGAGGCATAGGTTCCCAAACCTGAATTCTCGACTTCCGTGCACCCACAGGCCCAACATCACATGTTAGCTACCAAGTCTTGGGGTTTGCTCTGAAGCAATGTCCTGAGCTCTATGCTGGCCCCTTTCAGTCATGGCTGAGACACAGGGTACCAAGGCCTGAGTCTGCACGAAGCATCAAGTCCCTGAACCTGGCACATAAGCCATTTTTTTTCCCTCCTTGGTCCCTGGGACTGTAATGAGAGGGGCTACCGTGAAGACCTCTGACATGTCCTGGAGACATTTTCCCTATTGTCTTGACCACCAACATTTAGCTCCTCACTGCTTATCAAATTTCTGCAGCCAGTTTGAAATTATCCCCAGAAAATTGGTTTTTCTTTTCTATCACGTCATCAGGCTACAAATTTTCCAAACTTTTATGCTCTTCTTTCCTTTTAAACATAAGTTCCAATTCCAAGTCATCTCTTTGTGAATGCATAAAACTGAATGCTTTTAAGAACACCCATATCACCTCTTGAATGCTTTGCTGCTAAGAAATTTCTACTCACCAGTTACCCTAAATCATCTCTTTCAAGTTCAGCATAGCAAGAGTTACCTTTATTCCAGTTCCCAACAAGTTCTTCATCTCCATCTGAGACAACCTCAGCCCTCAGCCTGGACTTTATCATCCATATCACTATCAGCATTTTGGTCAAACCCATTCAACAAGTATCTAGGAAGTTCCAAACTTGCCCACATTTTTCTGTCTTCTTCTGAGCCCTCCAAACTGTTCCAGCCTCTGCCTGTTACCCAATTCTAAAGTCACTTCCACATTTTCAAATGTCTTTATATCAGCAGCACACTCCTGGTACCAATTTTCTGTATTACTCCATTTTTATACTGCTGTAAAGAACTGCCTGAGATTAGGTAATTTATAATGGAAAGAGGTTCAATTGACTCACAGTTCAGCATGGCTGAGGAGGTCTCGGAAAACTTAAAATCATGGCAGAAGGTGAAGGGGAAGCAAGGTACATTCTTCACAAGGCAGCAGGAAGGAAAAGTGCTGAGCAAACATGGAAGACCCCCTTATAAAACCACCAGGTATCATGAGTACTAACTCACTATCATGATAACACACTATGGGGGAAACCGTCCCTGTGATACGGTTACCTCCACGTGGTCTCTCCCTTGACATATGGGGATTAGGGGAATTACAATTTATGATGAGATTTGGGTGGGGACACAAAGCCCAACCATGTCTCAAGGCAGTTCCTTTAGATGAAGTAAGTACTGCTCAAAGTTTGAAATGAAAACAATAAGAGGGTCAAGTAATTAATCCAGCCAAGAGTATCTTTGTGGCAAAATCCATGTTATAGTCATTAAAAAGTAACAGGTTTATACCCAGTTTCTTTCCTTTTATGTCCTCATCTAGTAAGCTACTTTAATGAATGAATGATCTCCACTTTTAATTTATGTCATGTCTTTCACATATCCTAAGTTTGACAGTTGAATTTTTGGTTCAAGATACAGAAGGGAAACAACCTCGCCCTTTTAAACTAATCTTTACCCAGAGTCACAGGTGAGCATGGATGCAGTATCAAGAATTTCTTCTTGTGAAAACACATCGGAGAATGACAAACTGCATTTTGTAGAAATTAGAATGGTACGGTTCTAAGTTGATGGGAGTTTTGGCCAGATTGATCTTGGGTAAAATCTCTATTCTATACTTAGTGTTGACATTGAACAAGTTACTTTCACAGCCATCTGAAAAATGTTCCTCACTTTTGTCATTGTTTTTGATAAAACACTTGGCATATAATAGCTGCTCAATAAATGGTAGTTGTTATAACTACTATTATTTTATTTATAAGATGTGATTGACTGAAAATACAGTGAAAAATTCCAAGTGGCCTTAGGTAAAAACCAGCATTTTAATGAGAAGGAATTTCTTTGGTTATCCCATAGTCCTTCTATATCTGGAACTGATAGTTTGCTTTCCAGTGCCCTTAAAGAGCAGGCAAAGGAATGGAAATCTCTTCTGCTGGATTGCCTGGAGCTGTACTTGGTTTCATGCCCCTGGGAAATTTTTTGATTAATTAAGCAACTTGGCATCCAATCATGCATGCAGAAAAACCTGAGTAGTCATTAGATTTCTCTGCAATTCTCTAATCATTAGACTCAGCCCTTCTCAGGATTTTAGTACCTTCTTTACTTATGGTGACTCCCTTGGAGGAAAATGGTGGTTGAAATGCTGTCATCTATTGATTTTCTTAAAACTTGGAGGCAATGGGTTGGATTTTCAGCCCCCTTAATACTCAGGAGTATCCATGTTTCCAAAATCTAATGATAAATATTGACTAGCACTATAAACCATCTGTCATATGAGTGTACCTGACTATATTTATGTCATTTGTGTAATCTGCCCAACTGAGAAGAAGTTTTGGAATAAAACAGAGGAGACTAGTGGGTAGCACCATTTTCTAATGTGTCACATGACCTTTGGGTGAACCTTTGCTCTCAAGGAAATTCAGTTTTTGTATCTCTAAAGTGGAAGTGATAATGATAACTTCTGGCTCCGTCCTGTCATGTGACACTTGAAAGAGTTATGAAGGCTTTAATTGCCTTAGAAACAACTTTGTATGATTCTAGCCATTGGTGTTTTTCTTGGTAGTTTTTCTAATTCAAATGAAATGAGCATGACAATTTTTGGATGGGTTTTCATATGTCCCTATGATTGTCAATAAATGCATGTTGAATGGAGTTGAAATGAAATTATATGACTCATCAGGACTCAGCTTTCTCTAATACATTGTCTTTGATCTACTTAAATCATTTCTTGAAAGTCATTTTTAACCCATGAGCATTTCACTCTACTTCTTGGAGTTTTTCTCCATTAAGTACTGGAAGAGATGCATTTGTGCCTCAATAAAAGATAGTGCTCATTGTGGTGGTAATTTATGTTCATTTATTAAATTTTCCCAATTAATTGTTAGCTCCCAGAGAGTATTTTATAAATATAAATAAGTGGTCCAAGTTGGGTTAATAGAAGTCTAAGAACTTTTATGACATAAAAATGTATTTGAGAGCTCTATTTAATGGTGCTTTATTTCTTTTACTTTTTTTCTCCCTCTCTTTTTTTTCCTCATCTAAGATAAAGTAAGGAAAGTTTATATTTTCATCCCATTTATTTTGTGTCTTTTACCTTTAGCCACCTCAGAGACACACAATGACGATTATTTTAAAAGCTCAGCCTTTAGCATCAAGCAGGCTTGGTGGGAAGTCTCGGTTTTGCCATTTTCTTCCTTTGAAATGTGGAGCAAGTGACTCAACTCTTCAGGAAATAATAATCCCTTCTTCTAAGAGCTGTTTTCAAAAGTAAATAAGGCACTAGACACAAAAAATGCACAGTATCTTGTCAGTGATCATCTGGTGTCAGTTTCTTGAGGAACATTTCTGGGAAAAGTTGAAAGCATTTGATTAAATTGATATCTATAGCTTTTGAAGAGTTGGTTAGAACATGAAAATTAAATAATTGCATTTTTAAGGATCAGAATTTCTTCACTATCTAATTTTATTTTGGAAAGAATTTGTTTAACTTTTAAAAGAAAAGCTCTTTATAAAGCTCACGTATCTGTAGCAGTGACTCTGTAAACTTTTTATTGAATTTCTCCTAAAATATACATGTGTTTAAAATTTAAAAAGGAAGAAAGAATATTTGGCAATACTGTATTGAGAGATTGGATCAAAAACCACAAATATTTTGAAACTTAATGCAACACATACCTAGATTTGCTAATTTATTTTTAGCTTTAGAAAGGCCAGTTATTTAATCTCTTAATCAAAATGTCTGAAGTTTCCATTTCTAAATACATGAAATGATAATAAATAATGAGCCCAAAATTAAAATGCACCCATTTAAGGAGAAAAATGGGAATTTGATGGAAAGCGAATGTGAGTTTGAATAAAACAGATATATCCTTCGTCTCCTTTGATTTTCATCTCCAAGTTAACGAAGCACTGAAGTGGCAGCCAGCAGAAGTGCCTTTGGTTGAATTCTTTGGCTTTACATTTTTCATCCATGTCAGGTAGACTATATTTGTTCATGGATTAAGGAAGAATTAGGGCATTTAAGGTCTGGTGGCCTGGCCCTGTCTGTCTATGCTGGCATAGACTCTCCTCCCTGGGACCATCTATTTTATTTGATGCTGCTATTATTTCTTCCTTACATGGTCTGAGAAATGTAATTCTAAAAGATGTGTGGAGTGAGTACTTGATTGTGGCTGATTGAATTAGCTTGCAGGTGACCATGGAAAAGCCTTGTTTGTGTCAGGCCCGGGGTCAGGTCAAGTGCGGTCTCCATCCTGAAGATAATTGAGATGTTGCAAGGTAAGGAGCAACATTTTAATAAGAAGTGGACAGAAAACCACAGAAGTTAAATAATGACTTACAAGATCATGGAGAAGCTCAGTACGGTGGGGAGAGTATAGACTAAATCATAAGAATTAGATTTTAATCTGAGTTCTGCCATTAATTAGCTCTATTTCTTTGAATGAATTATCATTTTTTGCTTCTCAGTCACACCCTCTTGAAAATGAATGGCCAGAGGAAAGAAAGACTAGGCAAGCTCTAAGATCTTTCTAAGTGCTTTCTATCTATTTCTTTATGTATCGCATATATATATATATATATATATATATATATATATATA
>NW_016107814.1:1429590-1460271 GCF_001604975.1 Cebus imitator | reverse complement strand
CTTTCATGATAAAAATGCTTAACAAACTAGGAAAAGAAGGGAATTTCCTTAACATCATAAAGGGAATTTGGGAAAAGTGCCCAGGTAACATTTACCTTTTCTGAGATGGTGATCCAGTATATCTGAGGTTGAGCTTTCGACCAGTGCAGCCTGAAGACTGGATATATACAGGGGAGATTTAAGTAAAAACCCTAAAGATGATGGCATTAAGGTTTATCATTGATGATGAAAGTTATATACATAATATGGAAAGTGAGAAGGCTAGAGTAAATTCTTTCGTGTTTGAATAGAATTAGAAGTATCAGTTTGATTACATGGTCTTCAACATATATATACAGCTTTAAATATAGATATGTCTGTGTATGCATATGCATATACACACATATAGCTCCTAGTCCTGTCAGCTCAAAGAACCCAGAACTACGGACTCCCTGGAAACATTAAGTACACTTAGCATCTAGAGCCTGATTTCTAAATACCATTTTCCACTTAAAAAAGACAAGGCTCTTATGAAAAAATGGCTAATGCCAGGGCTGGGGTGGAGGAAATGAAAGATGATTCTGGAATGTTTACTGTACCAAATGTAAAGAAATGCTTGAAAAATAATGGAGATATGTCAGGAATACACCAAAGGGTAGAGCCAGCTCTAAGGGGCTCTCACCAGCCAAGTTGAGATATAGCTGAAAAGGTCCCACAGAGATTCATGATAAAGCTTGTTACAACTGCCCCTCCCTTGGTCTCAAAACATTCTCTTTGCAAAACTGACTAAAGGGTGGACAGAACTGTTTCTAGCAGGACAGGCTCATATGCTCTCTCAAATTCTACCTGTTACACCACTACAAACTTCCCTTTTTCTCTACAAAGAAAGCAGTGCCAGGAAGGAGGCTAGGATTTGAGCAGACTGTCCACTTACCTCAGAGGCCCTTAGGACTAACTCCATCATGTCTTCTATGCCTGTTTACCAACCAAATACAAAGCCACGAAACTCATACGTTATCCCTATACCCACATCCATACAGCATTGTGAGATGCACTCAAGTCTGACACAATTTTATGACTGTCCTTGCTCCACCAAACCCTTTCACTGTTTGTCCTGGAACTCACAATCTACCATTTGGAAAACTCCTTGTATCATAAACTCCAATTTTGTTCCCTTTTTTGTCTAAGAAAACAAGACTATCTCCTGAGGACACCATTTCCTCTGCAGCTCTCACAAATGGTGTCACTTTTTTCTTCCAAACCTTCATATGATTGTGTCTAGAGCTAAGGTAGGTCTCCTTGCTCTTTGTTGCTTCTAGACTTCCTTCCATTTGCCATCCTAAAACTTCCGACTCCTCTGAAACACAGGCCAACTGACTATATTCCCTGCTGCTGTTCCTTGGGCAGTTGTATAAAAAACCTTCCACAAGTCCTTCATTCACAGACTTTGGCACTATCTTAAGTTTTCTTTTTCTGCCACTATTTCTGTCATTGTTTTTGACAATTTCAATATCCAGACAAAAAATGCATATAACACATTAGCCTCTCAGTTCCTGGTCCTGTCTGTTTCCAACAATCTTGTTCTCCACCACGCCTCAACGATCATTCCCATGGTTATATCTTACATTCAACTACAATACTCCAATACTCAATTTCAAGCATTCTGTAACTAACCATCACCTCTGACTTTTCATCTCAGTCTCTCAATACAACTCCATCAACTACAATCTGTTTATCTATTTGTCTAAACCAAGCTCACACAAAGCTGAAATTCCATAATCCCTCACTATAATAACTCCCTTGCCCTTTACTCCCTTCTGTGTTACACTCACCTGCTAAAACCAAAATCTGGTTAAAATCAACTGTTGGTCTTGTCCTTACCTCTATGCAAATAGCTAAATGTGACTAAAGAGAAAAAACACAACTATGCGAACTGGTCTCCTTTTAAATTTATGAACATAAATTTCAAGTGGGCCTTCAATGCTGCCAGTCTAATCTTGTATTTATTTACATGATCAATGTATTTTTTCATTTCTCAAAGTGATAACTTCACAACTTCTCCCATCTCCAAGTCCCCAGAATTTTCACTTTTTTTCTTGCCAACCAAATACTGCTAATAACCCTGCATCTTACTTCACTATAAAAAAATAGAAATAATTTCAAGCAAACTTTCACAACCTCCTACCATCAACTATATCAAGTGATTTGCATTTACATATGTATGTACTTGGCTTTCCCTCCTGTATTAGGTCGTTCTTGCATTGCTATAAAGAAATACCTAAGACTGTGGAATTTATAAAGAAAAGAGGTTTAATTGGCTCACAGTTCTGCAGGCTATACAGAAAGCATGGCACCACCATCTGCTTGGCTTCTGGGGAAGCCCCAGGGAGATTTTACTCACTGCAGAAGGCTAAGGTGGGAGCTTGCACATCACATGACCAGAGCAGAAGCAAGAGAATGAGGGTGGGAGAGAGGTGCCATACACTGTTTTGTTTTTTTGAGACAGAATCTCGCTCTGTTGCCCAGGCTGGAGTGCAATGGTGTGATCTTGGCTCACTGCAACCTTGGCCTCCCAGGTTCAAGTGATTCTCCTGCCTCAGCCTCCAATGTAGCTGAGATTACAGGCGCATGACACCATGCCCAGCTAATTTTTGTATTTTTAGTAGAGACGTGGTTTCATCATGTTGGTCAGGCCGCTCTCTATCTCCTGACCTCGTAATCTGCCCACCTCAGCCTCCCAAAGTGCTGGGATTACAGGCTTGAGCCATCGTGCCTGGCCAGTGCCATACACTTTTAAACAATCAGATTTTATGAGAACTGACTCACTACTGGGAGGACAGTCTAAGCCATGAGGAATCTGTCCCCAGGACCCAAACACCTCCAACCAGGCCCCACCTCCAACACTGGGGATTACATCTCAACATGAGATCTGGAGGGGATGTCCAAACTATATCACCTCCTGATATGGATCTATGTGTCCACAATACATCCTCTGACAAGTACACTAAACCCCATCCTGTCTTCACAACTTAAGGACCCTACTCCTGCAACTGATATCCCCTCTTTCATTACTGATTTTTCATTTTCTGAGTAATTAATCACATCACACTCCAATTTCTCACCTAAAGTAAGATACCCTTACTTGATAAAGGAAAAAATATGTATAGTATACTACTACTTTTAAAAATACTTATTTTATTTTTAAAATTTATTTATTTATTTATATTTTGAGACAGAGTCTTACTCTGTTGCTCAGGCTGAAGTGCAGTGGTGTTATCTCGGCTCGCTGCAACTTCTGCCTCCCCGTTCAAGCAATTCTCCCTGCCTTAGCCTCCCAAGTAGCTGGGATTACAAAAGCCTGCCACCACACCCAGCTAATTTTTATATTTTTAGTAGAGATGGGGTGGTTTCACCATGTTGGCCAGGCTGGTCTCAAACTCCTGACTTCAGGTGATCCACCCACCTCAACCTCCCAAAGAGCTAGGATTACAGGTGTGAGCCACTGTGCCTGGCCAAAAAATACTTATTTTAAAACACCTTAAAGACTCATAAATTGCACAAATAATATAAAGAATTCCCATGTAATCTTCACTCAATTTTCTCCAGTGATAACAGCTTACATAACCATCGTCAAAACCAGGAAAATGACATTGGTATGTAATATATTGCTACCTACACATATATATATATATATATTTTTAAGGAGGATAGCCCATACCTTTTCAAAAGATCACCTGTAGGATGGAGAAAACAAGGTGGAGCTTGACTTCTTTGAATATAACTTATTTTGTAGATTTGACTTTGGAACTATGTAGATATTTTATATTATTGTAAAACTAAATTGAATTTGAACAAGGAATCCCTAAAAACAGGCTAACTTAAATGAGTATTCACTTGGTGGTATAACCATAGAGTGTAACAACTGTAAATCATATCAAAACTCCATTATCTGGTTGTCTATCTGTATTAGGGTATACCCTATGGACAAAAAGAACTGAAAAACAATTTAAAAAATTTTAGTAATAATAATATTAGTGGTAATATTGGTAGTTTTAGGTAGTAAATGTGTAAGATAAGTCCGGGACATTCTGCCATAGTAAATACATAAGGTAGCAAGAAAGTTACCAAAAAGTATTTAAGCTGTTTCAAAAGGCCTTGGGCACCAACCTTAAGAGCTCTCCTTGAACAAAGATGGGACAATATGAGCATCAATAAAGACAATAACTGCAGTGGATTGAAAAACTTCAAGTATGTTTAAACCCATGAATACATGATACTTGAAAGCAAAACAAAAAAATGAATTATTACCAATGGACTATGCTAATGCACCAATTCATTCTTTTGAAAAATTGATTAACTAAATAGAATCCTTTCCCATGAGCTGTACTACTAAGAAATCAAAAAATGTGAGGAAATTTCTCTATATAGAAGTATCCAAGCTAGTAAATAAAAAAGAAATATTAGAGGAACACACCATTTTGCAACTCCTAATGAATTCATGAGTCTAGGCACTGAGCACGAATGACTGCTAACATCATGTAAGACAGCCAACCTCCAAGCAGAATGATTAAATATTACATCAAGGTTTTTATAACCAATACATATTCTATTTAAATTTCTTTCAAGTCAGGAATTCTACAAAACTGATCCATCTGTTTCACTTATGATCTCTAAATCGAGTCAACAAACTTTCTGTAAAGGGCCAGTTGGCAAATATTTTGGGGTTTCTCGGACATAGGGTCTCTGTTGCAATTACGTAAACTCTGTCTCTGCTATTGCAGTGTGAAAGTCGCCTTGGACAATAGGTAAATAAGTGGGTGTGACTTTATAAAAACACATGGTGGGAAGAATTTCATTGATGGACTATAGTTTGCTGACCTGCCCTAAATGATAAGGTAGAGAAATCAATGATTCCTAATGATAAATTAATTTTCCCCACAAGAAAAGTTAATCTGGTGATTATTATTCAGTCCCCAAATTGAAATTAGCAGAAGAAATAGTCAACATTATTTTCTGGCTGACCATCTCTTAATTTATTTTGTTAATTTAAAATGTGTGGTAAGCATCAAACGTGTTTTGACAACTCCAAGTCCAAAGTTTATAATTTTTCAAACTGTAATAAAGCAGATTTTATATGTTAGGAATCCAGTAATAACTCCTTATTTACTGAATTAACTTGATAAATACAGGTATAAATACATAGGTATATACACAGAAGTAATTTAGATAGTTGGACACTTTACCTTATCAGAAAACCAAATGAGCCTGGAATCTTCATAATACCTAAACATGCCATATTTAGGATCCAATAATTCCCTCATGATGAGCAAGAAAAATTCTTTGCGTACCCCTCCTGCATCCACAGCATCTTCTCCAACAAATATAACCTAAAATAGCACAATGCAAACACCAAATGGTCTGTAAAGAAATGAAAGTACATTCTGGAGACCCTATAACATGTTATTTATCACTAAGAAATATTCAATAATTAACAGTTTACATATATAATTTGATTTATTAAGTTTCAAAGATTGACAAAAAACAAATAGGAAAACTTTAAACATGACTTCTGAATAACAGTCCCAATTAAACAACAGAAAATGTGAAATTACCTTGAGTGGCTTTTTGTAATCTATGTTCTTTGTTTTCCTAAGGACTTCCATTGCATCTCCTACAATATTTTCTCTACGCACCACTAGAATTAAGCAGGGATTCACAGATTCAATCACTGGGAGAAAAAGAGAGGAGACGTTCTGTCTGTGGGCCTGATCAATAGCCATCTAGAAAACAAAAGATTAACATTTTAACAGCAATGCTACAATAAAGCTACTGTGACTGAAAGAAGCTAACCTCTACCGATTAGTTATAGGTATTCTATAATTCCTATACTACTTAATTAACAAAGCATCTAACACAGTATCCAGTATGGCATACAAACTTAATAAACTGAGCATAAAGAGTACCCTTTTGAATGTTTTTATATTAACATATAGCCCATAACACCATTAAAGTAACCAAGTATAGAACTATAATAATACTGATAAATCTGAGCACTAGTTTTCCTAAAAAACATTCACTGGAGGGTAGGGTAAAGAAGAGAAAAAAACAAACCTTTAAAGAATATAAGGAATAGGCCAGGTGCAGTGGCTCACGCCTGTAATCCCAGCACTTTGGGAGGCCAATGAGGACAGATCACTTGAGGTCAGGAGTTCGAGACCAGCCTGGCCAACATGGTGAAACCCTGTCTCTACTAAAAATACAAAAATTAGCAGGGCATGGTGGTGGGCGCCTGTAATCCCAGCTACTCAGGAGGCTGAGGCAAGAGAATCACTTGAACCCAGGAGGCAGAAGTTGCAGTGAGCGGAGACTGTGCCATTCCACTACAGGCTGGGTGACAAGAGCAAAACTCTGTCTCAAAAATAAAAAAATAAAAAACAAAGAGAATAAGAAACAATTTGGCTAAGGAAGTATTATACAAATTAACTTAATTAACTGATCATCCTATGTGCTCACAAACCAAGCGTTTGCCTTTTATCATTTAAAACTTTTGTTCTTTTCTTATGGTTCTTCCTGAGTTCTTGTTCTAAAATGGAATATCCCATGTTAAAATCACCAAGTTATTAACTTACTGTTTTAACAAAGACCTCCAAATAACTGGTTTACTAGCTGTTAGTAGAGAACCCTACAAAAATATTTAGAATACCAAATGCATTTATTTGAACAGAATAAAAATGGTTAACAAGATTTGAAGGTTTAATTTTTAAAAATATTTTTAGATTATTAAACATTCAAGCTCTTTTTCATCCTTTCCTTAATCCTTAGTTGGTATAGTCAGATATTCTATACCAGAGGAAGCAGCTCAAAATCTTTTTTATTTACAAGATCAAATGATAAAGCAAACTTACTGTAACCCTTTAAAGTCATAATATGTAGTTGTTTTAAAAATCCTCATTATAAAACAAAGAATGCTCAACATAAAATGAATGTGGAAGGGTGGTAGGAAGGGGAGATGAAAGAGAAATAGGAGACAATGGCGACCAACCCCAGGAAAATATTTAATACCTTATTATTAAAACTTTCTTCAAGGAAATTTCATATCCTCTTCCTAACAAGAGATCAAATCCTTCCTATTTTAACATCACCTCACTTCTAGTAACTTCCATCTGTTACTAAGTATGTAAAATGGGGACATATAGCTACCCAAGGTACTTTGCATACGTTCATGACTGATCCTAGAAAAATTTCAACTATTTATTGTCTAAAAACATGAAAGAAACAATTTTTTTAAAAAAGCAACTCAAATTAGATTAGTATTATACAATGTTTTACCTGCATCTGTAAGACTGCATCTGTCTGTAACAGAGTAGTTTTTGCTTGGGCATCAAATACAAATGGATATGTGCAGATTGTAACAGGGATATCTGCCAACTGGAAATAAAAAATTAACTTATTAGTACAAGTTGATTTGTGATATGCTTATTGTGGATGCTGTCATTTTTTATAAAGTTGACTTACATTCTTTATTCACTCATGTGGTACAGGAATTAAAAATAAAACATGCTGCTTACAGAATTTTTAAAAATTAAATGAGGCATTGGAATAAACCCAATTTGCAATTTTAGGGGGCAACTATATACTTGAGAATCCATACAATCATATACTGCAAGTATCTTTTGCTTACCATATATTAATTGCAAGTCTCAGTGAATGAGGTTACAAATTTGTTCTAAAATCAGGGGCTCCTATGTTAAATACTATAACCAGTTTTTACATGTTAGGGCAACAGCAACAACTGAGGCTAATGATAAGTAATCTGTCTATTCCTTCATTTAACAGATATTTATTAGTATAATGTCATTAGGGTGTCAAAATTATTATGAGTCCAACAATCTGTTCCTTTACTTAATATACCAAAAAAAGTACCATTTTTTATTATGTTAGCCTTTAAAGTTAGGAAAACTGATCTATTATTATAATTATCAGACATTAGACACTTTATAGATAATTACTTATCCTAGCAGGTAATACAATGATTGACTGCTTAGTATTTTAACCATGCAGTAAAATATAAAGAGTTATTAATTGCCAGTCACACATTCTTGTAGTTGGAAGAGGACCTACTTCTACCATTGACTCAACAAGACAATAATATCTTTATGCCTGCCCTGACTCAGAGTCCCTGCTATAAGACTTCCAATGAATTAATACACCATAAAAAATCCACTTCTTAGTGATTAGATAATTCTTCATAGTCTGAATCTGCATTTCTTTCTTAATTTTATTATTATTTTTTTAATACCAAGTCTTACACTGTCACCTGGGCTGGAGTGCAATGGCTCAATCTAGGCTCACTGCAACCTCCCCCTCCGGCTTCCAAGCGACTCTCCTGCCTTAGCCTCCCAAGTAGCTGAGATTACAGGCACCCGCCGCCACGCTCGGCTAATTTTTTGTATTTTTAGTAGAGACGGGTTTTCACTATGTTGGCCAGGCTGGTCTCGAACTCCTGGCCTCGTGATCTGCCTGCCCTGGCCTCCCAAAGTGCTGGGATTACAGGCATGAGCCACCTTGCCGGCCCGAATCTGCATTTCTATATATCACAATGCATCATTTAGTCTTTGTTTCGCCCCTGCTGGGAAGTGTATGTAGTTTAAATATTTGTAGTCCTGATCATACTCTCTCTAAATTGTCTTTTATTCCATTCTCAACATTCACTCTTCAGTGGTTTTCATGTGACAGGGTTTACCTCCATCCTATATTTTGGCACTGCCTAGCTAACAATCATAAAAACTAATTTTACTTCTCTGAAATTCATAAAGATTTAGATATCTCTAAAGCACCCTTTGGCTCAAAACTCTGTTTTCATAATTTTGTGCTACTTCTATTTGAGAAGAAGCAAATCATATTAGACCCATAATTTAAAGCCAACTCAAAATGCTTCACTGGTTCAAGTGCTGGGAAAAACATACCTACCAACAAACAAAAAGCATATCAAAGCAAAACCAAAATCTGTAACAGATAAAGAAAGTATTTTAAGGTTCCCAAGTGTTAAAAGGGTAGTCTAGGGTTGTTGATTACTTAAACCAAAGCGCTAGAACTTTTATGTATTAGAAGTGAGAAAGATATTCATACCAGAAGTTTAACTTTGTGACCATTTTGGGTATCAACTAATAAATTTTAAAAATGAAGCTCATTTTACTTCTCTGATATAAAATGTTTTCAGCCACATTAAGTAGGCATTTGCTAAATTTTAAAATAAAAGTTTGCTTTTTTATATTGTGAGGATAATTACATTTTATACTGGAAGATTTAAGGAGGACAGAAACTATTCTGAAGCAAATATTGTTGAAAGGCATCATATAGGTGTAATGTTAACAGAATTTCATTTTCTTCAGAAAACTTCTGAAATGTTATACAAGATAATCTCTACAGACTCAATTTTTAAAAAGACACATATATATTTATTAATTTACATTTTTTAACCACACCCCCCAAAAAAATATTTGGCTCTTCAATTACTTAGGAGAAAATGGAGTATATCTTACTCTGAACATGAGCTTTATTACACCAAACTTACCTCAGTTAATCCATGGTTGACATCCTAAGACAGCAGTGCAGAATATAACAATAACGAGGAAAGAGCAATGTTAGTGTCCAAATTTAACTATTTCTATTCAAGGTAGCATTTCATATATTTTGCTACAGCAGAATATTGAAGTAATGAGGTAGAAAATACATCTACAATAAAATACCACCCCCCACACATGTATCTTATATATATATATCTATAAATGTAAGATCTTGTTTCAGGTACCTTGTGATCACAAAATTACTGAGGTTTGAACATAATGAAATTTGTTTTCAGCATTTAAGCACCCCCATTTGCAGAATTTAGGCATAATAAGACAACTAATCCTATGCCTGGCTTGGTCTTAAAAAAATAATTTCATGGCTGTTTCTCTACCCAAAAATGGAAAAAGCATTTCTCAGACTTTAAGACTTTTAAAATCTCAGCAAAATGTTTGACACCGTTTAGTAGATTAAAATGCTATATGGACAGGAAGAAATAAGCCATATATTGTTTTTGACAGAAAAAAAAACAGTAAAACATAAGGTATCTTACATTAAGCATTCTTTAAAGCTGAATTAATTTAAGTCAGAAAGTACAGAAGAGAGAAAGGCTTGACAAGCAAAAAGAAATGAGAAGAGAAAGGCATATTAATTAAGGAAGTAATAGTGGAAATTATAATGAAAACTTATTAAACAGAAATGTACGAACGTTCCACATATGCTCAGAGTAGACTTGTGTAAAGCACCAGAATCTGAAGAAAATATGTTACTAAATTTGTGGATGATGTCTTGTGTTATAAAGAATTAATTTTACCCCAGAAGACGGCATTGCTCTAGGTTACAGGGAGGCGACTTACAGACCTGTGGAATATCATGCCTGACAGGAGTGTCTTTGTTTGCCTGGGGCTTTAGCCACTGGACAATGTGGTTTATGATAGTGGCTTGGGCCACATGCTGTCAGTTCTGCCTCCAGAAGAGCTGAGAACTAGAGGTCACCACATGAGCAGGAAGTGATTGAACCCCAGTAAAAACTCTGGGCACCAGGGTTCTGGTGCGCTTCCTTGGCTGGAAATGCTCTGTATCGTCACACATCTATGCCAGGAAAGTAATTCATCCATGACTCTACAAGGAAAGGACAACAGAAGCTCTGCCTCTGATATCTTTTCCAGACTCTGTCCTATGTGCTGCTTCTTTTGACTGATTTTTTTTTCACAGATGGAACCTTTTATTTGTCACTATTAAAAGCCTACATTTTAAACAGATTCTTGGATTTATACTCCACATCCATC
Organism: Cebus imitator; assembly: GCF_001604975.1. Lineage (NCBI taxonomy): Eukaryota > Metazoa > Chordata > Mammalia > Primates > Cebidae > Cebus > Cebus imitator. The sequence continues at coordinate 1,449,436 of NW_016107814.1, read as the reverse complement.
TGCTCATATAACTTTAGCACCTGTCACACATCCCCAGTAGCCTTTCTAGAACTACTACCTTCGCCATGAAGCTCCCTGGTTTTCCCAATTCAAACTTGGGCATCTTCAGCATTTTTACTTTTCTAACAAGGACAAGCATGGAGAGGATAAATAGACTGGCAAGCCTTTTCTTTATCTTTTCCAATGTTGTGAGTAATCAATTTATTGACCACTTCTTTCAAGTCACTTGTCTGAACCTCTTGGATCATGATTTTCATCACCTTCTTTGGGATTTGACGGACCTGTTGGTGCTGAGAATAAGAGGTCTTCTGTATCTGACTGTTGCGTTTCTTAGTAAAACCGACACAGTACAGTCGAAGCAAATAACAATTAGTGGTCTTGACATTAACATGAACTTCTTTCATGATCTATCAGTTTTGGCCACGGAACTCATTTTGTCCTGGGTAAGATCCATGCTGTGGAAGTTAGGAAGTTTTGGCCCTGAATATCCTCAGTAGTCCGCTTGAATTTTTAAAATACAATTTCATCATTCTGCAGATCAGAAAGGTTCACTTCAAACACACAGCACCCTTGAGGCCATCAGATATAATTTTGGCTCCTTGAGTCCTGGTGACTAGTGTTTCTCCAGTATTTCTTATGCTACACATAGCAGGTGCTTTCATACCATATCAATTATTTTTAGAAAGTAGACAACCACTTCCTGGCTCCTTATTTGTCACCTTTCATAAGGTGCTTGTTCTTGCCAAATGTCATGGTGCTGTTCAGAGAGCCAAAAGGACTGTTGGCTGATTTTAACCCATTATCCTTTCCCTGTAATAAACCCTAATCATCAGTGTAACAATTTTCAGTGAGTTCAGGGAGGCCTTGCAGCAAATTATCAAACTTGAGAATAGTTTGGGGGACCCTCCCCAAATTCACAATTGGTATCAGAGGTGAAGGCAGTCTTGTGCGGAATGTTCTCTTTAACTTTGTAGTTGACTAAGTTCCCACATGTCACCCGGGTATTATTGGAGGATTTAAGATATTGGCAAAGACTTTGGGTTCTCTCACTATACTGTGTTAAGTAAAGCCAAAGCAGTGTAAGCGTAAGCAAAACATGACTCTATGCAAATCCTATTCAGAGGAATAATATTATTGACGAGTTTCTTTAAAAAAATTCCGAGTACCAAGTTATTACTACGTAAGTGCTCCTACTGGCAGTGTAAACAAGATGAAAGTCTTTAGAGACTGTTCTGCAAAAAAGCCTTTTAGATTACACTCAGTTTAGCTAGAAGTCAAAATAAAAGAACATTTGAAACCCTTTTATAGTATACCTTATGGGACGTTTTTGAAAAAATAACTTTATTATTTTAAAGTGGCTTTACGTTCACAGCAAATTAAAAGGAAGGTACAGAGACTGCCAATATATCCCGGTACTCACACATGCACAGCCTTCACATCACCAATATTCCTCCTGTAGGACATTTAAAAAGTGGTATTACCACTAAGAAAGTTTAAATAAGCAAAAAAAAGCCTATAAAAATTCATCTATGACCTGCTTGATAACTATACTACATACCAAGGGAGTTCATAGCATGGAAGATGGATTTTATTCTTAGCTAAGTAATGAAAGGTATGTATGCATTATCTTTTTTCTATTACATAGCATCTATATTAAATAGACACAGATGCTATGCACATCATTATCCACTGGGGAAGTCAATAAGATAATGTTAGAATTTATAGTGTCACTAACCCCATACTAAGCAGAGTATGATTTGGTTACACCAAAAATTTGGGGAGAAAGATGTGAACTGGTAAGAATATGAAAAATAATAGGACATGTGAAAAACCTGAGAAACAGAGGGATGATTAGACATGAGATAAAATCATTTTTCTAGGAGAGAGAGGCATCAAAGGGAAAACCAGATTAAGATAATTATTACAAATTTCAATTTAAGGATTAAGAATTGTAGACAAAGGCTCAAACATTTTAAAAGAGTAGATGCTAGGCAAGAATAAATTCTTCTGGGAAATATTAGAGTTGCAAGGTGGCTCAAATTTAATGCATCATACTAGTATTTCCAATGGAAATTAAAAAAAAAGACAAAGGGGAGCAGGGGCAGGGGATGGGCAGGATAACAAAAACGTCTTAAGTCAACTAAAGGTCCACTGCTAAAAATTCAGCATACTACTCAATGTGAGAGCTACTGCTGGCTCCAAACCCATAAACTCAAGCACTGTTAGCTGTTTTTAGAGTGGAAACCCTGAAACTTGGGTTAAGGCATGCCTTTTTGTTATTTTTGAGACAGGGTCTCTCTCTCTGTTGTCTAGGCTGGAGTGCATTGGCACGATCTCAGCTCACTGCAACCTTTGCCTCCTGGGCTCAAGCAATCCACCCACCTCAGCCTCCCAAGAAGCTGGGACCACAGGTGTGCCACCATGCCTGGCTAATTTTTGTGTTTTTTTGTAGAGACGGCATTTCACCATGTTGCCCAATCTAGTCTCGAACTTCTGAGCTCAAATGATCTGCCTGTCTTGACTTCTCAAAATGCTGGGATTACAGGCTTGAACCACCATGTGCAGCCAGGGCATGTCTAATTTTAGTTACTCAATGCCCTAGAAGCTGGAGTGACAAAGGACTAAAGGAACGTTCAAAAGTCGGGGTTTTATGACTTTACTAAGGCTGCTTTTAACACAAATTGTTAATGATGGTTCCAGTTCTTTTTCTTTTTTTTCTTTCATTTGCTCTTTATCAATGGTTCCAGTTTTTAAAGATAAAATAGATGCAGCACCTTGGCACTGCTGGTGTCATCTTGATTTAAGGGCATAACATGGGATTTCTCTGAGCAGTTACTAACCCAAAGAAAGTATACCAAAGTTACTGAAGTTATTCAAGTAAATATGAAGGGTCTTATTAGGTAAGAGAGAAATAAAAAGACATTTCTAAAACATAAAGAATATAAAAAATACACAAACATAATTTGATAATCTAATACATAAGGAAAAAAATGATATTATGATCAGCCTAAGAATCTTATTACTTATTACTGGATCCCTACAAAATATTAATGCCACTAAAAATGACTAGGGAGCTTTAAAAAACAAGGATGAACTTTTCTGAGCTGTGAGAAAGCACCAATTACTTCAGTCAAATTCTTTGTTTTATTAAATGAGAAAGAAATCTAACCCAGGAAAGTTAGATACTGGTATAACTTCCCAAAACTGGTCTACCCAGCTGTTATACTAGCCTATCTTCCTATTTTGCTGATGAACATCATCATGTTGGTAGCTCAGCACCTGCCCAGAGTGATATACAACTTAACACAGTAGAACAAATATGGTGATAATTTATACATATAGATTAATATGAAATGATTTATTACTTGTATAGAATATCAAAGACTGTAAAATGTTTGTTCACCGATTTACCATAGCAGCTTTCTTAGTACTTACTTGTATCTGACATACCTCTCAAATAGGTATACACGGTTTTAGAAAAAATGCATATGTATTAAAAAAAAAAGTTTCACTTGAATCTCATTGTAATTCAAACAAGACAGACCCAGTATAGACCTTTCTATACCTTATTGTGAATTAGTCAATTTTTACTAGGTATGTATGAGGATATGCATGAACCATAACTAAAAGTATTAGGAAGGGAACCAAAAAACAGCAAAGAGTTTGGTAGTAACCAATAAGGTATTTTTACAAACAATTTAAAAGCAAAGTTAAAGGAGGATAAGGAAACTGAGGATAGTACCTAGAAAGTGGAGAAAATCATTACATAGCAGAAGATAAAAAAAGAGAGGAAAAACACACATGCTCTTTTATTTTGCCGAGAGATCATAGTAGAGGGGGAAAAAAAGATAAAAAGCAAAGGAATCCACATGAAAAAATAATTTTATTCATTGAGATCAGTGTCATGGAAAAAAACACAGAAGATTATACAGTAACTAGCAAGAGTAAGAGAATCAAGCAGGCTTCACAAAAACACATAAGGGGAATGAGGTAAAACAGGATGGAGAATGGAAGGGAATGAGGTGAAAAGTTAGATGTTTTAGCAGTACAAAATGGTATTACAAGGAAAGCCAAGAATTTCATAGAATTAGTTATTAAAGTTTAGGGATCAGGGAAGTGTATACCTGATGGATTCTTAAATCCATGACTGGGAAAGAAAGGTAAAGAAAAAAAAAACCCAAAAGATTATGGCATAGAGACAAAATTTTCTTGCAGTGTTTAGAATAAGGCAAAACTACTAAATATAAATCAAAGAACATCTGATACAGTTCACTGTGATCCAGGCAAATATGATTCTCTATGACAATGTTTCTCAAACTGAGCTGGCAGATCCCAGGGGATACATTCTTAGGGGGTGTATGAGTGCAATAGGAAAATTTTAAATTTAGGGTTTTATGCCAATAATTTAAAGGCTGATTTAAAAATCCAAAATTAGGATAACCCATTTATAATCCCAGTATTGCCATGAATCTTCAAGGTCTGCAATGGTTCTAAATATAACCAAACTGGTACCAAACAGGATCTCTGTAATTGCCTAGGATCTTATACTTAAATGATGTGCTTCGTAAGTGAAGACCAAATGAATATCACAACTTATTCTAAAAGCAAATGTTTCATTATAGTGCACATAGAGAAAGGCAATAAGAGAACAGTGTTATTAGACATGTCAGAATAAAAGCTACTGACAAATCGGTAGCCTGTGTCAAGGTAGCCAGCAACAATAATCACCATTTTATAAAGACTTAACTATGTGCCAGAAATTACTCTTAAGTCCTTCACATGGATCATATAAATTAATCTTCTCAAAACATTTAAGGTAGGTACTAATATCCTAATTTACAGAAAAGAAAATGAAATCTCAGAGAAATTAAGTAATTTTCCCAAGGACAGAAATGACTAGATCAGGCACTCTTATGTAAGTTACTCTGCTTCCTTATGATACATATTTATGCTGTGAGCCAGAATTCCTAATCATCACCACATTCTCCATAATAAATTAATTTTCCAATTTGTAAATTAATTAATTAATTAATTAATTCAGACGGAGTCTCACTCTGTCGCCCAGGCTGGAGTGCAATGGCCCAATCTCAGTTTAATACAACCTCTACCCTCTGGGTTCAAGCCATTCTCCTGCCTTAGCCTTCCAAGTAGCTGGGATTACAGGTGCTTACCACCACACTCAGCTAATTTTTGTGTTTTTAATAGAGATGGGGTTTCACCATATAGGCCAGGCTGATCTACAACTCCTGACCTCAGGTGATCTGCCCGCCTCAGCCTTCCAAAGTGCTGGGATTACAGACATGTGGCACTGTGCCCAGACTGTAATGTTATTTACTTATTTTTTGAGATGGAGTCTCACTCTGTCACCCAGGCTGGAGTGTGGTGGCGTGACCTCAGCTCAATGCAGCCTTCATCCCTCCGGTTCAAGCGATCCTGCCTCAGCCTTCTGAGTAGCTGAGATTACAGGCACACACCACTGTGCCTGGCTAATTTTTTTTGGTATTTTTTTAGAGATGGGGTTTCACCATCTTGGCCAGGCTGGTGTTGAACTCCTGACCTTGTGATCCACCGGTCCCGGCCTCCAAAGTGCTGAGATCACAGGCATGAGCCACCGTGCCCGGCCTGCAATGTTATTTATAATTATAAATTTGTTGTGGTCTTAGAGTTCTTTAAAGAGCTAAGCACTAGTTTAAGAGTTTAGAACTAGTTTAATGTGTGTATGTATTTATATGATATGTAAGTGAACACTGGGTTTCTTAAGAAATTGTTCTTCTTTAAAAGGGTCTACATATCCCTCCAAATGTTCTGCATCCTTTCAAAAATACTGCTAAAAGACCTAGGTACCCTAGTTGGTGTGTGAGGGTATATATGCAAAGTCTTGGTATGAACAAAGTTCATCTCATTTATATTGCAATAAATATCTCTTATGCTCATAATGCAAAATTTGCATTTAAAGACAGAAAATTAGCCTCCATTCAAGTCTTGCTGGGGGAAGGTTAAATCCTTAAGAGATAGGTTATTTCTCCTGCCTTCACAGGTTCTCTGCAGAAAGAGTTTGAGAAGCTTTACCTAGGTCAGAGATGAAGGAAAAAGAAAGTATTTATTCAAAAGTCTGCTGAAGTCAATTATTTTCTTTCTTAAAAAATTATCCCTTGATTCCAGCTACCACTTCATTTTTTTTTTTTTTTTTTTTTTTTTTTTTGGCTCCTCTTCAATGCAGAACCTCTTCAAAGTATTGCCTATACTTTGTTATGGCTTCCTCACCTCTAAATCTCTCTTTGTAACACCCCAACCCTAGAATGGTATTATCAAGGTTACTGATTACCCTCACGTAACCAAATTAACTGTCAAGTTCTATGGTTTTATCCTCCTCCTCTGCAGCATTCAACACAGTCTCTCTTTCACTTTTAAATTTTGGTTTCCCTCTCCTGCTTTTCCCTCTACCACACCTGCTTTTTAATCTTTGTGGATTTCTCTACTTTCCTCATCTCATATCCAAACCATCAGTAATTTTTAACTTCCCTTTGTCTCCAAGATTCTCTTTTATCTCCAAGATGTATTCCAAGTCCACTTCCTTCTTCTATCTACACAACTACCATCCTAGTCAAACCTATAATTTCCTTTCCCCTAATCTACTAAAATATAGTTTTCTCATGGGTCTCCCTCTTTCATTTCTGTCCCATTCTACACATAACCAACAAAGTGATTATTCAAAAAGATCAGACTATGTTTCCCCTGTTTATTATAATACTTTAGATAAAATCCAAATTCCTAACCCTAATTTATGAAACTCTCTATGATTTGGCCCCTGTCCATTTCTCTGTTCCCTCCTCACTCCCATAAGCCATGCTGGCTTTTTTCTTTTTTCTTTTCTTTTTTGAGACGGAGTCTTGCACTGTCACCTGGACTGGAGTGCAATGGCACGATCTGGGCTTACTGAAACCTCCGCCTCCTGGGTTCAAGAGATTCTCCTGCCTCAGCCTCCCGAGAAGCTGGGATTACAGGCACCTGCCACCATGCCTGGCTAATTTTTTGCATTTTTAGTAGAGATGGGTTTTCACTATGTTGGCCAGGCTGGTCTCGAACTCCTGACCTCGTGATCTGCCAGCCTTGGTCTCCCAAAGTGCTGAGATTACAGGCCTGAGCCACTGCGCCATGCTGACTTTTTCTGACCTTTCAATCTTGTCAAGCTTGTTTTTACCTAAGGTCTTTTACTAAATGTTCATTGTTCTTGAAATTCTTTCTGCTCTGATCTTAAAGGGCTGCTCCGTGTCATTCAGATTAACATTCCATACTTCATTAGACAAGTCTTTTCTGAAACCTATCTTTACTAAGTCGCCTCAATTTTAATACTACATATTACTAGCTGGTATTTTTTGCTTTGTTTGACTATTGTCAATCTTGCCCACTAGATTACGAATTCCATGAGAAACAAGGCTCTAATCTGTCTGGTTCACCACTGTATTTCTAATACCTAAATCAGTGCCTGCTACATAACAGATTCTCATTGTTGAATAGCAAGTGAGTAGATCTAAATCTATAGAATGGCTATAAACCTGATCCAGCCTCAAGGTAATTCAGGAGAAAAGTCAATGATTCTCTCCCAGTCCAGACCCAAGTACACCAGAGAAGGAAAAGATGTCTAGAAGCAACCTGATCCCAGGAGGTGGGAGTATCCTAAAAACAGTATGTACTAGCCAGACTGCCATTCAAAGACTACTGTGCTTTTTTAGTCCTTACTAGACATATTCTAGATACTGTCAGAGGTGCCGGTTAACAACAGTACCCATCTACAAGGAGTTTACAGCTGATGCCTAGCAAGCAATGAAACTTATTACATAACTGCTGGACACATATTAAACTACCTCTGTGCAGAAAAGTGGGACTGAAGTATACTAAAATGGCTAGCAAATAAGAGTATTAAACCTAAGTATTTTGAATCTAGCTGCTTACCCATTTCTGCATTAAAATTTTATGTACCTAATTCAAGTTTTATAAGACAATGATATTATTTTAATGGGATAATGTCTAGTTATTAAAGACTTAGCCACATAAGAAGATGTATGCACACACATTTATATAAAAAATCTGAAATAAAACTAAACATATAATCAGCTCACTGCAACCTCCACCTCCCAGGTTCAAGTGATTCTCACGTCTCAGCCACCTGAGTAGCTGGATTACAGGTGCGTACCACCATACTCAGCTAACTTTTTGTATTTTTAGTAGAGATGGAGTTTTGTCACGTTGCCCAGGCTGGTCTTGAAATCCTGAGCTCAGGCAATCTACCTGCCTCAGGCTCCCAAAGTGCTAAGATTACAGGCATGAGCCACTACAACCAGCCTTCTTTGGTAGTCTTGCAGCACCAGTTTCAAAACAATAATGCATTTTCAGGAGTTCCACTATGAAGAATACCAGTATTTTCAACACTGGAGAAGTAAGAGGCAACATTATGGAAAATAAACGAATTAAAAATCCATGTCACATTTGTAGTATTTTTTTTCTAGTGTAATTCATCTCTTTGGTTTGGCTTTGGTAAAAGAGTATAATATTTGCATATAAATACTGAATAACATATAGCACTCCTTTGCAATGTGTTTTTATTTAAAAAGTAAGCTCTGGATAAAAGTTCTGAAAAAATATTCTCATTTCAAAACCAAGCAATTGCTTCATTTTTATTAGATACATATACATAAAAATAAAATCACAAATTGCACAGGAAACCTACCATTCCATAGGCCTGCTGTTGGACCCAGTTGATATAATCATTCCTTATGTCTATCAATTCTTGTACTTCATGTATATAAAATTTATCATACTGTATAATCTGTCCCGTTTTCTCATTTACCTACAAGAGAAAGTATAATTGACATTAAATTTAATCAGTATTCAAGACAGAGAAATTTAAAATGTCTAAAGAAAAAAAGATTTGGGGATTTTCTTGCTAATTTTTTCTTCCTACAAAAAATAATTACTGAGTGCCTACTATATGCAAAATGCTAGTTAAGTGCTATGGAAGACATAAAGATTTGTAAGATGTGATATCTGCAGTCAGTACCCCAAAATCTAGAAAAGAAAGACACATCTTTATAACCACAACACAGTATGAGATATGTATCAATAAAGTGTATATGGTATATATAAACTAGATACTACAAGGATTTATGGTTGGGAAATGGGACCTTAATAATAGCAGCTAATGCTTGTGAAGTGTTACTTTGTGCTGGCATCTGATCAGAATAAACTTTAGGAGGTGATATCTGGACAAGATGTGAAAAATGAAGAGGATGCAAATTACCACCCCAGAGATTACCTACGAAGTACAAAGATAAAAACAAATATTTACAGTGGAGAGCACCATCTTAATTAAGTGATCTAACTAATCATTACCAATACTGGAACAATGAAATATAATGTTCTTGGTGATATAACTCAACAAGAGGCATACGTATGATCTATGAAGTAAAAACAGTTTCACCCAAATCCAATCAAGTCTCCTAAATTCTAGTTTACTGCAAATACAAGGGAGAGAAACTAGTTAAACAAACAAATACAAGGGAGAGAAACCAGTTAAATAAACATCACCATGAGGAAATAATCAGACAAATCCTGATTATGAAGCTTTTATAAGAAAACTGGCCAAGACTTCAAAAAAATCAAGGTAGTAGGGATTAAAAAACAAAAAAAAGGGTAAGAGCTATTCTAAATTAAAAGAGACTAGAGGAATTCTGGTACTAAATATGGCAGAATACTTTTGTATCGGTATTAACAATTATAATTAACAATAACAATTATAAGCTTCAGACAATACATTAAAGAACAACTACTGTACTTAAAAACACTGGAGAGCAACCAAAAGTAGACAGAAACAGGAATGGATACAAGTAGAGGATATAGCTCAAGCAGAAAACAGCAGTCTTAACAGACAAAGACTGACACTGCCAGCACAGCCAGATAGTGAGGAATAAAAAATCAAAGAAAGGAATCCAGAGGATGAAGCTCCAAAATCTGTGTGCAAATTCCGCCCACATCCTTGGCTAACTCTAAACCATGAATGCACAAAGACTTGCCAAAAATAAATAAAATAAATAAACAAAGCCCAAACCAACAGAAAGCACAGCTGGGAGGCTACTCTTAAAGAAAGGGTTCAAAAAAAGCATTTCCAGGGGAAAAGGGGCACATTTCATAATAATAGAAGGATTAATCCACCAAGAAGTCACAACAATCCAAAACAGGAGAGCTTGAAAACATATGAAAGAGAAATCAACAGAACCACCATCACAGTTGGAGATTAACATCCCCTCTCATTAACTGATAGAAAAAAATAAACAAAACCAGCATGTTTAAATGATCTTAACAGCAATTTCAACCAACTTACACTCACTGTCATAGAACACTTCACCCAATAATTGTACGTGAAATGTTCACTAAGATAGACCAAATCCTGGACCATACTGTAAGTCTTAATACATTTAAAAGAATCCAAAGTATACAACATATGTACTCTGTCAACAATGGAATCAAACTAAAATCAGTAACAGAAAGAGATTTGGAAAATCCTAGAATGCTGGCAATTAAATATAATACTTCTAAGTTACTGAAAACTTTTCTTCAACCTGTGAGAGAGCTAAAGTCACAAGATAACCAACTAGCCTGAATTCCAAGGATCAACAAATACAAGTCAGGGTACCAGAAATGGCTCATTTGTGACACAGAGCAAGAGGAAACTACTACTGTCATACATGCAGAATACGGTAAAATTTTAAGGATCACTTTAAAGCTGAGTGTGGGGTGCTTGACAGTATGAAACTCCGCAGAGTCCCAGGCAATTGGCATTCACTCATAGCCTCTTTTCCATAGACTGCCACTGGGTACCCAGGAAAACAACTGGAAACACAGCAGAGGGGGTAAACAAAAAGAAACAAGGCAGAAGATCAAGAACCTCTCTCAATGGTACAGGAATTAGCTGCCACATGAGAAAGGAACGAAGGCCCACCAACCTGTCCAGATTCTTCCCTCACACAGAGCAAAAGCCTTGAGCCACTGAGGAAGGGGAAGCAAACCCCTATCTTGTTGCTGAGGGAGGGAAAAACCTTCAATTCCTGGGAGGAAAGGTGACAAGAACAGTCCTAGGTGTAGAATCTTCTATCAGTAGGACTAGTGGTCTACAATTGCTGAGGGAGGGAGCAGAAAATTCCACACAAAAAGATCCAAGCAGAGTTTGGCTGCCACTTGGTCAGTTCCATTCGAGGTTCAGACACATATAATCTACCTAACACCAAGGCTACATCACAACAACCAAGTTCCATTCGAGGTTCAGACACATATAATCTACCTAACACCAAGGCTACATCACAACAACCAAGAACCATTTCTATTCCCTCTCCTCTACCAATCTTGAAAGCACTGGGTAAAAAGCAACATCAGTTTACAACTGACAGGGGGAAAGAGTGAGAAGAAAACCCCTCTAAGAAGCAGGCATAAAGAAAGGGGCACAAACATTCACAAAAACCATTTGACACCCCACTTCTACCCTACACACACTATACTACAGGCCTCAAATTCCTCTAATGTTAGAGGCCTCAAATTCCTCTAGCATTAGAGGTCTGTAGCGTAATGAAGGTATTTACAGCAAATTAAAAATTTAATCCCAGCTTAACTCCTGAATATAGACTCAAATTCCTACACTAATACCAGACAGAAGAGGTGTACCCATTTATAAGTTTTAAACCTACTTATTTCAGTTTCTTACTATTTTATAGATAACCCAAAATTATGAGACATCAAAAATCAACTGAACAGGCCGGGCGTGGTGGCTCATGCCTACAATCCCAGCACTCTGGGAGGTTGAGGCAGGCAGATCATCTGAGGTCAGCCTGGCCAACATGGTGAAACCCAATGTCTACTAAAAATACAAAAATTAACTGGGTGTGGTGGCACATGCCTGTAATCCCAGCAACCTGGGAGGCTAAGACACGAGGATCACTTGAACCCAGAAGGTGGAGATTGCAGTGAGCCAAGAACATGTCACTGCACTCTAGCCTGGGTGACTAGAGTGAGACTCTGCCTCAAAACAAAAAACCTGAACAAAACAAAAAACTGTCTAAAGACAAAGCAATCAACAGAGTCAGATTCAGAGAAGACCCAAATGTTGGAGCTAGGAAACAGGGAGGGATGGGCTTTAGGAAAATATTTTGAACTTAAAATTCATAACATCAAAATCTGTGGGATGCTAATGACTCCAGGCACAAAAGAAAATCTATAGAATTAAATGATGATATTAGGAATAAAGGGTCCAAAATCAATGATCAATGTTTCTGCTTTCAGAATCTAGAAAAAGGTCTACACCTGTAATCCCAGCACTTTGGGAGGCTGAGGCAGGCAGATCACGAGGTCAGGAGATCAAGACCATCCTGGGTAACACGGTGAAACCCTGCCTCTACTAAAAATACAAAAAATTAGCCAGACATGTGGCACGTGCCTGTAGCCCCGCTACTTGGGAGGCTGAAGCAGGAGAATCATTTGAACCTGGGAGACGGAAGTTGCAGTGAGCCGAGATCGTGCCACTATACTCCAGCCTGGGTGACAGAGTGAGACTCCGTCACCACAAAAAAAGAAAAAGAAAAAGAATCTAGAAAAAGATCAAATTAAGCACAAACCAAGCAGAAGGAAATAAAGAACAGAAATCAATGAAAGAGAAAACAGAAAAACACTAGAGAAGAAATTAAAAGTAAATGGGTTTTATGAAAAGATCAATAATAAATAAACCTACAGTCAGACTGACGAAGAAAAAGAGATGACACAAATTACCACTATCAGAATTAAAGAAGAAACATGATCACATAGATATCTTGGTAAAACTGACTGAAGAAGCAAGAGAAAACATGAAATATCCTATATTTATTTTTAAAATTTTCCCAAAAGAAAATTCCAGAACCAAAATGATTTCACTGATGAATTATATCAAACATTTAATGAAGAAATAATACCAATCTTAACCAAACTTTTTCAGAAAATAAAGGATCACTTCTTAATTCATTTTATGAAGCCAAAATAAACTTGATACCAAAAGCTGACAGCAGTTTGAGAAATAAAAACTACAGATCAATATCCCTCATGAACACAGATACAAAACCCTCAATAAAATATTAGCAAAGTAAATCCAATAATATATAAAGTATAATATAAATATAATGCCAAGTAAAGTTGATCTCAAGAATGCAAGATTGCTTTAACATCTGACTATCAACACATTTCATAATATTTCTTAAAAAAAAAAAAAAGGAGAGAAAAAATCATCTGTTCATCTCAACAAATAGAAATAACACCTGACAAAATTCAACATCCATTCATAATAAACACTCAGCAAACGAGAAATGGAAGAAAATTTCTTCAAACAGATAAAATCCATCTAATCTGCCCCCCATATTTAACATTATACTTACTGTTAAGATAGTGAATGCTTTCTTTCTAAGATTAGAGACTAGGCAAGGATGACCACTATAACCACTTATATTCAGCATTGTACTAGAAGTCTTAGTTAATAAAATATGGCAAGAAAACTACATGACTGTGTATACAAAAAAGCCAAATGAACCTATCTATAAGAGAATTACCAGAAGGAAGAATTTGTCAAGGTCATAGGGTAAAAGGCCAACATTCAAAACTTGATTGATTTTCTCCAGGCCGGGCTCGATGGCTCACACCTGTATCCCAGGAGTTTGGGAGGCTGAGGTGGGCGGATCATCTGAGGTCAGGAGTTTGAGACCAGCCTGACCAACATGGTGAAGCCCCATCTCTACTAAAAATGTAAGAATTAGCTGGGCATGGTGGTGGGTGCCTGTAATCCCAGCTACTCAAGAGGCTGAGGCAAGAGAATCACTTGAACCCAGGAGGCAGGGGTTGCAGTGGGCTGAGATCTCGCCATTGTACTCTAGCCTTGGTGACAAAACTCCACCTCAAAGAAAAAAAGAAGAAGAAGAATTATTTCTCTGTACTAGCAACAAATAATTGGAAAATAAAAATTTAAAAATCATTTACAAAAGCACCAAAAACATTAAGGGACAAAAAAAAATTTTTTTTTTGCCCCTTCTCCAAGGAACAAATTTTTGAGAAAGAAGGAATAATTAAAAAAAAAAAAAAATGCAAGATTTTTGAAAACTACAAAGCATTGCTGATAGAAATGAAAGAGGCATTCACCATGCTGATGAATCAGAAAGGTGGGTGGCAAGACTCAACAAACAATTGCAAAAACCAAAATTTGACTGGACTCTAGTTATTTTAAAAGCAGTAATATAAACAAGTTTGTGCTATAAATGAGGAAATTTGAAATACGCATGCACAGATAGATGATATCATAGAATTATAGTTAAGTTCCTTAAGAGAAACAATGCTACTGCTGTAACACAGAAAAATGGGTCAAATATTACCCACTATTTTTTTAAAGTAAATTTTGCTGGAAACTGGCCACTCCCATCCATTTACATGCTGCCTACAGTAGAGTTGAGAATTGACTCTCAACTGCATGGCTCACAAAGCATAAAATATTTACTATCTGGTCCTTTACAGAAAAAGTTTGCAGGTTCTTCCCTGGAGTCTTTAGTATTGTGCTCTAATCAACTGAAATAATTAGCCAAACTCTTTCTACTAAAAAAGAAAATATACAGAATAGTTATACAAAAAACACAATGGTTTTCCCCTCTCCAATATTTGTTTATAAATATACAAACTACTTTTTAACCACATTGGATTCTAAAATTTAGTGACTGCTGCAGAATATGATTCACATCCCACTGACCTCTGATATATATTTTTGTTTATCTTACTTAAAATTTAAAAGTTAAACCACAGTTTCCATCCCTAAAAGCAAACATGGGAAGAGGTGGAGCAATACAGCAAAATAGAAAGCTCCACCAATTGTCCCAGCTGCATATACACCAATTTAACAACTATCTACACAAAAAAAGGACCCTCCCAAGAACCAAAAAATCAGGTGAGCACTCACAGTACCTGGTTTCAACTTGATACTGCTGAAAAAAAGAGATACAAAAAAGTCTTGAATCACCAACAGCACCCCTCTCCTAGCCCCTGGCAGTGGCAGTGTGGTGCAGATGCCATTTCCGTGCATATGGAAAGAGAAGGAATGTAGCAGTTGTGAGGCATTGAGCTCAGCACTGCCCTGTTAGGGCAAAAAGTAAAAATGAATCAAACTCAGCTGACTCCTGTCCACAGAGGGAGCATTAAAACCCAGCCCTAGCCAGAGGCGAATTGTGGATCCCAGTGGTCAAAATGTGAGTTCCTGCAAGCCTCACTATAGTGGACTAAAGTGCTCTGGGGCCCTCAATAAACTTCAGACAGTGCAAGCCACAAGGGCTTCAACTACTAGGTGAGTCCTAGTGCAGAAGTGGACCCAGAGCCAGTGAACTGGGGAGGCATGCGACCTACTGAGACACCACCTGGGGCTGTTAAGGGACTGCTAGCATTACCCCTCTTTAACCCAGGGCTGCACAGCTTGTGGCTACAAGAGATCCTCTCCTTCTGCTTGTGGAGAGACGAGAAGGAAGAGTGGGGAGAACTTTGTCTTGCATCTTGGATACCAGCTTAGCCACAGCAGGACAGGGCACCAATCAGTTGTGAGGACTACTTTCCAGGCCGTAGCTCCTAGACAACATTTCTAGATACATAGTGGGCCAGAAGGGAACCCACTGCCTCGAAGAGAAAGACCCAGTCCTGACAGCATTCATTACCTGATAACTGAAGAGCCCTTGGACCCTGAATAATCAGCAGCAATACCCAGGTACTATGTACAAAGGCCTTGGGTAAGCCTGAGACTTCCCAGCTTCAGGTGAGACTCAGCACATTCCTCACAATGGCAGCTATGGGGCAAGACTCCTCCTTGAGAAAAGTGGAGAAAAAGTAAAGGGGATTTTGTCTTGCACCTTAGGTACCACCTCCAACACAGGAGGGTGAACCAATTCCAGGACCTGGTTCTTAGAAGGCATTTTTGGACCTGTGCTGGGCCAGATGGGAGGCTACTGCCCTGGAAGGTAAGTCTCATGCTAGGAAGCATTCACCACAAGCTGACTAAAGAGCCCTTGAGGACTAGGTATGGTGGCTCACGCCTGTAATCCCAGCAGTTTGGGAGGTCAAGGCAGGCAGATCACTTAAGGTCAGGAGTTCAAGACCAGCGTGGCCAACATGGAGAAACACTGTCTCCATAAAAAACACAAAAGTTAGCCAGGCACTGTGTTACATGCCTGTAGTCCCAGCTACTTGGGAGGCAGAGGTGGGAAGACTGCTTGAGCCTAGGAGGCAGAGAGTATAGTGAGCCGAGATTGTGCCACTGCACTCCAGCCTGGGCAACAGAGCCAGACTTTGTCTCAAAAAAGCCCTTGGGGCCGGGCATGGTGGCTCATGCCTGTAATCCCAGGACTTCAGGAGGCTGAGGCAGGTGGATCGCTTGAGGTCAGGAGTTTGAGACTAGTCTGGCCAATATGGTGAAGCCCCGTCTCTACTAAAAATACAAAAACCAGCCAGGCATGGTGACACAGGCCTGCAGGCCCAACTACTCAGGAGGCTGAGGCAGGAGAATCCCTTGAACCCAGGAGGCAGAGGTTGCAGTGAGCTGAGATCGTGTCACTACACTCTAGCCTGGGCAACAGAGCAAGACCACAAACAAACAAATAAACAAAGTCCTTGGGCCTTAAGGAAACATTGGCAGTAGTCTGGCAGTACTCCCCACAGGCCTGTGGTGACAGTGCCAAAGGGAGGACAGGGAGTATTCCTCTGTCTTTGGAAAGGGGAGGGAAGAGTAGGAAAGACCGTTTTGTGGTTTCAGTGTCAGCTCGGCTGCAGTACAACAGAACACCAGGTAGACTTCTAAGGTTTTTGATGCTAGTCCCTGGCTCCCAGATAGTACCTCTGGAGTCACCTGGGGAAACTTGCCGCCCTGAAGGAAAGGACACATGCCAGGCTGGCTTTGTCACCTGCTGATTGTAGAGCACCAGCACCTTGAGTGAAGACAGTCGGTAGCCAGGAAGTGGTTATAGCAGGCCTTGGGTGAGACCCAGTGCTGTGCTAGCTTCAGGTCTGACCCAGTGTAGTCCTACTGGTGGTAGCATGGCCACAGAGGCACTGTGTCACTCCCCCCTCAGCTCTAGGTGGCTCAGACCAGATAGAGAAAGTTTGTTTTGGAAAAAGTAAGAAAAGAGAAAGAACAAGAGTCTCTGCCTGGTAATTCATAGAGTTCTTCCAGATCTTGTCCAAGGCCATCAAGGCAGTACCTTTATGAGTCTGCAAGAACCACAGCATTACTGGGTGTGGGGTGCCACCTAAAGCAGATACACATAGATCACAACATCCAAGTCCCTCTGAATATCTGGAAAGCCTTTCCAAGAAGCATGAATACACACAAGTCTAAACTGCGAAGATTACAATAAATATGTAACTCTTTAATGCCCAGAGAGGAACATCTGTAAGTATCAAGAACAAAATAGGGCACCAAGGACAAATCTTGGAGAAACAGACACATGTGAGCTTTGAGACAGAGAATTCCAGACTTAATCTGCACTATAGACCAAATGGCCCTAACAGATATTAATAGAATATTTCATCCAATGGCTGCAGAATAAACATTGTTCTCCTCAGTACATGGATCTCTCTCAAGGACAGACCATATGTTACATCATAAAACAAGTCTTAAATTATTCAAAAAAGCTGAAATAGGCTGGGTGCAGTGGCTTACACCTGTAATCCCAGCACTTTGGGAGGTGAAGGCGCTGGATCACTTGAGGTCAGGAGTTCAAAACCAGCCTGCCTGACATGGTGAAACCCTGTCTCTACTAAAATTACAAAAATTAGCCTGGTGTGACCTGTAATCCCACCTACTCAGGAGGCTGAGACAAGAATTGCTTGAACCCAGGAGGTGGAGGTTGCAGTGAGCCGAGATCAGGCCACTACACTCCAGCCTAGGCAACAGAGTGAAACTCCGTCTCAAAAGAAAAAGACAAACTATGAAAGAAATTAAAGAGGACACAAAAAATGGAAAGATATTCCATGCTCAATATTGTTAAAACGTCCATACCACCTAAAGCAATCTACAGATTCACTTGCAATCCCTATCAAAATACCAATGACATCAATCACAGAAATACAAAACACAATCCTACAATTTATAAAGAACCACAAAAGACCCAAAATAGTCAAAGCTATCTTAAGCAAAAAGAAAAAAACTGGAGGAATAATATTACCTGACTTCAAATTATAGTGCAGAGGTATAGTAATCAAAACAGCATGGTACTGGCATGAAAATAAACACATAAACCAATGGAACAGAATACAGAACCTAGAAACAAATCTACATATCTAAAGTGAACTCATTTTTGACAAAAGAACCAAGAACATACAGTGGAGAAAAGACAGTCTCTTCAACAAATGGTACTGGGAAACTCGGTATCTATATGAAGAAAAATCAAACTAGACCCCCATCTCTTACATATACAAAAATCAAATCAAAATGATTAACAACTTTAAGACCTCAAACTTTGAAACTACTATAAGAAAATATTAGGGGAAACCCTTCAGGACATTGGTCTGGGCAAAAATTTCTTGAGTAATACCCCACAAGCACATGCAACCAAAGCAAAAGTGGACAAATGGGATTACATCAAATTAAAAAGCTTCTACACAGCAAAGGAAACAGAAAACAAACAGAATATAAGAATATATTTGCAAATTATCCATCTGACAAGGAATTAGCAATCAGAATATAAAAGGAGCTGAAACAATTCTGTAGAAAAAAATGTAATAATCCAATTTAAAAATGAGCAAAAGACTAGAATAGATTCTTCAAAAAAAGACAAAAATACCAAACAGGCAGCCAGGCACAGTGGCTCACACCTGTAATCCCAGCACTTTGCCAAGGCCGGTGGATCACCTGAGCTCAGGAGTTTGAGACCGGCCTGGGCAACATGGTAAAACTCAATCTCTACTAAAATGCAAAAAATTAGCCGGGCATGGCAGAGTGTGCCTGTAGTCCCAGCTACTTGGGAGGCTGAGGCAGCAGAATTGCTTGAACTCAGGAGGCAGAAATTGCAGTGAGCCAAGATCGCACCACTGCACTCTTGCCTGGGTGACAAGGCAAGACTCCATTTCCAAAAAAAAAAAAACCACCAGATGGGCATATGAAAAGGTGCTCAGCACCATTGATCATCAGAGAAATGCAAATCAAAATTACAATAACTCACCCCAGTTAAAATGAATCTTATCCAAAAGACAAGCAATAACAAATGCTGACAACATATGAAGCCTTCATATGTTGTTGGTCAGAATGTAAATTAGTACTATGGAGAACAATTTGGAGGTTCCTCAAAAAACTAACAATAGAGCCACCATATGATCTAACAATCCCACCACTGAGGACCTACCCAAAAGAAAGAAAATCAGTCTATCAGAGAGATATTTGCACTACCAAGTTTACTGCTACACTGTTTACAATTGCCAAGATTTGGAAGCAATCTAATTGTCCATCAATAACTGAACGAATAAAGAAAATGTGTATTTATACACACTGGAGTACTATTCAGCCATAAAAAAGAATGAGATCCTGGCCAGGTGTGGTTGCTCACGCCTGTAATTCCAGCACTTTGGGAGGCCAAGGTGGGTGGATAACTTGAGGTCAGGAGTTCGAGACCAGCCTGGCCAACATGGTAAAACCCCTTCTCTACTATTAAAAATACAAAAAACTAGCTAGGTGTGATGGCAGATGCCTGTAGTCCCAACTACTCGAGAGGCTGTGGCAGAGAACTGCTTGAACCTGGGAAGTGGAGGCTGCAGTGAGCCAAGATGA
>NW_016107814.1:1418344-1429115 GCF_001604975.1 Cebus imitator | reverse complement strand
TAATTTTTAGTAGAGACAGGGTTTTGCCATGTTGGCCAGCCTGGTCTTAAACTCCTGACCTCAGCTGATCCACTGGCCGCAGCCTCCCAAAGTGCTGGGGTTACAGGTGTGAACCACCATGCATGACTAGACTTGCTATTTAATAGCACAACAAAGTGACTATGGTCAATAATAATTTAATTGTACATTTAAAAATAACTAAAAGACTATAATTAGATTGTAACACAAAGGAGAAATGCTTAAGGGGGTAGATATTCCATTTTCCATAATGTCATTATTACACATTGCATGCCTGTATCAAAACATCTCATGTATCCCATAAAGATACACCTACAATGTACCCCCAAAAATTAAGAATTAAAAAAAATTAAAGAAATACAACTAGTATTTGCAGTTTGTATATCTTGCTTATATGATATGTACATTTTTGAAAAGACACGTTAATGTTAGAATAAAAATAATATACTTGCAGTGGTAGAGAAGGTTCAACAAGCCATCATTTTCTCCAGGAGGTTTTCCATAGTCCTTCATAGTTACATGCCCACCCAAGTGTTCTCATAGCACTCTGCATTTTTCCTAATCTAGTACTTACCATGCTATAACATAAAGACCAAAAAGTTTATACAATCTCTCAACACTGTAAGCTCAACAAGGGCAGAAATCGTATCTTTTATCACTGCATCCCTAATATCTAATATAATAATAAGCACATAGTAGGCACTCAATATTTCCAAAATGAATTTAAAAAAGAAGTCACATGGTAGAAGTTCAAAACAATCTATACGTTTAGGATTATTGCCTAAATGTACAAAATAAAATCTATATAAGTGTGATTATAATACTTTTATTTCACATTTTAATTAAAGTTTAGTATCCTTGCTTAAACACCTCAGTTCAAGGGTGGTTATGGTGAGTATGTATCTGTTTGGTTTATTTAAGGGTTCTGCATAAAATAGTTTGAAAATTCACTGATTTAGATCAACACAAATATGTAGCAACTAGGCTAGACAGACCAGGTAAGGCTTTTCTTTTGGCATACCAACATGTCTATAATGTACTACATGGAACTCAGAAACTACTAAATAACTCAATTATTTGCCAGTAAACTCATTTAGCTGACAATACATCCATTCCTGACAGCACATACCAAGGTATTTTCCTATGACGCCATTTGGAGCACTGAAAATGATTTTTAATACAAAAACTTTCCAAAGGACATGACATATGGGAGAAACCAGTGTATCCATAAATCCTGAAATAAATAAGGAACACAAAGTCCAGTTCTCTAGTTCATAATCCTGCTCCAGGGTTAGATAAAGAAGGAAACTGAGGAAATTCACCTTAACTTTTAACAACAGAACAGAGGGAAGGAATATACAGTTGTCAGATACAAGGAGTCTTTGAATAAACAAGTTTTCGTAGTAACAGGTTCCTTGAATGATACAAATAAATCATCCCTCATAGTTCATATCCAGATATCTATTTATGGTAGAGTAGGATGAAGCAAAATTTCCTCTAAGGGGTAGAAGAAAGGTAACTCACTGCTCTAAAGCCTCCTCCCAGAAAGAGATGTTTAAGAAAGTCATACCAGTATCATCCTGCTTTTGACTATGTAACTACTTCAAAGAAGAACCCAGTTTCCTCATAACACAATAATTTCTTCATATAAAAAGTAGTGGTTTTCCACCCAAGTGGTGGTGGTAACAAAATCACTGCCTTATGAATGTATAACTTACATATATTGTATTATTTATTTTTTTGAGGTGGAGTCTTGCTCTTTCACTCAGGCTGGAGTGCAGTGGTGTGATCTTGGTTCACTGCAACCTCTGCCTCCTGGGTTCAAACAATTCTCCTACCTCAGCCTCCCGAGTAGTTGGAATTGCAGGCATCCAACACCATGCCTGGCTAATTTTTTTTGTATTTTTTATAGAGATGGGGTTTCACCATGTTGGCCAGGTTGGTCCCGAACTCCTGACCACAAGTAATCCGCCCACCTCGCCACCCAAAGTGCTGGGATTACAGGCATAAGCCATTGTGTCTGGCCCATACTATATAATTTAAACAATATATAAATTTTGGAAAACTATCAGGGCTGGTATTTTAATCTATGTTTTAGAGATAATTCTTCATTTGCATATGGGATAAAGAGACTTCTTCAAAATCTCAGTGGTAGGAAGCAACACAGCCGAGTTAGAAATATGGTCTTTTTGATTCCTAGTCCAGGGCCTATAATGTAATACTACAAGTGATCTAGAATATAAACTTCTATATCTAGGGGCATAAAAGAAAATCAATCCCCCTTCTAAACAGATAATACTACTACATCTGCTAATGTAAGAACACTATAAACAGCAGGGACTTTGTAGAAGATTGATACTCGTATTTCAACTCTACTACTTACTTTGATGTGGACATTCATTTTTCCAGTCTATAAAAAGGAACAAAATACCAACTATTTAGGGTTTTAAGTTAAATGTATCTAAAAATTATTCACATGGCCTACATACAAAGGAGGTTCTAGTCCTAGCTGTGGTTAGCAAGCAATAAATGTTATTTTCCCTTCCGCTTCAACTAACAAGATGTGAAGATTCTAGTATATTTAGAATGAGTCCATCAAAAAGGTCTCTGCAGATGAAACTCGAAGTTCTTCCTAAGACTGAAGTTACTGAGCTAGGTAGGTTATTTAACTTACTTAAGTCCTGCCTGTAGTTTGAAAAACAAAATGTTCAATTTTCTCCCCTTCTCTTCCCACTCCATTTTCTTGAGGTAAAAGACACAGCTAAGAAAAAAAGTACTTTTTAAAGGGGGACTAAAGACAAGCAGATAATGAAAGCAAAGAATGAGTAATTATTTGGTAATAGAGTCCAGCTGAAAAGGGATGGTTCACCAAAGTAGTAAGAAGTCCAGAGAAAAGAAAAAAACTAATCTCTCTAATCCCAATAAGTACACAGAAAAGTAGAGACCCATCCCATGAAGTTAGAGAATCTTCTTATTAGCAGTTTACTGCAGACCTGGACCCTGATATGCTAAACCTTGTTGTGGGTAAAGGCAAACATAAGAATGATCTGTTTCCGGCTGGTCGTGGTGGCTCACGCCTGTAATCCCTGCACTTTGGGAGGCTAAGGCACACAGATCACGAGGTCAAGAAATTGAGACCATCCCGGCCAACATGGTGAAACCCTGTAGCTGGGCATGGTGGTACATGCCTGTAGTCCCAGCTACTCAGGAGGCTGAGGCAGGAGAATCACTTGAACCCGGGAGGCAGAGGCTACAGTGAGCTGAGACAGCAACGTTGCACTATAGCCTGGCAACAGAGTAAGACTCTATCTCAAAATAAAGTAAAATAAATAAAATAACCTGTTTCCCTAGGAAATATATGGCTATGATGATTTTGTCAATCAAAATGAGGAAAAATGAGTTATTTTTCTAGGAATCTTGGACATACTAAATACAAGAGAAAAAATAAGTCCATAAAGTCAAGCAGTTGAGAAAAATACCCAGGAACTAAAATAGGAAAATAAGTGGTTGGGAAATGTTCAGATGGATTATCTCCTTTATTCCTTTATTATTTACCTTAGTACTAGGCAAGGGTCTGAAAATACAAAGAAGCTGTTAAAGAGAAGAAACTAAAGATTAAAGGTTCATGTGGGTTTTTTAGTCAGTCCATAGGCTAGACATATATGTTTCTCCTTTAGGTCATGTCTCATCTAAATAGCAACTTAAGAAAACCAAATGGCATAACAGAGATATACCTACCAACTGTCAGGGATGAAATCCATCTTTAATGAAACAGCTCAGAGTCTACTTCTTCATATAACTTTGAACTACTACAAGTGTAAAGGGTACTATTTTTAAAACTGGGAAGAAGGGCAGGGAAGAACGATAGGCAAATTAATGAATTACATATGGTTCCAATTTTAAATTACTCATTTGTTTCAAATGAAATGTTCTACTTTAATTGAGGCCATTAGTACACTATATCAAAAGAACACGAGTTTAAATGTTCATAATTACAACTAGGACCGAATCTCTTTCATGTGATAACCACTTACAGCTAACAAAAACATATAATGCAACCTAACAAATTATATTCTTGATAAAGAAATATAAGGAGAATTCTAACTCATTAGTATGTTACTGTTCTGCCCAACTATAGACAAGTTATCTATATATGCCTAACAAAGTCAAGTAAGACCAAAGCTGCAAAGTACAAGTTACTTCTTTTAAGGTAAAGTATAGATAACTTTTCCAAATTTTTATAATATACATTATTGTTTTTGCCAATCTAAATCTTTAATAGATTAATGCTAAAATGAACATTATCAATCTGTTAATAGGAATGGGAAAAGAGGAAAATAAAGGAACTATTGGACATACCCTATGTAGTATTTCTAAAACCTTTAATGCAGTATGAAGAAAACTGTTGAAAATTCTTCTTTCAGAAGGGGGAATACCGATCTTGTAGAGTTTCAAAAGATGTACCACAACTTCCTTAAAAAGTTCTACTATCTTGAGGAATAGTGGAGGCTCAAGTACTGACCACCAGTTTTCTGTTATTAAAAAGTGAACACGCAAATAAAATGAAGTTAAGAAAAATCACAACTTTCAAAATCATATGGATTTTTTTTTTGAAGCAGTTGTTAACCCTTAGAAAACCCCAGAAAGATGCATATAACACAGTATTTTATGTAACATTTCTATGGTTTATACCCACCCCAGCCAAGTTAAACAATATTGTCCTAAAAGCTCTCAAAAGCAAAAATAACCTATGAAAGTCCTGTTGAATTTATATTCTTGGTTTTCTAAATTATATTAAAAACTCACCACCATACCTAATATTAAAACCAGTTATTAAAAGTTTTGAAAATTACTGTTTCAATTTTCAAGCAAAACATCCTTTAAATTGTATTGTTCTAATACTAGTTCTAAGTTTTATCTTTCAGTTTAATATATGGTTAAAATATTGTGAACCACTACCTTTAAAATGCAAGGTACTCCTGAAGATCAAATACAGAAGCTGAACAATGTAAAGTGTAACATACGGGTCCTTCCCCACATTCACTATTTGTAGTTACTAAGTACAAACACTTCAATCCTATGAAGCAGGCAGAAAGAATACAATAATTTCTGACAACAGGGAAGAAATACTCTTGTCAGTCCCTGCCTGACTTTTATTACTGGGTATTTCCTCAGATTCCCATATTCTACCTCTTGCTTGTTGCTTCCTCCATTTACCCTCAGCCTTAAAGTTTTGTACTGATATTCTATATATCTCAGCTCCACATACCTAACAAATACTATTAGAAAGAAAAGGACTAGGTTAGCAAAAAAATTATAAAGACCAGGAGATAGAGATAAAATCTAGACAAATAGAAAAATTAAAGTGAGAAAAGTTTAGGCCAAAAAACCAGAGTGGTAAGAGATAGAAGTGCAAGATCAGATGAGCAACAAAATCTAGTCTATACAAAGAAAAATAAAATCGAATATCATGAAATCAGCAAGCGAAGGAAACACAAGTTAGAGGGCTTATATCAGGGTTCAAAGGAGACTTAAAACCCATGTTTGTTCAGTTTTAATTGTTCCTCCTCCTTTACTTCTTTAATAGCAAGATTATACTAAAGGCAATGAGGGAAAGGAATATGGGTAACAGTTTTTGACTTTCTTAATATTGTCTCTGCTGTTATGTTTGATTAAACTTCTATATCTAACATGCTTTTCTTTCAACAACTCCAACTAGAATCAAATGACTAGACAAAAACAAGAAAAGTTAAAACAGATTCATTTTTCCCTAAGACAATGTCAAATAAGCAGGGAGGAGAACTGGAAATAGCAAAAGAACTTATGAGCATTTTCATTTAAAGATAAAAGGTTTCAAAAGAAAAAAAATTAGGATTCTTACCAAGTACTTTCAGTGGTGCCTTTTCTAGGTTCACAAGAGCTGTACCAAAGGGAATTGCTATTGTTGTGAAATTGTTGGAATCACTCATCAGGGGACATTCTGGTAGAGTAAGATAAAACCTCAATGCTTCAACATCAGGTAAGGAGCTAGTCAGTTTAGGAATAAGATTCTTTTCCAAACTAGCTGCCACCTATATTTTGACAAAAAGTAAAACCTACTTCATTTAAAATGAATACACTTTCAAAAAAAAAAAAAAAGGAAAGCAGGAAGAAAAGAAAGAAAAGGAAAATTTTGCACTACAGCAAACACGAAATGGTGAAGAAGAAAAAAGAAAGACAAAGTCTTATGATGAATATACTTTACAGCACAATGAAAATTAATGCCTAAGCATTGCTTGGAGAATTTAAAAAATCACCTGTTGTACAAGTCTCAATTTAAAATCTCTACCTCTACAACTATACACAAACTGAAGCAACATGGTAATGTTAAGTAATTCAGGGTCTGCTTCAAACATCTGAAAAGATTTCTAGATCTTTGACAGCTAAATTACAAATGCTTTAAAATGAAATCTTATTTTAAAAGCACAACTTATAAGAGTCTGTGAAACTGCAAAGTAAATTAGGCTATAAACATATAACACAGAACAACAACAACAACAAATCAACAGATAATAATGTAAATATAATACTTTAAAAACAGACCTGCTGAGATATCTGCGGATGATCAGGTTGTATAAGTTTGTGGAATAAAAGCCTAGCAGCATTCATATCAACCCCTGAAAATTTGGTACCTGTTCTATAGTGATCATCATTGCTAAAAAACAGAAAAGAAAGAATAAAAAAACAATAGAATAAAACTTTAAAATTACTTCGTTTTAAAATTTGATATACTATTTAATACAACAAATTTGAAAATTTCAGCATATTAAAGAATTGCCACTTACCTAACAGCTAAAAAACTTCCATTTAGGCAACCAGAGGAAGAAAATGTTCCATCTATCTCACTAAAAAATTAAAAATTTTTTAAATCACAGAATTAGGAATTTAATTGTTCACCCTTTCTTAAAAAAGAATTAAATGAATATGAATCTAATATTTAAAGTTACAGAGCACTCGTCTAACACCCAATTAGATGAATCAGAATTATATAAATTGCTAAAGACTGATAAAATAATACTTAATAAAGGTATTACTGTTTACAATAGACTTTCCCAAATATTACTTTAATTGCTTTATCAAACGAATTAAGTTATCTACTTTAAAACATAGAATTTCAAAAATTAAGTGTGTATATTCAGATAAAAACAGTTTTTTTAATTTAAAAAAATTTTTTTGATTCCATATTGGCAGTGAGTCTAATTGGGGGTGTCTTTGGGATTTTCAGAAAAAGTATAGTTTTGGAAAACAATCTAGAAAAACAAAACAGCTTTCAAATACAACCCGTCATCCCAAATGCCAACAAAAACCAAATAACAAAATTTTAAGTACTACTAGACAAGTTAACAAAATATTCAAGAAACAAATAATATTAAAGTCTTTCAAAAAGTCTGAAAGTTAAGATACTGACCATTATGAAACTAGAAAGAAGACATTTCAAGGCCAATCCTAAAATGGCTACATTTAATATTTTATGTTATCATTTAACATATCTCTATGTACATGAAAGAACTATAACTTATGCATATTTAATTAAGATCTTTAAAAATATCTATTATAATGGATTTTTTTGGGAGACAAGTTCTCACTTTGTTGCCCAAGCTACAGTGCGATGGTGTAATCTCAGCTCACTGCAGCCTTGACCTCCCGGGATCAGGTGATCCTCCCACGTCAGCCTCCCAAATAGCTGAGACCACAAGTGTGCCACCACGCATAGCTACTTGTATATTTTTTGAAGAGATGGGGTTTCACCACATTGTCCAGGCTGGTCTCCAATTTCTGGTCTCAGGCAATCTGCCTGCCTCGGCCTCCCAAAGTGCTGGGATTACAGGCATTAGCCAACTATGCCTGGCCCAAAATGCTTTTCTTACTTGGCTATCTCCACAGGAAACCTTCCAGAAGGATAGCTCAGCCATTTCTGAATTAGAGCTTCATTCACTGTCCAGATCTGCTTTGTAGGATCAGGATATCTGAAGTCATCTGGTGGCCCACAGTTCTAAATTTTCAAATAAGATTAGTCAGAGGGAAGAGATATTATATACAACTCAAAAACCCCATTATGTATTTGTGTTTTAAACAGAATTACTGAACACCTGAAACAAAAACCTATCTAATAGATCAGAAAAATTTATTCTGTAGACTTGAGGGGAAAAAACTAGGGCAATTACTTTGTAACATATAAAGAACATTAATTATGGGTTTTTTAAATTTGTCAAAATTATTGGAACTAAGTATCTACATGATTATATTATTACCTGGGGACTAGAGTAATGTGAAAAGCTTTGATCTCCCCCTGAGAAAATTCTTTTTACACAGAAATATTCTTCAGAATCTGTAACAAAAATGTAAAAAATTAAAAGCCAAGGTTTATATATTCCAAAATATTAAATATGCCATTAGATTTTCACATATTCATCTAATTTAATAAGGCCTCCCATTCACGGACTCCATGATATAAAGTGACCTGAAATATTCTGACTGCTACGGGGATGAGACTGACCAAATGATGAACATTAAACAATCCCACAAGCGTAAGCAGCATTTGGTGAAGTTTACAAGCCTTTCTTCTGCCCTGCACCAAAAAAAAAAAAAAAAGCATTTTCTAATTCGCATCTCAGTATATTTCATTTTAAACCAAAAATGATTAAAAAAAAAAAAATAGAATGAAAGCTACAAATGATAGCTAGAAGAAAATAAAAATTAAGAATATTTATTTTTGGTGGGGCACAATGGCTCATGCCTGTAATCCCAGCTCTTTGGGAGGCCAAGGCAGGAGGATCACTTGAGGTCAGGAGTTCGAGACCAGCCTGGCTAACATAGTGAAACCCCATTTCTACTAAAAATACAAAAATTAGCCAGGCATGGTAGTGTATGCCTGTAATCCCAGGTACTCGTGAGGCTGAGACAGGAGAATCATTTGAACTCAGGAGGCAGAGGTTGCAGTGGGCTGAGATCATGCCACTGCACTCCAGCCTGTACCAGAGAGTAAGACTCCAACTCAACAACAAAAAAAAGTATTTATTTTTGAACTGGGCTACAGTGGCACATGCCTGTAGTCCCAGCTACTTGGGAGGCTGAGGTAGGAAGATGGCTTGAGCCAGGTTCAAAGCTGCAGTATGCTATGATTACATCTGTGAACAGCCACTGTATTCCAGCAAGGGCAACATAGCAAGACCTATCTCTTAAAAATATATATATTCTTAAAAAGAAAGAACAAACAACAATGAAAACTTCTTGAGTAAATATTTCATAATACAAAACTATGTTTTTTTTCAATGTAAGTATATAAGATAATACATACAGCTGTTTGTTGGCAGCTTTTTGTCAGTAAAAAACCAAATTAGGCCCAAAAATGTATATATTAACAAGTTTATTAGGAATAAGGGCAACAAACAATGTTTCTTTTGCAAAAACAAATAAGCAAAGAGAAAACTGATTAAAAAAAACTTTACACTATCTTCTTTTCCCCTGCTCTGTTATTTCTATTTATATCTTATTATACTGTATGTCTTTATAAGTTGCTATAGTTATTTTTTATCTGTTCATATTTTAGTCTTCTTACTCAAGATGAGTAGTTTGTACAACACAATTCATGCTGTAATATTTTGTATTTGTCTGTGTACTTACTATTACCAGTGAGTTTTGTACCTTCAGATGATTTGTTATTGTTCATTAATGTCCTTTTCCTTTGGAATGAAAAACTCCCTTTAGCATTTTCTTATAGGACAGGTCTGCTGTTGATAAAACCCCTCAGCAATTTTTTTTTTCTTTTTTTTTTTAAGATGGAGTTTCCCTCTTGTTGCCCAGGCTGGAGTGCAATGGTACGATCTTGGCTCACTGCAACCTCGGCCTCCCAGGTTCAAGTGATTCTCCTGCCTCAGCCTCCAGAGCAGCTGGGATTATAAAAGCCTGCCACTATACCCAGCTAATATTTTTTTTTTGTATTTTTAGTGGAGATGGGGTTTCACCACATTGGTCAGGCTGGTCTTGAACTCCTGACCTCAGGTGATCCACCCGCCTCAGCCTCCCAAAGTGCTGGGATTACAGGCATGAGCCACCGCACCGCACCTGGCCACCCCTCAGCTTTTGTTTGTTTGGGAAAGTGTTTAATTCTCCTTCACACCTCAAGGATATTTTCACTAGATATAATATTCTAGGCTAAATGTTATTTTCCTTTAGCACTTTAAGTATGTCATGCCATTCTCTCCTAATCTGTAAGGTTTTCACTGAGAAGTCTGCTGTCAGATGTACCAGAGCCCTATTGTATGTTGTTTGTTTTCTCTTGCTGCTTTTGAAATCCTTTCTTTATCCCTGACCTTTGAAAGTTTGATTATCAAATGTCTTGAGGTAGTCTTATTTGGGTTAAATACACTTGGTGTTCTATAACATTGCAGTTGAATATTGATATTTTTCCTTAGGATTGAAAAGGTCTTTGTTATTAGCTCTTTAAAAAACTTTGTATCTCTATCTCTCCTTCTACATCCTCTTTAAGGCCAGTAATTCTAGATTTGCCCTTTTGAGGCTATTTTCCAGATGCTGTGAGAGTATTTCACTTTTTTCTTTTGTTAGCTCTATACATTTTCATATAGTTTGTCTTCATCCTCACTAATTCTTTCTTCTGCTTGTCAACTGAATTTTGAAGTCCAGAATTTCTCTTTGATATTTTACCATTGTTTCAATCTCTTTTGTTAAATTTATCTGACAGGATTCTGAACCT
>NW_016107814.1:1399573-1417644 GCF_001604975.1 Cebus imitator | reverse complement strand
TTGCCCACGCTGGAGTACAGTGGCTATTCACACACATAATCCCACTAATGATCAGCACAGGAGTTCTGACCTGCTCCATTTCCAACCTGGGCCACCTGGTGGCCCCCAACTCCTAAGAAGTCACCATATCAATGTTGAACTTAGTGCAGATACCCAATCCGCACAGTACATTATAGCCCAGAGCTCCTGAGCCCAAGTGATCCTCCTGCATCAGCCTCCGAAGTGGGTGGAACTACATGCACATATCACCATGCCCAGCAAAACTGTGACTCTTGCCAAGTCATAGAGGTACTACCTTGGTGAACTCGGGTAAGATATGGGAGAAAGCAGAGTCTCTTGTTCTCCTCCCTTACTCTCCCCCAAACAAATGAAGTCTCTCTCGCTGTACAGAGATTCTTAAGAGTTCGGAGAGAGGTGACACAAGCACCCCCATGACCACCACTGCTGAGACTGTGCTGGGTCACACCTTACAGTAGTACTAGGTCTCACCCAAGGCATGTGGCAACTAATTCCTGTCTATTGTTCATGTTTATTCAAAGCCCAAGGGCTCTTTAGTCAGCAGGTGATGAATCCTGTTAGGCCTGTGCCTTTGTTTTCAGGGCAGTAGCTTCCCTTCTAGACAAAAAATTTTTTGGTGTTTTTAAATAGGAGACTTGAGTTTTATTACTCAAATCAGTCTTCCCAGAAATTTGAAAGCTAGGGTTTTTCAAGGATAGTTTAGCAGGCAGGAGAATGGGTGCTGATGACTGGTTGGGATGTAATCATATGGATGTGGAAAATGGTCCTTATGTGCTGAGTCCATTTCTGGGTCAAAATTTTTTTATATTTTTAATAAGCAATAGACTCAAAGAGTTCCAATTTTTAAAGAATAGAAAATAATTAACAATCCTGTATATACCCAAAAGAACTGAAAGCAGAATCTCAAAGAGATACTTGTAAAACTGTATCCATAGCAGCATTATTCACAATAGCCAAAAGGTAGAAACAACGCAATTGTCCACTGACATATGAATAAACAAAATGTGGCATATGCATACCTCAAAGATATTTAGGGTTTGGTTCCAGACAACCGCAATACAGCAAATATCACAATGCAAGTCACACAAATTTTTGGTTTCATAGTACATGTAAAAGTATGTTTACACTAGGCTGGGCACAGTGGTTCATGCCTATCATCCTAGAACTTTAAGAAGCCAAGGTGGGCAGATCACATGAGGCCAGAAGTTTGAGACCAGCCTGACCAACATGTTGAAACCCTGTCTCTACTAAAAATACTAAAAAAAATAAGCCAGGTGTGGTGGTGGGCACCTGAAATACTAGCTACTAAGGTGGCTAAGCCAGGAGAATCATTTGAACTTAGGAGGTGAAGGTTGCAGTAAACTGACTGTACCACTGCATGTCCAGCCTGGGTGACAGAGCAAGACTGTCTCAAAAAATAAAAAATAAAAAAAAAAGTTTATACAATGCTGTAGTCCATTGATAGAGTTGAGCTTTTTTTTTTTTTCCTTTTATAGAGATGAGAGTCTCACTATGTAGCCCCAGCTGTTCCAAACTCCTGGCCTCAAGTGACTCTCTTGTCTTGGCTTCCCAAAGCACGGGGATTACTGCCATAAGCCACTGTGCCTGGCCCAATATACTGTAGTCCACTAAGTGTGCAATAGTATTATATCTTAAAACAAACAAACAAAAAAAAGTATATACCTTAATTTAAAGTCACTTATTGCTAAAAAATGCTAATGATCATTTGAGCCTTCATGAGTCTTAATCTTTTGTTGATGGAGGATCTCGCCTCAATGTCAGGCTACTGACTGATCAGGGTGGTGATTGCTGAAGGCTGGGGTAGATGTGGCAATTTCTTAAAATAAGACAGTGACAAAGTTTGCTACATTGATTAACTCTTCTTTTCATAAAATATTTCCCTATACCAGGAGAGGCTGTGTGATAGCATTTTACCCACAGAACTGCTTTCAAAAGTAGAGACAACCCTCTCAACCCTGGCTGCTGCTTTGTCAACTAAGTTTATGAAATAGTCTAAATACTTTCTTGTCATCTCTATAATGTTCATAGCATCTTCACCAGCAGTAGATTCCATCTCAAGAAAACACCTTCTTTGCTCATCCATAAAACATGAATGGATGAGGAGTATTTTTCGTTTTCTTTTTTTTTCTTCTCTAGTGTGTTCTAGGCTCCTTTATTTAAGAAAAAAGTGATACATGATATGGGGATTAAAATCAAGAACATCAGTAAACTTCACCTTCCCTCCAACCAGTTGCCCCAAACTCCCCTGTCCCCGCCCTTTGTGTTCCCAATTCCTTCCTTAGTGAATGAAGAACTTAATCTCAAAAGCCCTGGCACAAACTTTAGGTTCTCTTTCCCTAGCTTCTCCTTTCTTCTCATCCACCATTCCTAGAAGGGCAGGCACCTCAGTTTGAATGCATGGGAGAGCCCAGAGTGGTGATGGAAACAGGGGGAAAGGGACCAAGGAGTACAGTGCAGTGAAGTGAGGGCTCCCATAGCCTGGGATACCAAAATGGGGCCTTGGGGCCAGAGGAAAGGACACTGGTCCCCCTGAGAAAAGAGACCTAGTAGCCTCAAAATTCTCTCATTGTGTAGTCACTGCTTGATCGCTTGCCCTCTGGCACCCATTACAGAACCACACTCAGATCACATCCTTCTGGAGCCCAAGTGCTGGGTGATGTGGCTGATCTGCTACAGTGTGGGCTTTGGGTACTGCAGGAACAAATTCTCCAGGTTGCCTCTTACTTCATTTTCAATACTGGTTCACTTTCTCTTTTGGGACTGCATGAGTTTTTCTGCTTTGCATATCTCCTGAAGATTTTCACTGTTGTCAGCTTCTTCCATCCACTTCTGCAGCAAGGGCCACAGCTTATATATGCTCTAAGCTAAGCTGCAGAGCCTCAAAGTAGCAGATGGTCATTGGCTGAACACCTTCCCAAACAGAACCCACAGGGTGAGCCCCACATCGGCCTGTGTATATCCAGGGTGATCCTCTTCTGCTTCAGGAGCTTGGCAAATTTCTTGAGTTCTTTCTGCAGAGCTTTGATGTCTTGGACTGGATAAGGAATATTTTTCATTTTAAGATTGCAGCAATTTGGTCACATCTTCAGGCTTTAGCTCTAATTCTAGTTCTCTTGTTATTTCCACCATATCTATAGTTAAGTTCTTTGAATGAAGTCTTGAACCCCTCACTCATCCATGAGGTTTGGAACAAAATTCTTCCAAACTCCTGTTATTGTTGACATTTTGACTTCCTCCCACAAATCAGAGACAGGGTCTCACTCTGTTGCCCAGGCTGGAGTGCATTAGCATGATCATAACTTACTATAAACCTTCAACTCCTGAGCTCAGGCAATCCTCCTACCTAAGCCTCCCAAGTAGCATGTATCACCACACCTGGCTTTTTAAAATTATTTTTTGTAGAGACAGTGTCTCACTATGTTGCCCAGGGTGGTCTCAAACTGCTGGCTTCAAGTAATTTCTCACTTCACAAATGTTAACAGTAACTGGAATGGTGAATCCTTTAAGGGTTTTCAATTTACTTTGCCCAGAACCATTAGAGGAATCACCATATATGGCAACAACAGCCTTACAAAATGTAGTTCTTAAATAATAAAACTTGAAAGTCAAAATTACTCCTTGATCCTTGGGCAGCAGAATGGATGTTGTATTAGCAGGCCTTAAAAGCAGATATCTCCACGTATATCTCCATCAGATCTTTGATGTGACGAGGTGCATTGTCAACAAGCAGCAATATTTTGAAAGCAGTCTATTAACTGGGTAGTGGGTCTCAACAGTGGGCTTAAGCCAACATTAATATATTCAATATACCATGCTGTAAACAGATGAGCTGTCATCCAGGCTTTGTTGTTCCATTTATAGAAAACAGGCAGAATAGATTTAGCATAATTCCTAAGGGCCTTGGCATTTTCAGAATGGTAAATGAGCGCTGGCTTCAACCTAAAGTCACCAGATGCATTAGACCCTAAAAGAATCAGCCTGTCCTTCGAAACTAGGCATTGACTACTTCTCTCAGCTACAAAAGAAAGTTGTTCAAGACATCTTCTTCTCAATAGAAGACTGTATTGTCAACACTGAAAATCTGTTGTTTAGTGTACCCACCTTCATCAGTTACCTCAGCTAGACATGCTAGATAACTTGCTATAGCTTCTACATCAGTACTGTTATGTTATGAAGATGGCTTCTTTCCTTAAACTTCATGAACTAATCTCTGCTAGCTTCAAGTTTCCTTCTGCAGCTTTCTTATCTCTCTCAGCCTTCAGAGACTTGAAGAAAGTTAGAATCTTGGTCTGGATTAGACTTTGGCTTAAGGAAATGTTGTGGATGGTTTGATTTTCTATTTGGACTACTAAAATTTTCTCCATATCAGTAATAAGGCTGTTTTTCACTTTCTTACCATTCATGTGTTCACCAGAGTAGCACTTTTACTTTTCTTCAAATTGCATTCACAACTTGGATAACTGGCATAAGAAAGCCTTGCTTTCAGCCTGTCTCGGCTTTTGACATGCTTTCTTCACTACACATAATCCCTTCTAGCTTTTGATTTCAAGTGAGAGATGTGTGACTCTTCCTTTCACTTATATACTTAGAGGCCATTTGTAGGGTTATTAACTGGCCTAATTTAAACATCATTGTGCCTCAAGGAACAGGAAGTCCCAAGGAGATGAGACAGATGGGAATGGTCAGCTGGTGGGGCAGTCAGAACGTACACATTTATCAATTAACATTGTTGTCTTATATAGGTAAGGTTCATGACACCCCAAAACAATTAAATCAATGATCACAGATCCCAGATCATATTACACATATAATAACAACATAAAAGTTTGAAATATTGTAAGAGTTACCAAAATGCGACATAAAGATACAAAGTGAGCATATATGCTGTTGGAAAAATGGTGCCAACAGACTTGCTCAATGCAGTGTTGCCAAAAACCTTCAATTTGTAGAAATTCAGTATCAAAAATTCAGTAAAGCTTATAAGCTTTAGTAATTCTCATATTTCAATATTTCTCATTATTATTATATCTTTTATGGTGATCTGTGATCTTTGATGTTATTACTGTAATTGTTTTAGGTGCCACAAACCACATCCATATAATAAGAATGCAGGCTTGCCTCATTTCATTGTGCTTTACTTTACTGTGCTTCTCAGATACTGTGAATTTTACAAACTGAAGGTTCAGGGAACTCGGCACAGAACAAGTCTATCAGCACCATTTTTCCAACAGCATGTACTCACTTCACATCTCTGTGTCAGCATTATTAAGCAATAAAGTATATTTTTAAACCTAAATTATGAAGTATATTTTTAAACTAAAGACTAAACACAGTCTTTTAAGACAATTTTATTATTGCACACTTAGTAAACTACAATATAGTATAAATGTAACTTTTATATGCACTAGGATACCAAACATTTTGTGATTTGCTTTATTATGATATTTGCTTTATGGCAATATTTGCTTCATTACAGTGGTCTGGAACTGAGCCCACAATATCTCCAAGGTATGTCTGAATTATACAGCTTAAAAAGGAAGGAAATTCTAACACATGCTACAACATAGATGAACCTTGAAGACATTATGCTTAGTGAAATAAGTGAGTCACAAAAACAGACACTACTATATGATTCCACTTCTTTGAGGTACCTAGCCTAGTGTTAAGTCAAATCCATAGGGACAGAAAGTAGAATAGTGGTTGCCAGGCGCTAGGAGGAGGAGGGAATGAAGAGTTGCTGTTTAATGCATACAGCCTTTTAGTTCCTCAAGATGAAAAGAGTTCTGGAGATTGGTTACATAGTAACGTGAATATACTTAATGCTACTTAACTGTAAACTTAAAAAATGGTTAAGTCTGTAAATTTTATGTTGTGCATATTTTACCACAATTTGAAATAGAAAACAAAAAAACGTCCCACCCACTGGTATCTAGCTATCACTTAGTTCCCATATGTCCCACTCTCTGAAAGTAACTTTTATTTATCCAGAATTTCTTTATGCATTTACAAGTAAATATAAGCAAATCAAACCATCACATACATTGTTCTCCATTTGTTTTCACTTAACAATGTATCCTGGAAATCTTTTGCAGAAATCTTCATGATTTAAGACTAACATTTTAACAAGAACTTTAATACATGAAGGAAAGCTTTAATATAACAGAACTTACCAATATCTGGTAGACATTGCCCATTATAAGGGTACCAATTTCCTTTTACAGTGAAGGGACTTTTCCTGTTGCTTGTTGAACCAGTTCCCAGCTGCCCATTACCACCAAGCCCAAAAGAGTAAATTCGTCCTGATGAAGGAACAAAAGCAGAAGTGTGCTGCCTAGAGTAAAATGATAGAAAACCTCAGACTTAATGTTATCTTCCAACAATTTACAATGACAAAAGCAGAGAAAATGTCAAAAGAGGTAATTTTTCTTTTCAAAAAATAAATTAATAAATTTAGTACTTCTAAAGCTTCTGTACAAAATATTCATTAGTAGCTTTAATATATAGAATGAATTCTGTATCACACAGGCAGGCTACACAAGCATAGTCCAGAAAATTTCTACTAATGTTTAAATTTTAAAAGGCCCAGGTCTATATGGAAATCCCTTACAATAAATGGTTCAGCTCCAGAGTAGCATCTAATTACCTTGTCCAAGGAAGTCCCCACTACTCCCCTTGTCAAGTTCTAGTCCAGAGCGATGGTCTATGAAAGTCCTCCATTTGGGCATCACCCAGAAATTTTAGGCTAAGAAATGGGAAGTAATCTAGTACCAATCAGAAGGTTGTTATATACAGGTATACTTATGTATGACAGAAACAATGTTTCCTTTCTTCTGAGGAAAGTGATCTCTTTATGTGGTCATCAAAACTCACTCCTCTGGAGGTACTATAGTAAAAGCAAACCTAAGAAACCACAGAACTGAAGCTAAGGATAACCTACCAATCCACTCTCAGTAAACCTATCCAACTCCTCAGAAAAAGTCTCCTTATGTAAGCAGGGCACTATTTCATTGTGTACCCTTTCCATGAAATGGTTTTATTGAGAGGACATGGTACCTCCAGGTCTCGCCCTTGCTTCTGTCGGGTCTTAGATCTTACCTCCTGCCTCTTTGCAATTTGTGGAGTATTGTCTTAAAGTGGCTGAAATTATCCCTCTCCCCATACTCACATCTTATGCAGTATGACTGTTGCAATTGTTCCCAAGATTGGAAATCTCTTTCTCTATGTCTTAAATCCAAGTCCTAATCTACAGATTGCTTTGGCCAGCAGAAACGAGTGTCTCAGTTCTGAGCCTATGCCTCACAAGTGGCTTTATACACTCTTTTCCTAACTATCTTTAGGAATCCTGCTCTATTGTCATTAAGAGTAAACCAAGGTTAGCAGCTAAAGGATGATCTACAATCTGGAACAGAGACAAACTGTCCTAGCTGAGGTCATCCTAGACTCTCAGCTCCTAGCCAGATCATCAACTGATAATCTGAGCCAGCTAAGATGACAGCAGCCCAGCTAAGCTCGGCTGAAATTACTGAAACAAAGGATTATCAACTAAATAATTATTTAGGCCTCTAGGTTTTAGAGTATTTTATTTAGCGATATAAGCTAATCAATATGTTACCCAGATTGGCAAATTCTTTTAGAGTGACTCCAAAGTCAATTCAAACAGCTTTGGTTTTTAAATTTCAAATTTCTTTCAAATTTCAAATTTCTTTGTTTTTGCCAGAGGAAGTTCTCTTTATATCCTCACAACTCACATATGCTATTTTAAAGGTGTTTTTAAGTTTCAAAAGAGTTTTCAAGTTAGCTAGTCTGACAGATTACTAGCCTCTCTCAGGAAGCAGCCATCTCAAAGGAATATATTGATAGTTTGAAAATTACTGCAATATAATTTTATTAAAACTCCTCCTCCTCACATTGGCCTAATAAAAGTGCTGGTTCTTAACGTTGGCTGCATATTTGAATCATCTTGGGGTGAACCTAGGTAAAAACACACATTTTTGGCCAGGCACGGTGGCCCATGCCTGTAATCTCAGCACTTTGGGAGACCGAGGCAGGTGGATCACTTAAGGTCAGGTGTTCGAGAGCAGCCTGGCCAACATGGCAAAACCCTGTCTCTACTGAAAATACAAAAATTAGCTGGGCATGGTTGCACGTGCCTGTAGTCCCGGCTATTTGGGAGGCTGAGGCAGAGGTTAAAGTGAGCCAAGATTGTGCACTCCAGCCTGGGCAGAGTGAGACTCAGTCTCAACACCAACAACAACGTACATGTGTGTGTGTGTGATTATAGTATAAAGTTAATATAAGGGCTTGAAAGCACTTTATTATACTGCTAGAATGTGACCCTTTTTCTTTTGGATCATCTACTGATGGACTGACATTTTGGTACTCTTGACTGCTTCATTCAGGAGGTTTTTGACAATTACTGAATAACAAAATAATAAGTATTTCTTATAGTACTGACCACTTACTTGGAAGTCAAACTGATCAAAATACCAGATACCTACTTACATTTCCTATTTAGGTTAAGTCCTTAGATTTTACTCAATATGTTGAAATTTCACCCCAGATCCAGCAGTTACATGAATAAAATTGCTGAAAAGAACTGGTTTACAGAGCTAAGAATAACTATTCAAATCATGTATTACAGAAGTAAGAATAACTATTCAAATCATGTACATTTTGGCTGTTAAGAATTACAAAAGTGGGTAACATTAAATCATTTGTGATATTTCACAAAGGACTAATAAAATAGGTCACCTAAAAAAGTGATTTGAATTCACTATCGTGTTATATTAAGCATACACATTCCCATCACAGCCTAATGGTGGTTGGGCTGTATATTATAGTCCCCATACCTTAACTTTAGGTTTGGTCATATAGTTTGCTTTTGGTCAACGAGATTTCAGTGAATGTGATGCAAGCAGAAGGCTTGAAATGTGATGTACAGTTGAGTTTGTCTTCTTGTGCATCTGTCTCCGTCAGAAGAATACCCAGACGCAGCCCACTGCTCCTCTGGTATAGTCCCAAGAATAAGACATGTAACAAAGCCATCCCAGCTGAAACACAGTCTAAGCAAACTCACCCCGGGGAAGAGGCCCATTGAAACAGAACTGCCCCAGTCAATCTGTAGCCCAAATAAAGCTGCTCGAGAAAGCCTAAGGACCGAGGACGAACCACTTTACTGAACCACAGAGTAAGAAATAAACATTTACCATTGTATGTCACTGCCGGGCGTAGTGGCTTATGCCTGTAATCCCAGCACTTTGGGAGGCTGAGGCAGACAGATCATGAGGTCAGGAGTTCAAGAACAGCCTGGCCAACACAGTGAAACCACGTCTCTACTAAAAATACTATTATATATCATTGACATGTTTGTGCACAAGAGACCAATACAGACATTATAATTTATTGATTGATTGATTGATTGAGACAGAGTTTTTGTTCTGTTGCCTAGACTGGAGTGCAGTGGCGTGATCTTAGCTCACTGCAAACTCTGCCTCCCGCGATCAAGCAATTCTCCTGCCTCGCCAGTCTCCCCACTAGCTGGGATTACAAGTGCATATCACCACCCTGGCTAATTTTTGTATTTTTAGTAGAGGTGGGTTTTTTTCACCATGTTGGCCAGGCTGGTTGTGAACCCTTAACCTCAAGTGATCTGCCCACCTCAGTCCCCCAGAGTGCTGAGATTACAGGTGTGAGTCACTGTGCCTGGTCTCTATCAATACGTTTAAAATTAGGCAAAATAAAAAAATTCTTAGAAAAAAATTAACATTCATATAACTGACTCAAGAAATACTAAAAGCTACCTCATAGCCACTAAAGAAATTGAAGAATGTTTTTTAAATTCCAAAAAAGAAAATGCCAGGCACAAATGGCTTTAATGACAAGTTCTACCAACATTTCAAGCTGTTCTATTTCCAAAAATTAGAAAACAAGGGTACATTCCTCAATGTTATTTTAATTAGACTAGAAAACCTTCATAATAAAACCTTGTGAAAAGAATTAAAAAATTATAGATCAAGCTCACAAACAGAAATATACATAAACAGAATATTCACAAATCAAACCCAGCACTAAATAAAAATAATACTTGACCAAACTGAAGTTATTCCAGAAAATCAAAGCTGTTATTAACTAGAAAAAAAAGAAAATCCATCAATATGCCACATTAACAGATTCAAGGAAAAAAATCATAAATCATTTCAATAGATACATTAGATACAATAGCAAAAACAACATTAACAACTTAACTTCAATAGATACAACAGAAAAAACATTAACAACTTAACATCCATTCACAATAAAAAACTGGGAATAAAAGGGAAATCACTTAGTCTGATAGAGGTTATTCACAAAAATCTTTTTTTTTTTTTTTGAGATGGAGTTTTGCTCTTGTTACCCAGGCTGGAGTGCAATGGCGCGATCTCGGCTCCTGCCTCAGCCTTCTGAGTAGCTGGGATTACAGGCACGTGCCACCATGCCCAGCTAATTTTTTGTATTTTTAGTAGAGACGGGGTTTCACTGTGTTGACCAGGATGGTCTCGATCTCTTGACCTTGTGATCCACCCGCCTCGGCCTCCCAAAGTGCTGGGATTACAGGCTTGAGCCACCGCGCCCAGCCACAAAAATCTTAAGAGCAAACATGATAATTAACTGTGAAATAGTCTAAGTTTTCCTACAGAATGGAAACATTATAATTTTACAGCAAACAACATAATAGTTTGCTGCAATATTAATAAAACCTAACCAGCATACTAAAACAATTATATAAACACTTTAAGTATAAATAATAGAAATAATGAAAGAAAATTGCACTGACTCACAGATGATATGATTATGTACATGAGTAAGTTATTAATAAGAGTTTAGCAGCTGGGTGTGGTGGCTCACAAGGTCAGGAGTTCAAGACCAGCCTGGCCAAGATGGTGAAACCCCATCTCCACTAAAAATAAAATACAAAAATTAGTTGGGCGTGGTGGCACATGCCTGTAATCCCAGCCTTGGGAGACTGAGGCAGGAGAATCACTTGAACCTGGGAAGTGGAGGCTGCAGTGAGCCAAGATCACAACATTGCACTCCAGCCTGGGCAACAAAAGCAAAACTCCATCTCAAAACAAAACAACAACAACAAAAAAAGCAAAGTGATTGTATTTAAAATCAATATGTAAGTATCAATTATTTCTACATGCCAGTGATTCGTCAGAAAGTAGAAATAAAAATATAGTACCATTAAAGAAGCACCTACAAATGGAACTACGAAAAGATATACAAGACCTCTATGATGAAAATTTAAAACATTTTATTCTAAGACATTAAATAAATATGGAAGTTGGTTAGAAAAGTAAATATTATAAAGATAACGACTTTTCCCAAAATTAACCTAGAGATTCAATGCACTACCTATCAAAATCCACAAGGCTTTTTTTTTTTTTTTTTTGAGAGAACTTGATAGACCAATGCTAAAATTTATATGAAAGTAATAAAGGTTATCATCAGCCAAAAGCATTCTTAATGAACAAGTATAACAAGGAGTCACTTTAACCCAAATAGAAGAAGTTATTATGGTGTCTAGATAGTGTTTAAGTGGCACAGGGGTAGGCATACAGACTGAAAAATTAGAGATCACAGAAAGAGATCCATGTACACGTAACAATTTACGGCAACAGTGACACCATATAGTAGGAGGGTGAAGGATTTTCAAAAATACAACTAGACAGGGAGATTATTGGAAAATGGTGGAATAAGAAGCACCAAGAATCTTTTTCCCCACCTAGACAACAATGACACTGGCAGAATCTGTCTGACAGAATCATTTTGCAACTCTAGAGTCT
Organism: Cebus imitator; assembly: GCF_001604975.1. Taxonomy (NCBI): domain Eukaryota; kingdom Metazoa; phylum Chordata; class Mammalia; order Primates; family Cebidae; genus Cebus; species Cebus imitator. Next base: position 1,405,780 of record NW_016107814.1, on the reverse strand, counting down.
ATATAAAGGTTTGTTATTTCCAGGAGAGAGCTGAATGACAAATTCTGGTTAATTTCAATTTCAACTCATAGCACGGTAGCAGTTACCCATCCCTTACTCCTGTGTAAGGCAGTCATGAACAGGTTCCACGATCAGCTTGCATGCAACTTATAGGCACCAGGGTGGGCAATAAGGGCTTTGTTCCTTTTAGGAACTGACGTTCTGATCACTGATTGGTGCTTCTGATCACCAGGTGCAGAAAGGCAGGCAATGACTGTTGCACACTCTCCCACTCTGGCTAAAGAGACTTCCAAAGAATTCAAAGGGCTGATGTCTTTATCTTTCTTTCTTCCACCCTCCTTCCACCCCCCACCTTTCATTTTTTTCTTTTTTCCTTTGGGGAGCCAGACATTTAAGGTCTAGAAAATTAAAAAACAACCATTTATGGCTCAATTCAAGAAGTCACTGTGCATTAGCAGGGAAAAGTACAGGCTAAGAAAACATCTGCAAAGACCTCATTTTTATACCTCAGGGTAACTCCTGACACAGAGACAACCTACAATAATCAAAAACCAAAAATCAGCAAACTCTGGCGAAGGTGGAGAATCTGATTTCCAGTTACCACATTATTAGAGTTTAACGTCCAGTTTTCACAAAAAATCACAAGGCATACAAAGTAGCAGGGAAGTATAACCCACTCAAAGAAAATATAAACAACAGAAACTACTCCTGAGAAGGAGCTCAAAACCAGCCTGGCCAATATAGTGAAACCCTATCTCTATTTAAAAAATATGAGAATTAGCCAGGCATGGTGGCACGTGCCTGTTGTTCCAGCTACTTGGGAGGCTGAGGCAGGAGAATCGCTTGAATCTGGGAGGTGGAGGTTGCAGTAAGCCAAGGTCGCACCACTGTACTCCAGCCTGGGTGACAGAGTGAGACTCTATCTCAAAAAAAAAAAAAAGAAACTAAACCTGAGAAATGTCAAATGACAGACCTAAAATTTGCGTTCAGATTTAGACCTAAAAGACAAAGACTAAATCAAGTATCCTAAAGATGCTCAAAGAACTAGAGTAAGATGTGGGAAAAGGAAGAAAAAAAAAAAAGTAAGAACAAAATGGAAATATCAATCAAAAAGAAAAACTAAGAAAAATTTCCGGAGTTGGAAAGTACAATACCTGAAATAAAAAATATACTACAGAGATTTGAAGGCAGATTTCAGCAAACAGAAAAAAAAAGAAAAAATCAGCAGACAAAAAAGATAGGACAGTTGAAATTATTGAGTCTGTGGAACAGAAAGAAATATTTTAAAAAGTGCAGAGAGCCTAAGGGAACCATAGGACATCATTATGCCGACCAACATAAGCACTGTGGAATTCTCAGAAGAATACAGCAAGGGAAAGAGAAATTATTTGAAGAAGTAATAGCCAAAAACTTCCCAAATTTGGCAAAAGACATGAATCTAAACATCCATAGCCCCAATGAACTCTATGCAGGATAAACTCAGAGATCAACAAAGAGACACAGTTCAATCAAAATGCTGAAAGACAAAGAATCTTGAAAGCAGCAAGAGAGAAGCTGTTTGTCATATATGAAGGATTCTCAATAAAATAATTATAAACTGAATTCAGCAGCACACTAAAAGGGTTATACACCACAACAACCACCAAGTGGGAGTTATTCCTGGAAGGCAAAGATGGTTCAACATATGAAAATTAATATATGTAATCAATGTAATATATCAAATTAACAGATTGAAGAAGAAAAAACACACATGCAATCATCTGAATTGATGCAGAAAAATAACTTGACAAAATTCAACACCCTTTGGTAATAAAAAAAAAAAAAAAAAACCACAAAGTAAGGACAGAAAAAAAAAACACTTCAACATAAGGAAGCCCTATCTGAAAAAGCAACAATGAACATCATAGTTAACGGTGAGAGACTGAAAGCTTTTCCTGTAAGATCAGGAATAAGGATGCCCGCTTTCACCACTTCTATTCAACACAGTCTTTTCTAGCCAGAGCAATTTTGCAAGAATAACAAATAAACAGCATTCAAATTGGAAAGAAAAAAATAAAATAATCTCTGTATGCAGATGATATAATCATATATGTAGAACACCCTAAAGATTCCACACAAAAATTGTTAAAACTAATAAACAAACCTGGCAAAGCTGGAGGATACAAAATCTACACACAAAAATTAGCTGAGTTTCTATACATTAACAATGAACAATTTGGAAGAAAATAAAATTTTATTTATAATCTATCAAAAATAATAAAATACTTAGGAATTAAGAAGGCAAAAGATTTGCATAATAAAACTACAAATACTGCTGAAGGAAATTAAAAGAGAAATGGAAAGACACTCATGGTCATGGACTGGAAGACAATATTGTTAAAATGTCGATGCTACCCAAAAGAGTGTACAGACTCAATGAAAGCCCTATCAAAATCCCAACAATGTTTTTTGCAGAAATAGAAAAACAATCCTAAAATCCATGTGAAATCAAGGGACCCAAATATCTAATATCATCTTGAAAAAGATCTTGAATAAGTTGGTGTACTCTCACTTCCTGATTTCAAAACCTACCTCAAAAGCTACAATCATCAATGTAGTACTGGCATAAAGACAGATATACAGACCAATGCAACAGAATAGCCCAGAAATAAACCCTAGTACATACGTTGAGATGACTTTCAACAAGTAGGCCAAGACCATTCAATGGCGAAAGGACAGTCTTTTCAACAAAGAATGCTGGGAAAACTAGATGTCCACATACAAAAGAATAAAAGTGGACTCACGCCATATATAAAAATTAATTTGGCCGGGCACAGTGGCTCAAACCTATAATTCCAGCACTTTGGGAGGCCAAGGCGGGTGGATCACCTGAGGTCAGGAGTTTGAGATCAGCCCGGCCAACATGGTGAAACCCCGTCTCTACTAAAAATACAAAAATTAGCCAGGCGTAGTGGTGGGCACCTGTAGTCCCAGCTACTTGGGAGGCTGAGGCAGGAGAATCCCTTGAACCTGGGAGGCAGAGGTTGCAGTGAGCCCAGATAGCGCCACTGCATTCCCAGCCTAGGTGACAGAGTGAGACTCTGTCTCAAAAAAAAATTTTTTTTAATTAATTAAAATAGATCAAAGACCTAAATGTAAAAGGCAAAACTATAAAACTCTAAGAAGCAAACAGAAAAATGCTTCATGACATTGGATTTGGCAATAACTTCTTGGATATAACATCAAAGACATAGCCAACAAATAAAAAATAGACAAACTGGACTCTATAAAAATGTAAAGCTTCGTGAATCAAAAGACACTATCTATAGAATACAACAACCCACAGAATGAAAGAAAGTATCTGCAAATATCTGATAAGGGATTAATATCTAGAATATATAGAAAACTCTTAAAACTCAACAACAAAACAGCCAGATTCAAAAAAAAGAAAAATACTTTAATTGACATTTCCCCCAAGGATGTACAAATGGTCAATAAATATATAAAACGATGCTCAGCTCACTAATCATTAGGAAAATGCAAATCAAAACCACAGGAGGTGCCATGTTACAGCTACTAAAATGGGTATCATTAAAAAAAAAAGAAAGAAAAAGGCAACATGAGAAAATAACAGTGTTGGTGAGGATGTAGAGACACTGAAACCCTGTACACTCTTGGTGGAAATACAAAACAGGGCAGCTACTATGAAAGACAGTGTGGCAGTTCCTACAAAAATTAAAAATAGAATTACCACATGAACCACCAATTCCACTTCTGAGTATATGCCCAGAAGAACTGAAAGTGAGGTCCTGAAGGGATGTTTTTATATTCATGTTCATAGCAACAATATTCACAATAAGCTAAAACACAAAAGTAACCCCAGTGTCCATCAAAAGATGAATGCATAAGCAAAATGTAGTATATATACACAATGGAATACTATTCAGCCTTTTAAAGGAAGGAAATTCTGACACATGTAGAAAGAAATTCTACAACATGGGTCAATCTTGATGACACTATGCTGAGTGAAATAAGTCAGTCACCAAACGACAAATACTGTAAGATTGTGCCTATATGAGATACCTAGAGTACTTAAGTTCATAGAGACAGGAAGTAGAATGGTGGTTGCCACAGGAAGGCATGGAGGAGAATAAGAAGTTATTGTTTAATGGGTATAGAGCTTCAATTCTGCAAGATAAAAGGAATTCTAGAGATGAATGATGATGATGGTTTCACAACAATCTAAATGTACTTAACGCCATGGACTGTATTCTTAAAAATAGTTAAGATGGTAAATTTTGTTGTATGTATTTCCCACAAAAAACTTTTAATTGTGCTAGGGTAATTGACTATTTATGTTTTTAAAAAGTTGATTCCTTACTTGAATAGTATACTGTCCTCCACAAAATAAATCACCTTGAGATAGCTTACAGACCTCCATGTAAAAGGCAAAACTATGTTTCTGAAGAGAATAGAGATGATTGCTTTTATGCTTTCAGGTAGAAAAATATTTCTTAGGAAATAAATGGTACTATTAAGTAAAATATTAATAAATTCATTTTTATTAATATCTAAAACTTCTGTTCATAAAAAGACAACAGAATGAAAATAACAAGACAAAGTAAAACATGGAAAGACACCTGTAAAACATATGCCCCATAAAGAAATGTTATCCCTATACTGAGAAACATTATGAACTTGTATCTACAATATATATATAACAACTATGAATCAATTTTTTATATCCTGAAGAAATGTAAATGACCAATAAACACATGGAAAAGGTACTCAAGTAAGTCATGGAAATATATATTCAAATTATGAAGTAACAATAAATATCTAAGAAATTAGCAAAAAGTCTGACAATATTAACTGGTGACAAGAACACAGGGCATCAGAAATTCTCACACATTGCTAATGGGAATATAAACTGGAAAAACCACCTGAGAAATATGGTTTAACCTATAAAATTCAAATTAAATGTCCTCTATAACCTAGCAATTCCATTCTGGGTGAATATGAAGGCTTACATATACCACATAATAAAAGTGCAAAACAACACTATTCATAATTGCCAAAATCTGGCAACATGCAAATGTCTATCAGCAATAGAATTAGTATATAATCTATGCATAAAATTGACTAAAAAACATTAATGAGGCCTAATGATGGAGAACCATAACCACATAAAAATTATAGAAGCATGATGTTAAGAGGAAAAAGGAATCACCAAAGAATATTCACAGTTTGATTATATGTATTTGAAGCTAATAATTGGTAAAACTATTGTATAGATATGCATACAAGGTAGAAAAACATTAAGCAAGGTGATCGAAATTAAATTAAGTGGTCAAGAAAGGTACATTTTGCTACTTGGGAGTCTGATCAATTTAATTCTCCCAAAGATGAAGCTCAACCCAAAGATTCTTATTTCCAAGAAGTAAAAATCAATAGATAAAGCTCAATGTCAAAGGCTCTTCTGTTTACTCCCAAGAATTCAGAATAAGGAAAATCAGGAGATAATTGGTTTAATTATACCAATCAAAATTTTGTCACATTAATTCTGTCTTAATTAATTGGTCGATCTCTTCATCCTTTAAGGAAAAAAGGTAAGGCTGGGCAACATAGTGAGATCTTGTTGTTACTAAAAATTTAAAAAATAAAATTAGCTGGTATGGTGGTGCATGGCTGTAGTCCCAGCTCTCAAGAGGCTGAGGCAAAGAGGATCACTTGAGCCCAGGAGGTTAAGGCTGCAATAAGCCATAATTGTGTCACTGCACTCCAGCCTGCCTGACAGCAAGGAAAAGACCCTATGAGAAAGAAGCCTTTTAAGTGTGATATCAAATATAATAAATATAATATTACATATACATTATTACATCTTGCCTCAGCTAAATTTGTTCAAGTAAAGATAAATAAAATAAGTTTAAAAAAGACGTTTTCCCTGTTACTATGATTCCTCAGTGGCAAAATCAGTATTTGGAGGGGAAGGTGTTTCCTCAGATTATTAGGATCCCTAAAACAATTCAATAAGCAATCCCTGAATAACTGCAGTTTAGAGACCAAAATATTCTTTTATCTAACAGCTTACCGTCCACAAGCAATCTGAGTGACAATGCTTCCCATAAGTTCAAAAACTTTCCTTGGGTTTATTTCATGACTGGTAGAATTATGGCCCAACTGACCATACCCTCCAGCTCCAAAAGTAAACACTCCACCTTCCTAAAA
>NW_016107814.1:1394185-1399543 GCF_001604975.1 Cebus imitator | reverse complement strand
AAAAAAAAAAAAAAAAGAAAAGAAACAAAACCCCTTACCATTAGAAGGAATTATAAAAGAAAATAACAGGAAAATAAGTTAAAAGTCCAAATCTTTAATATAAACTCAGTTTTTTTTATCTTCTACAAACTGTCTTCACAATTTGACAGAGAGATGGCAGCTGGCTCTATCAAAGTAAAATGTCATAAAACTATGAGAACTCCAGGTAATGATGTTTTCACCATTATAAAATATTTAAAGTAGTCACTAGAGACACAAATAATTATTTGCATTGCCTTTCACTATCATTATACTGTCTTGCTGAATTCCAAGTACATATATAAGATTTCACAAAACCTAAAAATGGTATCATCTTCCCTTTCCAAGGTAGTTATTGCCTTACATAAATAATCTGCAAAGAGTGCATATAACCAGAATGCACAAATATAACAATTTTTATTTACTTATTTATTTATTCAGACAGGGTCTTGCTCAGTCACCCAGGCTTCAGTATAGTGGCATGATCACGGCTCACTGCAGCCTTAACCTCCTGGGCTCAAGTGATCCTCCCACCTCAGCCTCCTAAGTAGCTGGGACTGCAGGCATGCACCACCATGTCTGGCTAATTTTTTACTTTTTTGTAGAGATGGCATCTTCCTGTGTTGTCCAGGTTGGTCTCAAATTCCTGGGTTAAATTAATCCTCTTGCCTCTGCCTCCTGAAGTGCTGGGATTACAGGCATGAGCCACCATGAGTGGCCTTATAGTAATTTTTAGCATGCAGTTACAATGATATAGAGGTGTCTTTACAAAAAACTCTTCTTATAAAAATAACTTAGGCGGGTAGATCACTTGAGGTCAGGAGTTCGAGACCAGCCTGGCCAATGTGGCGAAACCCCGTATCTACTAAAAATAACAAAAATTAGGTGTGATGGCAGGTGTCTGTAGTCCCAGCTACTTGGGAGGCTGACGCAGGATAATCACTTGAACCCAGGAGGCACAGGTTGCCATGAGCCAAGATCATGCCACTGCACTCCAGCCTGGGTGACAGAGCGAGACTCTGTCTCAAAACAAACAAACAAAACATGTAACATATAACTAAATTAGAAGTTCTGCATTAGAAAAAATCTATGATGGCAACACAATCACAATTAGTATTTTTCAGCTCAACTGCTTTTCTTCGTAGTTATAGCTATATATGCAACTTTATATTCTGCTTTCATCATTTAATAGCATCATTACCTACTGTTACATGAGAATATTCATTTTTCTTTTTTAATCATAGAAAATGTCAAGCAAATATACAAAAGTAAAGAGAAAATATAGTAAATCACCATAAAACCATCACTAAGTTTCAATAACTGGCAAAAGGTTGGTTTGTTTGTTTCACTGGTGTCTCCCTTTCCCTTCTGGAGTATTTTAAAACAAAACAAAAAGCACTCAAGTACTTTAAAGCAAATTGTGGTCATCAAATCATTTCACCCACAAATGTGTATCTTCAACAGCATATATCTCTAACAGATAAGAGTATATAACCACAATACTATTATCACATTCACAAAATCAATACTAATTTCTTAATATCATCTAATAACCAGGCCATATTTAAATTTACCTATTTTATTGCACCATTTCACAAAGCATATGTCTGTTTTGTTAGTAAAGTTAAAAATAATTAAGTTGGGTCTGGCACGATGGCTCACGCCCATAATCCCAGCACTTTGGGAGGCCAAGGCAGACAGATTATTTGAGGTCAGGAGTTTGAGACCAGCCTGGCCAACATGCTGAGACCCCGTCTCTACTAAAAATACAAGCGTAGTGGTGTATGCCTGTAATCCCAGCTATTCAGAAGGCTGAGGCAGGAGAATTGCTTGAACCCGGGAGACAGAGGCCTGCGGTGAGCTAAGATCACACCACTGCACTCCAACCTGGGCAACACAGTGAGACTCTGTCTCAAAAAATAACAATAAAATAAAACATAACAAATAAAAATAAGTAAGTCAAAGTGTGTCAGCCTGATACATCCCCATTAGGCTCAATGTTCTTTGCCTAGATCCATTACTTATCAGAGAGTGTAAAATGGTGATTTTTCTAGTTTTATTATTTTTCCTAGAGTTATGAGCTAGAATTCTTCTCTAAAGAACTTATTAAGTTACCCTAAAATACAATTTGCAAATGAAAGGCTGAAAACTTGATTCTTTCCCACTATTCACCAATGAAAAAAAATGAGTGCTGTCCTAGCAACCTCCAAAGGTAAGCAATAAGTTTTGCTTATATTGATTTGGGGGAAGAGAGTATCATCACAAACTCATGGATTTTTAATAATAAATCTGACGTTTTCCATTTTTTGCAGTCATTATTTCTTCTCGATATCCGGTGAAACCTCCTTCAAGTTGTCCTTCTGACATGACAGTAGTAATTTTTGCTTTTTTATACCACAAAGTGCCCAAAGGTGTTCTTATAAATATTTTTTTGCCACAGACATGAGATCAGACTCTTCTCTAAGAAGTCCTGGTTCCTTTTAATAGAGAATCTGCAACAATCAAGGCATTACCATTGTGTCCAGATTGCACATGGTTCATTACTTCTAGGACCTTTCAGTGGTTATAGTAAACAAAAACAAAAACAAAACAACAAAAACATATTCTTAGAGAAAAACAAATGAAGAGGCCATACTAATACTTGTGATTCAAAGTAAAGATCACAAGGTTTTAACTCAATTCCTAAAGTTTTATGCCTATCTCTTTTCTCTTAAGCTGAAAATCATAGTTTCTAATACAGTAAAATAACTACTTTTTTGCTTTCGCCTGTTTATATGTAATACATTGGAAAAATGACAATAGCAAATTTACTTCTAATAATAAGACTACAAAATGCACATTTGTAACCCCAGCATTTTGGGAGGCTGAGGTAGGAGGCTCATTTGAAACCAGGAGTTCGAGACCAGTCTGGGCAACAAAGCGAGACACCAACTCTACAAAAAATAAAAAGATTAGCCAGGCATAGTGGTGCATGCCTGTAGTTCCAGCTACTCAGGAAGCTGAGGTGGGAGAACTGCTTGAGCCCAAGAATTTGGACATAGCTGCAGTGCACTATGACTGCCACTGCGCTGCAACCTCAGCAACAGAATGAGGCCTCCATCTCAGAAAAAAAAAAAAAAAAATTACAGAATGTAGTTTAAGGGATGGGTGCAGTGGCTCTTGCCTGTAATTCTAGCATTTTGGGAGGCTGAGGCAGATAGATTGCTTGAGGTCAGGAGTTTGACACCAGCCTGGACAACGTGGTGAAACCTTGTCTCTACTAAAAATACAAAAAAATTAGCTAGGGGTGTAGTCCCAACTAATCAGGAGGTTGAGGCAGGAGAATTGCTTGAACCCAAGAGGTGCAGGTTGCCGTGGGCTACTGTACTCCAGCCTGGGCGACAGAGCAAGACTCCATCNTCAGGAGGCTGAGGCAGGAGAATTGCCTGAACCCAGGAGGCGGAGGTTGCGGTGAGCCGAGATCGCGCCATTGCACTCCAGCCTGGGTAACAAAATAAGACCCTGACACTTAAAAATAAAACAAAACAACAACAACAACAACAACAAAGAAAAAAAAGAAAACAAAAAGAATGCAGTTTAAGATTTCTTTGTGGATTCAGTTTATCCTTAGTGTATTTCCCCCGGTGATGTGCTGCAAAATGCTGTAATTTAAAATTACCTAAAATAATTCTTTCTTGTGTAATTGTGCCACTAACTTATTAGTTTTCAATTTTAAGGATTAATATTTACATAACTTACATATATATATGATTTTACTTTTTTTTTGGAGATGGAGTCTCGCTCTGTTGCCCAGGCTGGAGTACAGTGGTGCGATCATAGGTCACTGCAAACTCTGCCTCCAGGGTTCAAGCGATTCTCTTGCCTCAGCCTCCCAAGTAGCTAGGATTACAGGTGCCTGCCACCACACCTGACTAATTTTTTGTATTTTTAGTAGAGAGGGGGTTTCATCGTGTGGGCCAGGCCAGTCTCGAATGCCTGACCTTGTGATTTGCCCGCCTTGGCCTCTCAAAGTGCTGGGATTACAGGCGTGAGCCACCACACCCAGCCATAATTTTCCTTCTCAATTACATGTAATAGTTTCTAGATTCCAAAGTCAAAAATTGTAAGGCAAGGCACATTTGTTCTGGCTATTAATTTTTAATTTATTGTATTTTTAAAAACATATGGCCAGACATGGTGGCTCACACCTGTAATTCCAGCACTTTGGGAGGCCAAGGTGGGTGGATTACTTGAGGTCAGGAGTTCAAGACCAGCCTGGCCAACATGGTGAAACCCTGTCTCTACAAAAAATAGCTGGGTGTGATGGTGCACGCCTGTAATCCCAGCTACTTGGGAGGGTGAGGCATGAGAATCGCTTGAACCTGGGAGGCAGGAGGTTGCAGTGAGCCAAGATTGTACCAGTGTACTCCAGCCTGGATGACAGAGTGAGACCATCTCCAAAACAAACAAACAAGGCATGTGATATATGTTCATATTTTGGTCACTTTCTTACAAAAAGACTTGCTCTTTTCACTCAGCAATATATCCTAGAAATCATTCTACAACATAAAATAGAAATCTTCCTCCTTCTGTTTTACACTTTACTGTACTTCATTATAGGGATGTACCACAATTTATTTAACTCATGAACATTTGGATTTGGATTTCTTCTAGTCTTTTGCTATTAACATGCCACAATAAATGGTCCTGTGCATTCATAATTTCACATCTTTGGGGTAGTTTCCTAAAAGTGGGACTGCTAAATCAATGTGTATTAGTATGTGATTTACATAATACATTTGCAAAGAACTTATAAAAAATATGACATCTTTATGGAAGTATCCTCATATCCATAAACATGGCATGTCTTTCCACTTATTCTGTTTTTAAACGTTGGTTTTAAAATATTTCCTAATGTCATTTTCCTAGTGTAGGTTTTGTACAGAAAACTGCTTCATAAAGCAATCTTAATCTATTTACTATTTCCAAGAAATTCTTCCAGAAAAGCAAGACATATGGATATGGAACATGTATTGTAACTTAAATCAAGGGAAAAAAAAATATTTTACTTTGGGGATATTTACAACTATCTAATTTTGTTAAAAATAATGTACACTCAAACTTCCAATGAACAAATATCACTAGCTACTGTCTTCTGAGAGAGGAATACACAAGATTAATAGAATTAGCATTTCTTAAAACTAAATAGACATAAAAAGTTACTTATCTTAGAATATTACGATGAATGATTATCTGATAGGCTGAATTTGAAAAAGTAGTAACATTGTTAGTCCTTCTGCCATAAAATTAGTTTTTGGAATGATACAACACACAAATATATATATATATATATATATATAT
>NW_016107814.1:1392051-1393931 GCF_001604975.1 Cebus imitator | reverse complement strand
GGCTCACCGCAAACTCCATCTCCTGGGTTCAGGCAATTCTCCTGCCTCAGCCTCCTAAGTAGCTGGGACTACAGGCACGCGCCACCATGCCCAGCTAATTTCTTGTATTTTTAGTAGAGACGGGGTTTCACCATGTTGACCAGGATGGTCTCGATCTGTTGACCTCGTGATCCACCCGCCTCGGCCTCCCAAAGTGCTGGGATTACAGGCTTGAGCCACCGCGCCCGGCCCAACAAATATTTTTTATATTTGGTAAAAAATATTTTTGCTATTATTTTTTTACATAGCCTTCTTTCTTCCAAATACCAATAACAAAACAGGATGAGTAAAATTTAAAACTTGCCAACAGGAATAAATAAGACTTCAGTGATTACATCTGTAATGTGAATGCCAAAATCAATAAAATATGGTATTAGGTTGGTGCAAAAGTAATTGCAGTTTTTACCATTAATGGCAAAAAAAAAACGAAATTACCTTTGCACCAACCTAATAATAAGATTGGCAGGTAGAATGATCCTTCCTTACTGAAAGGCAAGTAATACAAAATACTTTAACTTTCATAATTAGTCATTATATTTTTTAAAGTGCATTGAGTTCACTATATTTGACAATGACGAAGAATTCTTGCCCTACTAAAATTCCCAAGTAAAAATAAGAGTGCAGCATTTTAAAGCCTGATTAGAAGTTAATTTTTTTTTTTTTTTCCAAGCAAGGTCTCACTCTGTCTCCCAGGCTGCAGTGCAGTGGTGTGACCTCGGCTCACTGCAAACTCCGCCTCCCAGGTTCAAGCAATTCTCCTGCTTCAGCCTCCCAAGTGGTTGGGATTATAGGTGCCTGCCACTGCACACCCAGGTAACTTCAATTCTCTGGTAAAGGTTAGTTGAATGCTTTCATTTTCATCTAACTTCCAGTCACTAGAGAACTAAACAGTACTGACACTCAATTGGCACATACCCAAGACAATGAGAGGTCAGAGTTAAAGCAATTGATAAGACTGTGATGAAAGCTTGCTGTAACTGTTTGCACAGTACTTGGCCAATGAATAACAGAGAGATTCAGTCTCCTCTATTGCTTATATGAAATATTCAAAGCAAAACGGAAACTAAATTCAAATTAGGCTGAGCTACACAATACAAATGGGCTTGATACATGTATAGCATGATGAGACTAATGAATTAAAATGGAATAATTTTATTCAAAGTATGATTTAAGCAGTATGTCATATAAAGCTGAGAAATTCGGCAATATATACTATCACATATAATAGTATATCAGAATTCACATTTCATAACATAAAACAGTTGAAAAATAAGGTAAATTATTTTCAAGAATAGTCTAAGTTTTTTCCCAGATAAATTATGTCTGAAACACCAGCAATACTCAAGTTAAAACTTGAGAAAATATGAGAACATTCATTAATTATGAAAGAAATATGAGTAATAATCAAGAAGTTTTAAAAGTACAATACCTTGGTTAGTGCAGCAGTATGATCTTCTCCACAACAAATATAAACTATTTTCTGAGATCTTAGTGACTTTAGTAAATTAGGAACATACCTATCTGAAAATTCCAAAACGAGATGTTAACATTATTTTAAAAATTAAAACTTGTCTAAATGTGTATCCTCTACAGCTTCCCAAGCTCAGTAGATAGTTGTGACTAAATAATTTTAACTATGATTCAATGATTTTGTACTATAAGCTTACTAAATCAGGCTCCCAGGCCTATCCATACTATTGTGATAAAAAAGAGACTTAGAGCCGGGCGCGGTGGCTCAAGCCTGTAATCCCAGCACTTTGGGAGGCCAAGGCGGGTGGATCACGAGGTCAAGGGATCGAGACCATCCTGGTCAACATGGTGAAACCCCGTCTCTACTAAAA
>NW_016107814.1:1386384-1390894 GCF_001604975.1 Cebus imitator | reverse complement strand
TGCCCAGCTAATTTTTTGTATTTTTAGTAGAGACAGGGTTTCACCATGTTGACCAGGATGGTCTCGATCTCTTGACCTCGTGATCCACCCGCCTCGGCCTCCCAAAGTGCTCGGATTACAGGCATGAGCCACCGCGCCCGGCCCCAAATGAAATTTTTAAATATCATCTCATTCCCACGTCTATACCAGGGAAGTTTTGGATACATTTCTCTCTTACAGTAAAAATCACTGATCTATCTGAAAACATCACCTTTTTAAAAAAGTACATGCAAACTATACATAATGAGAACCTACCATTTTCATCATTAAGACCTAGCTGACCAAACTTGTTGCGTCCCCATCCAAAGATAGCTCCAGAAAGGGTGAGTACAAAACTATGGGCTCCTCCTGCTGCAACTTGCATGAAAGGGATTCCAAGCAAAGACTTAATCAGCTGTGGTGAGGTTTGCTTTTTACAGTCAGTACCTAAACCCAATTGGCCATATTTATTCTGTCCCCAACAGAAGATTTCACTTGCTGTAAAACAATAATAGAAAAATTAACCATTTTTCTCACATGCAAAAAATTTAATTTGAAAATCATTTCATTTCAAATTTCATATAAAGAATATTATTTTGGGACATTCTTCAGATTATCAAAAGAATATACATATTCTTTTTAGCAATTATGCTTATTTCTTATATGAAAATATACTACTACCTAGAAGAACATTCAGTATTAGTACACTTTAACTTTGACTACACAATGAACAGGTGAGTCACTTAACAAGGAGTAATCTCATTTTTTTATGCTCAACAGTCTCCTGTTAATATTCCTTGAGTATCATTTTTGTTCTGTAATTGCTCCCAAGAGGCACTCATTCAAGCTCAAAACTTTAGTAACTCTATGTTGATCACATTCAAAATTTTATCACTAGCCCAAACGTCTCCTGAGCAAAAAACCCATTGTTTACCTGACATCTATACGCGGATATTTCAAAGGAACTTCTAACTTAGGATGCCACAGACTGAATTCATCACCCCATCCTACTTCCCTGGACCTTTTTTCAGTGTTCCCCATTTCAGTAAATAACATCATAACTGACTCAGTAGCAAAAATTACAAACCTAGGGAGTCTTCCTTAATACTCCTTTTGTTTTTTATCTCACACATATCCAGTCTAAATTATATATCACCAGTTATATATATAGTTTTCTTTCTAAAGAAAAATATGGCAAATAGATCCTTCCTCACCATCTTACCTGATTCTTAAGATAGTTTTCCTGCCTGTCACTTTTGTTCCCATACTGCCATGCTATTTGGAAACTTTAGACATCCTTTTATTAAACTAACAACTGGCACTAAATAACTGATACACTAGTTAACTTTTTTTAAATTGAAATTACGAAACAGCACATACTTAAAAAGCAAGCTTCCTTCCAAAAAAATCAGAATCCTGGTTCCTCTTCCAAGAGACAATCACTCTTACCAATTACTGGTAAGTCATTCAAGAAATGTTCTATGCACATATAAACAGACATGTGTATCTCTGTGTATACACACAGAGATATTGTAAAAATGCAGATTTGATCATATTGCTCAACCCAAAAAATATGTTTCAGTGCTTTCTTGTTGCTCTTGGGATAAACACTTTAAACAAGGCCTATAAGGTGCTATATGATCTACCTATGTTTCCAATCTCTTATCATACCAGTTTCTTCCCTCACTCACTATACTCTAGCCATAGTTGCCTTCCTTTATATTCTCCAAAGGCCACTTCTGACACACTTGCCGTTCTCTCTACCTAAACCTTCCCCTCATCTTTGTCCAGTTCGTTTCAACTCTCTCCCAGCTGGAGCCTTCCTTCCGTGATCTCCCAGATTAGGTCTAGTACCCCTATCATATGTTCTAAATACCCTGAAGTTTTTCTTTATAGCCCTTATCATACTATGTAATTATGTCATTATTTGTATGACTGTATCATGAGGGCTAGTAAGTAGAGCATTGCTATCACTATGTACTGTAGTATGCCTAGCTCATACTAAGGGCTCTAAAAAATGTCTAGCAAATGAATAAGATTTTGCCTACAGCATAAAGCTGAGTAAGGCAAAAAAGAAAAAAAAAATAGGTCAATATGAAAAACTGTCCTCAGTAAAACCTTTTGAGTTTATATTTATATTAGATCCACCTACCAAAATATCAAAAGAACAGTTGGCAAAACAACAAAGAACACACAGAGATTCCATGTTCCTAACTGCCTACAGAAGTCCAAATACCTTAATATGACATTTACGGCCCTTTATAACAGATTTCTCTTTTTATTTCAGCCTAAAGTATGAGTACATCTCCCATTCCCTCACAACACCCACATAAAACTACATGCCAATATTCAAATACACCACTTTCTTAACTCTATGCCTTTACACTAGCACAACCCCTTAGTCACTCGACATTTCTTCTAGTCCTCAACATTTCTCCAATTATTAATAAATAAGAAAATAAATCTTTAAAGCCTGCATCAAATACTAATCCCTTCCTTATTGTTACCAATTATATCAATTAGAAACAATTATATTATTGTCACAGCATTGTACCTTTACCTTGTCTGAAAGAGTACATATTTTTTTCTGCCTCAAACTACAGTTATTTACTTGGACATCTGTCTCTTTCACTAGACTGTATGATCCCTAAACCTGTCTCTTTATTTATCTGTCCTTTCCCATGGTTCTACCTTAGTGTTTATTTGTAGTAGGCTTCACTAAATAATAGTAACAATGGAGCAACTGGAACCTATTTCTTTTAATGGTAAAAAACATACATATGGCAGATTCTTTACTAACCCATGTTCCAGTCCTTAGCTAGGACACTAATAAGTTAAATCAGTAATAGAGGAATGCAAACAAAACTAATAAATATGTTTGGCTTTCTCTATTTCTATTCATAGAAAGATCACCTGTGAGATTAAATGAGATTGGGGAAGCAATCTTCCCCAGTTGCAGCTATGAAAAGTTTTTAACTGGTTAATAAATAGACACAAAAATCAATTTCATGTCTATATAATAAACAAAAAATGACACCATTCACAACAACAAAAAACCAAATATCTAGGGGAAAGTCTAATCAAAGGTGTATAAGACCTGTCCAGGTAAAAGAAAACACTAATGTGAAAAATTAAAGGGAGACTTAAATGGACGAATATACCATGTTCTAGAATTGAAATGTTCAATATCGTAAAGATTTTCCTTGAATTGATTTATGGAGACAATGAAATCCCAATCAAAATCTCGGGGGGGGGGTGTGTGTACAGACTAATGAGCTAATTCTAAAAGTTATATGGAAATGAAAAGGATCAAGAACCAGGACAATCTTGGAGAAAGATGAGCAAAGTTGGAGAACTATATGCACAATAGAAAAGGTATCAAGTAATAAAACTGAAGGGAAATCAAATAAAAACGAATGTTTACCTTTAGAAAGTGCAAGTGAATGATAGTAACCACAAGCAACCTGTACAATCTGGATATCTGACAAACTTTTAATATTTCTAGAAAAGAAGAAGACAGATCAATATCAGTTAATTCCATTTAACAAATTGATCCTGAATACTATTTACTACTTATTGATGGCCTACTATATGCACATAGGTCACACTAGTTTTTCCATACAAGCCCAATTTTAGCATACCATAGATTTATGCTAAAATCAGTAAATAAGAGCCAGATACAAAAAAAAATAAAATTAAAAGGGATGATAAGGAAACACCTTGGAATACAATACTGAAGCAAAGTGAGCTATGTTCATACCTCAAGTACTCCTCAGAGTGCTCTTATAATTCAGACATTTTCTTTCATTATAAAAAAAGTTTTTTAAAATCATCAGCTTACAGTTAGAAACTTGGCAATACATTTGGAAAGCAAATGTACATTATCTAATTTGTCTAAAATTGTTTTGCCTAATTTAATGTACGTTCTCCTTTATCAGGTTTCTTAAGAACTAATAGGGCTTTTTATCATGTTCTACCAACTCACAAATTATGAAACCTATTCCTTACAAGCTATCCTTCTGCTCTACATCTAAATCAGGGACATTTAATTTTTTTGCTAGAGAAATTTACTCAATTCACATTTATAACAATCACTACTAATATGTTAAGTCTTATTTTCTTCTCTCTTGTATTTTGTCCTTACGCTTTCATAATTTCTTCTCCTCCTTTCCTGAGTTTTATTTTACCACTACGCAATTTTAAAGGCTCATTTTTAAAACATTATAAAAATCAATTAACTTTGCATGTACATCAACCATCCCAGCATCTCCTTAGGTTCTTTCCCTTTACCTGGTCATGCCACTGTTTTTCCTGAATGAATGTTTTCAAGAAAAAAAAGGGGGGAGCCTGGATGTGGATTACAGGTAGTTTACTGTAATCCCAGCATTTCCGGAGGCCAAGGCAGGTGGATCGCTTGAGATCAGTCAGGAGTTTGAAACCAGCCTGGCCAACCTGGTGAAGCCCTGTCTCTACTAAAAATAGAAACAGGAAA
>NW_016107814.1:1383843-1386242 GCF_001604975.1 Cebus imitator | reverse complement strand
AAAAAAAAAAAAAAAAAAAAAAAAAAAAAAAGAAAAGAAAAGAAAAAAAGGGGGGATGGGGAGGTACACTATGTTTCTTACTTCCTTTTACCTGATACTGTCACCTGACCTGATTCTGCCATAAGAGAGTCCGGAGCAAATTCTGACCAGAGAGTCGACACACATGATTTTCGGGAGGCAGCTTCAGCAAATCAAATTTTGAGCAGGAGAAAGGAGAGTTACTCTAATTCCATATTATTGTATTAAAAATATTTTTATTTTGTGGATTTATGCTTTTAACTACAAAACTTGAGAGTTGTATTGCTACAATTTAGCAGAATCCAACAAATTAGCAGGATGCAATGTACCTTCAAATTTTCAGACTTAACAAACTACCATTTCTTTCAAATAGCAAAATCAAACACTGGCAATGCAAAAAGAGTAAGGAATAAAAAATACATGAACATACACAACTGTGCTCAAATTACTAAACATTTACTGTTACTGCTTATGTGTACTAGGCAGACGATACATTGACCTGTTCAGCATATTATTTTAGAAAAATAAAAAATAAAAAAACAAAAAAAACACCATTCCGGATATCAAGTACAATTTTGCAAAAGAAACATGTCAAAATACTACATTCTCATAGTACTTGTTTTTTCCTTCATAGTATTTATCGGTACTAACTATTAGTGTACATATTCATTTAATATTTGTCTCTTCTGCTAAACAATAAATTCTGTGAAGGCAGACTATGTGTCTTAAAACCATGATAATCCCTAGCACCTACTATAGTGCCTGATTAATAGTATGTATTGAATATACTGTTCAAGGATAAATAAATTTGTATCGTCTTGGAGGCTTTAGTATTAATTAGTCATAAAATTTACAAAAAAACTTCTAAATTTGCATAGCAATTTATACTTAGTTACTCTCCTTTCCACAATACTAACCTAAGGCTTGTGAATACACATAAATGCTAATATATTTTGCCATTATCTACTACAGAGACCAGGAAATACATTCTTCTGTCTCATTGCTGTGTCAAAGAAAAAACTATCCTTTTCCATGTTCATATAAATGTATTAATACCCTGAAGATTGGGCAATATTGCTTTAACTTTCAGAAATAATAAAAAAAAAAATACTGTGAATAGTAAAATAAAGTTTCCCGTGTTCCATTTTTCCTAAAGAGATAACTAGAAAATAAATACATGTTTTAGAACTCATCAAAAGTAATCCACTTAGTCACATAAAAAAGATAATGTGTTTAATCGTTTTTGGTTTCTGAAGATTCAAATATACTGAACTGAAAAGCAAAAGAAGCCAGAATAAATTTCGTGAATTAAAAAAATATACATACATAGGCATGCATACAAAACATAAAGATTCCTAATTAATCAAATCTATTTTAAAAAATCAGAAATCAGACCTCTGTAGCAAACATTTTATACTGCTTACAAATTTAAAATAACTCTCTAATGTTTAGAGTATGTGAAATATTCTAAATGACTGTGATAGTACTAAAATGATTCATTGTAAATAACTGAACTAGTTCTTGAATAAATTTTAAAAGTAATTTGAAATTCGTAAAAGTTAATAAACTTGGAAATAAGATTTATACACCCTTCCATTGGGACGCTGCTAAAGCATATTAATTACGCAACATGTATACTGTTGTATTCTTCTATTTTTCCAACTTAATGTGTAGCGGCAATACAGGCAGAAACCAGGCACTGCTAGTTATGTTTCTGAAGACAAAATTCCAACTACTAATGTTAATAATTAGTAAAAAGTTTATATTATGTAATTAAACATTTGAGGAACTAAAGCATTAAATATTTTGCCAATTAAACAGAATTAACGATTTTCTATTTTCCAGTTAAGCCACAACTTTCCTAGTTATTTAAGAAAAATCTTAACATCAACTCATTTCAATTTTCAAAAATTTATCTCACATTAGGGGAGCTGACATTTTTAAAAAATGAAAAATTTAAACAACTGATCCAGTCTGTACCATTAAAAAGTACTCTTTTTAATCTATAATGCTCTAAAATTTCATATGCTAATATTAGGCAGAAATTGTAACATTTTTAAATGAATAACAAGAAAATAAATTGTATTTTTGGCCTGGCGCGGTGGCTCACACCTGTAAATCCCAGCACCTTGGGAAGCCGAGGCAGGTAGATCATGAGGTTAAGAGATCGAGACCATCGTGACCAACATGGTGAAACCCTGTCTCTATTAAAAACTACAAAAATTAGCTGGGTATGGTGGTGTGTGCCTGTAGTCCCAGCTACTCTGGAGGCTGAGGCAGCAATCACTTGAGCCCAGGAGGCAGAGGTTGCAGTAAGCGGAGACTACACCACTGCATTCCAGCCTAGCAACAGAGCAAGACTCCATCTCAGGTTAAAAAAA
>NW_016107814.1:1376115-1382078 GCF_001604975.1 Cebus imitator | reverse complement strand
AAAAAAAAAAAAAAAATACATTTCCACTGAAATACTGAATGGCCCTTTAAAACCTGATAATATCAGTAAAAACTATGTGTATGTTACAACAAATCGGATCAAGCCATAAAATTTTGAAAAATTGAGATGGATGAAGAGTAGAAATACCTTAACACACAGTTTAAAGTTAATACAGATGTTGAGCACATACAGAAAAACAGATGTTTAAACCAAAGAACTCAAGCAAATTCTCTTTCAGGTCCCAATCCAGGTTCATTGTTATTATTGGACAACCCTCAAATAAATTTTTTATATAATAAAATTCTCTCCTTATAATTAACTTTCTTTCCATTTATTATTTACCCATGTACTACTGACTAAAATTCCTTAAAAATGAACAGCAACAAAAATTTAAGCATGAGAATCATCAGAATGGTAAAGTAAAAATAAAGGAAACTAGAAAGGTTTGTCATGAATCACGGTTTTGAGAATACTGACTTACAAGATCTAACATGCAAATATCTTTTCATCCTAAAAACACAATTAAAAAAAAATCTTAAATTTAAAATTCTGTTCTATAAGAATTACTTGTGAGAAGAAATAAAAGGAGTAGAGGGAAGCTCAAATGTGAGGTCACTATGCTTTTATGAATGCTTTAAGAAAAAAACAATATTTTTCTCCCCAAAAGTTCCAACATTAAGAGAAATCAAAAGGACACTGGGAATTGTGTGTGTTATTTATGAGTGCAGAAGAAACAAAGGGTAAGCAAATTGTTTGGGCAGTTTTGAAGAATATGGTTATATGTTCAATAAAGAAAATAGAAGTCTCAACAGATAGTTCATTATTAACAGGATATAAAATGTCAAATTAAGAGTTCCTATGCTCCATTTTCTTATTCCAGTAGTTGCATCCTCATTCTCAAACCGAAACAAAATTTATCAACGTTAAAAACAAAATGCACCGGGCGTGGTGGCTCATACCTGTAATCCCAGCACTTTGGGAGGCCAAGGCAGGTGGATCACCTGAGTTTGGGAGTTCAAGACCAGTCTGGCCAACATGGTGAAACCCCATCTCTACTAAAAATACAAAATTAGCCAGGTGTGGTGGTGCATGCCTGTAATCCCAGCTACTAGGGAGGCTGAGGCAGGAGAATCACTTGAACCTGGGGGGCAAAGGTTGCAGTGAGCCAAAATCGCAGCACCACTGCACTCTAGCCTAGGCAACAAGAGTAAAACTCCCATCTCAAAAAAATAAAATTAACAAACAACAACAAGAAAAACAAAATGCATAAAGATGTGTAGAAAAATGCCATCTGCAGTAAATCTAAAATTAACTTAAGAATACCTTGGTTTCCTGTAGCATTATTTTATTCCTACAACTATTACTAGGAAAAAGAACAAAAGAGTTTTAAGAGGTCAGAATTTATATAAATATTAAAACTAAATATGAGGTAATATATTATTCATGTATCTAAAAGAAACTGAATGCTTTTCTTTAAATCTGTATATTTTTACCTATGTAAAATATACACACTGCTACAGTTTTTAATATTAAAACAATGATTGGCCAGGAGCAGTGACTCACGCCTGTAATCCCAGCACTTTGGGAGGCCAAGGCAGGCAGACCGCGAGGTCAGGAGTTTGAGACCAGCCTGGCCAACACGGCAAAACCCCCATCTCTACTAAAAATACAAAAAAATTAGCCAGGTGTGGTGGCGTGCACCTGTAATCCCAGCTATTCAGGAAGCTGAGGCAGGAGAATCACTTGAACCTGGGAGGCGGAGGTTGTGGTGAGCCAAGATCGTGCCGTTGCACTCCAGCCTGGGCACAGTGCAAGACTCTATCTCAAAACAAAAACAAAAACAAAAAAACAATAAACATGATTATGCCCTATGTAAATCTGTAAGACTAAAACACTGATGAGACACTGCTTATTTTCTAATTTTGAAATGATTATATGATTAATTAACTAAATTGTGGTTACCGCTATGTAAAAAGTGGAAAGTGATTAAATTCTTTTTAGAGTAAGCATGTTGGACTTATATATTCAACAAAAACAATAAAGACTGAAAAAAACAAGTTAGTGAAAAATATGCAACAAACCAATATTTAATAAATATTTCAATAACAGAATATTCAAGATAGTAGAATTAGTAGTTTAAATTAGTCTAACTCACTAATAAAAATTTACAATGAAGCAAGTATTCCCTGTCCCTTTTTTTTTAACAAATATAAATTCTACTGACTACAGAGAAAATATAGGGTATATAAAAATAGCAAACCAATCAATAGCTCAACCAAAATTACAACAAGAACCAATTTCTTATCAAAGGACTCAAAGGGGAGAAATAATGAGATGTCAACTCTTACATGCCTAAAGATAAGCAGAATGATTTAGATTAACAAATTTATTATAAAAGATTGTTAAAGATCTCTTTCTGGTCACCTTTGTTACCTGGGTACTCTGATGCATTCCTCTGATCCTAACAGGCCAAGTTGTCCATCTGAATCAAGACCCCAAGCATACACCTGGCCTTTGTCATTTAATGCTAATGTATGAGCTTCTCCACATGAAACAGCTACAATATTTTGGGCATCCAAGGCAACAACCTGCTCTACAGAAATAAAGAAGAGAGATATTACGTTCTAATTTTGAACTTCCAGTAAGAACAAAACACATTCTTCATTTTATACAAACAAGCTAAAGAAATGCTTAAACACACACTACATATAACCAGTTATTTTGAATTATATAACAAATTACGTACCATACGTAATTCTCATTGTGGTAAAACACAGATAAATACATTATAGGGCATAATCAACTCAGAATATTAAGTGATCTGAACACTTTTGGGAAGAAGTTAAGGGATTATAAAGATTCTTTCAGAATGTACCTTCTATTCAACTCTGTTACTAATAAAAGAGTCCAAGTTAAAAACAAAAACAAAAAAAGAGGAAGAAATCATTTAAATAACCTGGGCTGCTTGACTTTAACAATAAAATCATAACTGACACATATATTACAATGTATATGCTGCTGTGAAGTGATTCTGAAATTAAGGAAACAGGCCGGGCACACTGGCTCACACCTGTAATAAATACCAGCACTTTGGGAGGCCAAGGAGGGTGGATCACTTAAGGTCAGGAGTTTTGAGACCAGCCTGGCCAACACAGTGAAACTCCATCTCTACTAAAAATACAAAAATTATCTGGGTGTGGTAGCGCATGCCTGTAATCCCAGCTACTTGGAAGGCTGAGGCAGGACAATCACCTGAACCTGGGGGACGGAGGTTGCAGTGAGCCGAGATCATGCCACTGCACTCAAGCCTGGGCGACAGAGCCAGACCCTATCTCAAGGGGGAAAAAAAAAGGAAATTAAGGAAATAATCTGAATTAGCAACTTCTGAATAGAAAACAAATTTTTTAAAGAACTTGTAAATAAAGCATCTATTAGATATGGTGAGTAGAGAACTAGAAGGCAGTAAACCATGACTGAAAAAGTTTCTATTTGTGGACTGCTAAATATCAAAAGATATAAAAGCTGCTTTCTTGGTTAAAATATGTTCAAGTTAAATCAGAAATTAACTTAAAATATTGGCCCTACTACCAGGAGCCATCAATTGACAAATCAATAAGGAAAGTGCATTTATTTCCCCTAGTCCTCAAGATGTGTTTGTCAGTTTAACTAGTACACGTTTTTTAAAAGATGCCATTTAAAATTAACGTTCTTTCAGTTTAATAAGAAAGCTATAATTATTGTCTTCAATGAACTAAAAGTCTTATGTTGAAATGGTTAAAACTGGATCAATCAGGGTTTCTTCAGAGGCACAGTTTAGCTTAATTTACAAATGCAGTTGTTCAATAATGAAACAGACTGAACCAGAGAGTCTGAAATTCCTATCTATACAGAAATTCAAATTGTATCTAGATTACTAGCTTGCATTTTGGAGTGGGAGGTTAGCCCTAGATAGCCTCTTGGAACCTACATAACTCTAATGACATATGAAATACTTACCTTCAGGTACTATGGGGTTGATTACTCCTGAAGCTTCCAGTATATGGAAGTTCATTACACTAATCCCTCACTTTTTGGATAGCTTTTTAAAAATTATTTTGCAGAAACATACAAAAACCAAAAAGGAAAACAAGATATGACACACGATGTTCCTAAAAAAAAAAAAAAAAAAAGAAAAAATACTTAGAAGCATCATTTGTTTATATCAAAACATTCCCATATATCTTAATTATGAAGAAAGAAGTACATGTGTGAAAGATTTATCTCTCACAGAGGTTCCAGAGAGTCAAGGTCTCTCCAGAACAATCCTCAAAGGAAGTAGCAGAAAATGACAAGATGACAAGAGGAGTAAGACTGCTTGGTTGGTTCAACAATAACAAATTAATAGCAATCGCTATAAAGAGAGCAATGGCCTTAAAGTCAAAGGCACCAAAATCCAAGAAACAAAGAAGCAATCACTTATATTAAACACTTGTATTGTATACTTCTTGTGCTCCAAGCACCTGCGAGAGAGAGAATAAAACAAGTGTCCCAGCCCTCAATGAGTTTATGGCCTATGGAAAAACAAGTGAGATAAAGACTGTGACTACATGCTAAGATAAATATATGCAAAAGACACAAAAGGAACATGAACTATTTATGTAAACCTTAAAGATAGTCCAGACAAGGTAGTTCACACCTGTAATCCTAGCACTTGTAGAAGCCAAGGGGGGGATCACTTGAACCCAGGAGTTTGAGACCAGCCTGGGCAACATACTGAGACCTTGTCTCTACAAATAATTCCTTTAAAAATGAGCCAAGCTTGGTGGCATGCACCTGTGGGTAGACAGAGGGGGGAGAGTCACTTGAGCCCAGATGGTTGAAGCTACAATAAGCTGTGATTGCGCCACTGTGTTCCTTCACAGGTGACAGAGCAAGACCGTGGCTCCAAAAAAAATAATAAATAAACAAACCAAGAATTTTAGAAGACAGTGAAAACTAGCTGAGTCCTAAGCTGAGGAAAGAGGAGATTCCATGTATCTGAGGAAGGAGACCCAGACATCTAGGATCACCTCCCCCTTGACTTCCACATTGCATTTCAATAGAAGAAAAGGCTGGCCGACTGGTGCCTCCTATATCACCTTCCTGTAAATACCAGGCATGGTGTGGGGGACTCTCTCCAGAAGCCATTGTTTTTACTTAAGATCAAAACCCCACCTCACTCCCTTTCATATGTGATTTCTAAAGCTATAAAGCCAAGATCCTTTCATATGTGATTTCTAAAACTATAAACCCAAGACCCTTTCATATGTGATTAATAAAGCTATAAAACCAAGACCCTTTCACTTGTAATTTCTAAGGCTGTAAACCTAAGATTCTTTCATTTGTAATATCTAAAGCATAAGCCTATATAAAGACAGAGCTTCTCTTTGTTAGGTGAGCTTGGTCATTTAGACAAATTGCCACTTGGCTCCCATTTGTAATAATAATAATAAACACTTCTTCCTTCCCAGTTCGATGTTTGAGAGGTCTGTTTCTCACAGCCGCTCCTGCTTCATTTGATTCCCTGAACGGGAAAGGAGTTTTGGTTGCCAGACGGCCAGAAAAGCCTCTCAGGCAGTTTGCCTAGCCCTTCAGAGCATCCCTGAGGGGGCTCCCGCCTGCTGGGGCTACACAGTACCTGACAGCGCTCCCAGGCAGGTATTTGCCCGGTGGAAAGCCTCGCAAGAGTGGAGCAGGAAAGCCCCCGCAGTGTGGATCCAACCAGTGGCTGAACATCGAGAAGGAACGGGGACTTGGAACGTCCGGACAACAGAAACACGGTAGGATTGGTCCCAGGAAACTTGCCCACCTCCTTTAGGTGGAAGCATGGCCTGATCACCCACGTGTGCCAGATTTGGCACTTTTGAACTTGGCTCTCTCTCTCTCTTCTTTTGTAACTAATCTTGGAAGCTTTTGCTTATGGTTTTGATTTGGGTGGAGGGAGG
>NW_016107814.1:1361341-1376026 GCF_001604975.1 Cebus imitator | reverse complement strand
GGGGGGGGGGGGGGGGGGGGGGGGGAGAGAGAGAGAGAGAGAAAGTGTGTGTGTGTAGGGGCCCAACTGGACTCACTGGCCGTGATGGGAGTATAATGGCCCATTAGAAGGGGGAACCTCATACTCCAAGCAATTTGTAGGGCTGACTGGAATTAGAGACGGCCACATAAGGCTAAGTGGAAGAGCCTTTGCTATTTAGGAGTTGTGAAAGGGATTGAAGCGAATGAATCAGAGTGTGTATTGCATCCTACTGGGTGGGAACTGCTGTGGGTGGAGTAACACTCTCTTAACTGTGAGAATTCATTTTATGGCATGTAGGCATGGGTCACGCTCATAGCAAGCCTTTAGAGACCATGCTGAAAAATTTCAAGAAGGGGTTTAGTGGAAATTATAGAATAGCTATGACACCAGAGAAATTAAGGACTTTATGTGAGGTAGACTGGACAGCATTTGGGGTAGGTTGGCCCTCAGAGGGGACCCTAGACAGGTCTCTTGTCTCCCAAGTAAGGCATGAGGTTATATGCAGTGAGCCAGAACACCTTGATCAATTTCCGTACATAGACTCGTGGTTGCAGTTAGTTTTAAACCCTCTGAGGTGGTTAGGAGGACAGACATCATATGTTTTAGTGGCCAAGGGACAAACTGCTAGAAACCACCCCCCTCAACCCCGCCAAGAGATGCAGACTCCCAAGGTCCAGGCAGACTCAGTGGCAGAGACTCAGACTCCCAAGGTCGGGGCAGATTCAGTGGCAGAAACGACAACTCCCAGGGCTCTGGCAGATTCGGCAGCCAAAGAGTTTTTGCCAATAATGCCCCCTCCTCCTCAGGGACTCCCTGCCCCTGGGCCGGAAGCCTAAGCACCCCTACCAGAGTTGTACACCCCTAAACCACCCAGAGTAGACAAAAGAGAGTGCAGAAAAACTCCTCCCATTGCTACCCGCTTCCTGGAAGGAACTCCCCCTCTGGCAGCCCGTCTGTGATCTAAGGCAGGGGTGCAGATGCCTTTAAGAGAGCAAAGGTACACAGAAGTGGATGAGGACGGTCACATGGTAGAAAAGCGTGTTTTCACGTATCTGCCGTTCACCTTGGCTGATCTTATCAATTGGAAAAATAACAACCCGTCTTATACTGAGAAACCCCAGGCTCTCATTGATATACTGCAAACTATTATTCAGACTCATAACCCCATTTGGGTTGATTGCCATCAGTGGCTTATGCATCTTTTTAACACGGACGAAAGGCGGAGAACACTCCAAGCCACTTCTAATTGGCTGCAAGAGCATGTACCTGCAGATTACCAGAACCACCAAGAGTATGTCAGGGTCCAGTTACCAGGAACTGACCCCCAGTGGGATCCGAACACCCCGGAGGACATGCAGAGGCTAATCCAGTATAGAGAAGCCTTGCTGAAAGGATTAAAAAAGGGGGCCCAGAAAGTTACAAACATTAATAAAGTCTCTGAGGTTATTCAAAGAAAAGAGGAAAGCCCCACACAATTTTATGAAAGGCTGTGTGAAGCTTACCACATATATACTCCTTTTGATCCTGGGAGCCCGAAAAACCAACGCATGATAAATATGGCATTCACCAGTCAGTGTGCAGAAGACGTTAGACAAAAATTGCAGAAACAGGCAGGATTTGTGGGCATGAATACTTCACAGTTATTGGAAATAGCTAACCAGGTGTCTGTAAACCGAGAAGCTGTGGGCCGTAGAGAGAGTCACAGAGAAAGTGAGCACCAGGCTCAGTGAAATGCTGACTTGATAGCTGCCACTATTAAAAGGGCACCCCCAAGAGGGCGGGAAAAGGGGGGTTCCTGGAAAGCTTCCCAGTCTGCCCGCCCACGCCTGCAACACAATCAGTGCGCTTATTGTAGAGAAGTACGGCACTGGAAGCACAGGTGCCCCCAGCTAACAGGAAAACAGGGAGACCTTGAGCACAAGGCATCAGACAAAAGTGAAGGGTCTCTGTTCAGTCTAATGGAAGGACCACTGGACTGAAGGGGATCACACTCCATTGCCCCCAAGGAGCCCATGGTCAGAATGACGGGGGGGGCAAGGCTATTGACTTCCTCATTGACACAGGTGCTGAATATTCGGTGGTAACTACCACTGTGGTTCCCCCCTCGAAGAAGACAACCAATATTGTTGGAGCTACTGGGGTGTCAGAGAAATAATCTTTCTGTTTGCCTCGGACTTGTGAGGTAGGGGGGCACGAGGTAATTCACCAGTTCTTGTACATGCCTGATTGCCCTTTGCCCCTGCTAGGAAGGGATTTGCTCAGTAAGCTACGGGTGACCCTAACTTTCACCGAGAATGGCATCTTACAGCTGGCACTGCCTAAAACTGGGGTCATAATGGCCCTGAGGGTGCCTTGTGAGGAAGAGTGGAAACCCTTCTTAACTGAACCAGACCAGGAGATAGAGCCTGCATTAGCAAAACGATGGCCTAAGGCCTGGGCAGAGGATAATCCACCTGGACTGGCAATCAACCAGACCCCTGTGCTCTTTGAAGTCAAGCCTGGGGCTCGGCCAGTTAGACAAAAGCAATATCCAGTTCCCCAAGAGGCCCTAGAAGGCATTCAGGTCCATCTAAAGTGCTTAAAGGACTATGGAAGTATAGTTCCTTGCCAGTCTCCATGGAACACCCCCTCTTGCCTGTTCTTAAACCAGGGACCAAAGACTACAGACCAGTGCAGGACTTGTGCCTGGTTAACCACAGTGACTTTGCAACCAACTGTGCCTAACCCATACACACTGCTGGAATTATTCCCAGCACAGGATAGTTGGTTCACCTACTTGGACTTAAAGGACACTTTCTTTAGCATCAGGCTGGCTTTTGAAAGTCCGAAACTATTTGCTTTTCAATGGGAAAATCCAGAAACAGGTGTAACCAAAAAGTACATCTGGACCTGGCTCCCCCAGGGATTCAAGAACTCTCCCACCATCTTTGGAGAGGCATTAGCCCATGACCTCCAAAAGTTTCCGGCTAAAGACTTAGGATGTGTCCTGCTCCAATATGCTGATGACCTTTTATTGGGACACCCCATAGCAGTCGGGTGCACAAAAGGAACAGATGTCTTACTTCGGCATCTGGAGGACTGTGGGTATAAAGCACCTAAAAAGAAAGCCCAGATTTGCTGACAGCAAGTGCAATATCTGGGGTTCACTATCCAGAAGGGGGAACGCACCTTAGGAACAGAGAGGAAGCAAGTCATTTACAATCTGCCAGAACCCAAGACTAGAAGGCAGGTGAGGGAGTTCCTGGGAGCCGTGGGTTTCTGTAGATTGTGGATTCTGAGCTTTGCAGTACTGGTCAAACCCCTATATGATGTGACAAAGTAGGGAGACAAGGAGCCTTTTGAATGGGGGATCCCAGCAGCGTCAGGCCTATCAGGAACTGAAAACGAAACATGTCAGCTCCAGCTTTGGAGCTGCCTGATTTAACAAAGCCCTTCATGTTATATATAGCAGAAAGAGAAAAAATGGCAATTGGGGTCCTAACCCAAACAGTGGGATCTTGGCCCAGGCCTGTAGCTTACCTCTTCAAGCAGATGGATGGAGTTTCCAAGGGATGGCCCCCATGCTTAAGGGCCCTGGCAGCAACTGCTCTGTTAGCACAAGAAGCAGATAAGCTAACTCTGGGGCAGAACTTAAATATCAAGGCACCTCACACAGCAGTGACTCTAATGAATACCACAGGGCATCACTGGTTAACAAATGCTAGGCTGACCAAATACCAGAGCTTGCTATGTGAAAATCCCCGCACCACCACTGAGGTCTGCAACACTTTAAACCTCGCCACTTTGCTCCCGATTTCAGAGGGCCCGGTTGAACACAACTGTGTCAAAATCTTGGACTCAGTTTATTCCAGCAGGCCTGATCTTCGGGATCAGCCATGGACAGTAGTAGACTGGGAGTTGTATGTGGATGGGAGCAGTTTTGCTAATCCACGAGGGGAAAGGTGTGCAGGCCATGCAGTGGTAACTCTGGACACTGTAATCAAGGCCAAGTCACTGCCTCAGGGTACCTGGGCTCAGAAGGCTGAACTTATTGCTCTGACTCGAGCCTTAGAGCTGAGTAAAGATAAGGTTGTAAACATTTACACTGATTCTCAATATGCCTTCCGGACTCTCCAAGTACATGGAGCACTGTACAAAGAAAAAGGCCTATTAAATTCAGGGGGAAAAGAAATAAAGTATCAACATGAAATTCTGCAGTTGCTAAAAGCAGTCTGGAAGCCCTGGAGGGTGGCAGTCATGCAATGCCGAGGACATCAGCAGGCCCACACCTCTGTGGCCCTGGGAAATTCCCGAGTTGATTCAGCAGCAGGTAAGGCAGTATCTGCTCCCTACTGAGCAGCAGTTATAGCCCCTCTGATTCCCCAGATACCCAACTTGGTGCCTCCTTACTCTAAAGAGGAAAAAGACTTTCTCCAGACAGAGGGCGGGGGGGCAACTGATTAAAGAAGGATGGATCCGGCTGCCAGATGGAAGAATAGCAGTACCGTGGCTATTAGGGGCAGTGGTTGTACAAGCTGTACATGAAACTCATTTAGGTCAAGATTCACTAGAGAGGTTGTTAGGCTGGTACTTTTACATCTCACACTTAGCCTTGACCAAAACTGGCGCAGCGATGAATTACATGTCAACAGCACAAGCAAGGTCCAACTATTCCCCCTGGCATTCAAGCTTATGGAACAGCTCCATTTGAAGATCTCCAGGTAGATTTTACTGAAATGCCCAAGTGTGGGGGACATAAATATTTGTTAGTCCTGGTGTGCACATATTCTGGGTGGGTAGAGGCCTTCCTGACTAGGACTGAAAAGGCCCATGAAGTAACCCATGTGCTGCTTCAAGATCTCATCCCTAGGTTTGGACTGCCACTGTGCACTGGATCAGACAACGGACCAGCATTCGTGGCGGATTTGGTCTGGAAAACAGCAACGGCCTTAGGTATTATTTGGAAACTGCATGCTGCCTACCGACCTCAGAGTTCTGGAAAAGTGGAAAGAATGAACCAGACCATCAAAGATAGCTTAGGGAAAGTGTGTCAGGAAACAAGATTAAAGTGGGTGCAGGCACTTCCCTTGGTGTTATTCAAAATTAGATGCACTCCCCCTAGGAGGACAGGATATTCCCCCTATGAAGTCTTATATCATAGGCCCCCGCCCATACTCCAGGCACTCCCAGGAACTCCTCGGGAGTGGGGAGTGATTGAGTTAGGACGCCAGTTACAAGCTCTAGGGAAAATCACTCAGGATATTTCAATCTGGGTAAATGAAAGATGTCCTGTAAACTTATTCTCCCCAGTTTACCCTTTCTCACCAGGTGATCACGTGTGGATAAAGGACTGGAGTGCAGCCCCTCTGAAGCCATGGTGGAAAGGACCCCAGACCGTGATCCTGACCACGCCCACAGCCATAAAGGTAGAGGGAATCCCAGCCTGGATCCACCACACCGTGTGAAACCAGCAGCAGCTGAAACTTGGGAAGCTACATCAAACTGAGACAACGACTGCAAAATCACCTTAAAAAGGACAACAAGCCCTGCTCCAGCCACATCCCGGAAGCTGGCTGGTCCACATATGGCCGAAGCATGAGGAAAGGCATCGTGGGACTTGTTCTTCTTAATATTTGGGCATGTACAGTAGGGACCTTAACTAATTTTGAAGAATGCTCTCAGTGTGTACACCAGGTTACTAAGGCAGGACATAAAGTTACTGCCGTTCTTTTGATCTACAGTTATTATGAGTGCACAGGGACACAAAAGGGAACCAGTTTACATAACGGTACTCAGTATAAGGTGTGTAATCCAGGGGATGGACAACCCGATGTATGCTACAACCCATCAGAGCCCACTACGCAGTACGACTTTTGAAATTAGACTACTAACAGGGCAATGGAATAGTCCTACTAAACTAATAGCTAAAACAGAGGAGAAGGGAAGCCCAAAGCAGGTCACCCTAAGGTTTGATGTCTATGCAGCCATCAATGCCTACCCTTCCAGTGGAGGGGTGCTGTGGTTCCCTTAGATGGGAACAAAGTTATGCAAAAGAGCATAAATACCTCTGCCAAAAAACCTACTGGTGCTATGACTGCCCCTATTGATCATGTGTCACCTGGGCCACTTAGAAAAATGATAAAAATGATCCTGTTTGCCTTGTAAAAGGGAGGGACACCATTCCATGGGGTAATGTCCCCTGCATCTCAGGACATTGTAACCCAGGAGAATAATCACAAACCCCCAAGAACCCAAATGGGAAAAAGGGGAGTGTAGTGCTAGGAACTGATGGAAAAGGACGTGACCCCGGAGTCAGCATCCAAATTCAGGTAAAAAACGCTCAGCCCACCCAGTGTGCCAGCACTTTTATGATATATTAAATGAGCCAATACCAGAACTTCCAAAAAAGACAAAGAACTTGTTCCTCCAACTTGCTGAAAATGTGGCCCATTCCCTCAATGTCACTTCTTGCTACGTATGTGAAGGGACGACTATGGGTGACAGGTGGCCATAGGAAGCCTGTGAGTTATTACCCTCTGACCCTGTCCATGATCTGACCTCAGTTCAAAGGGTTCAAACCAACGGTTTCTGGGTTTTAAAGGTTTCAATTATTGGACAATTCTGTTCGGCCAGAGAAGGAACAGGCTTCACTAATCCAGTAGGGAAGCTTAGCTGCTTAGGGCAGCAATTGCATAATGAAACCGTGGGCACTGTAACCCGGTGGAGCTCAAACTATAAAGAAAAGAACCCCCTCCTAAAATTTCCAAAATTACAGGATGCTTGGGATCATCCTGGGTACCGGCGAGATTGGACAGCCCGGCCTGGGTTATACTGGATATGCGGACACAGGGCATACATATGGCTGCCTGAAAGATAGACAGGTAGCTGTGTCATAGGCATCATTAAGCCTTCTTTCTTCCTATTATCTGTTAAAACACGTGAGCTCTTAGGGTATCCAGTCTACTCTGCTAGGGAGAAAAGAAACCTCAAGATAGGAGAATGGACAGATGATAAGTGGCCACCAGAGAGAATTACTGAGTATTATGGGCCGACCACATGGGCGGAGGCTGGGTCATGGGGATACCAGACTCATATTTACATGCTCGACCGGATCATCTGGTTGCAGGCTGTTTTGGAAATACTCACTAATGAAACAGGCAAAGCTCTGTCCCTTTTGGCCCAACAAGAAACTCAAATGAGAAATGCGATTTATCAGAACCGGCTAGCCCTAGATTATTTGCTGGCAGTTGAAGGAGGAGACTGTGGAAAATTCAATCTAACCAATTGTTGCCTACACATAGACGACCAGGGTCAAGCAGTGGGGGATACTGTACGAGACATGACTAAACTGGCACATGTGGTATGGCACAGATTTAAACCTGAGTCTTTGTTTGGAGGCTGGTTCTCATCCTTAGGAGGATTCAAGACTCTCACCATAAGTGTCATAGTAATAATAGGTGTGTGTTTGTTACTCCTTTGTTTACTCCCCCTGTTCCTTCAGATGATTAGGGGATTCATCACCACTGTAGTTAGCCAAAAAATGGCATCGCAAGTATATTATATGAATCATTATCAATCAGTTTCTTCAGAGGATCTGGAAAATGAGAATGAATGAGACATTTCACTAATATTATAGAGCGGTGAGGGTCTCAAAGCGGGTGGTGAGGAAGGAGACTGAGGCATCTAGGATCACCTCCCCCTTGACTCCCACACTGCATTTCAATAGAAAAAAAGGCTGGCCGACTGGCACCTCCTATATCGCCTTCCTGTAAATAGCAGGCATAGTATGGGGGAATCTCTCCAGAAGACATTGTTTTCACTTAAACAAGATCAAAACCCCACCCCACTCCCTTTCATATGTGATTTCTAAATCTGTAGACCCAAGACCCTTTCATATGCAATCTCTAAAACTGTAAACACAAGACCCTTTCACTTGTAATTTCTAAGGCTGTAAACCTAAGATTCTTTTATGTGTAATATCTAAAGTATAAGCCTATATAAAGGCAGAGCTTCTCTTTGTTAGGCGAGCTTGGTCATTTAGACAAATTGTAATAATAATAATAAACCATAATAATAATAAACACTTCTTCCTTCCCAGTTTGGTGTTTCTCATGGCCGCTCCTGCTTCATATCCATTTGGGAAAATTCAAATTACTTGTTACTGCAAAACCAACAGCAAAGTCAAAAGACTGATGAAAATAATGAGGCAAAAAATATTACTCATCTCAGACAAAGGAATAACATCCCCAGTTTTTACTGACTTCCTAGGGGGGGAAAAAAGGTAATTCCCATAACAACTAGGTATGAGATGTGAACCAACAGTTCACAGAGGAAGAAACAGAAATGGCCCTTAACCATATGAAAAGATGCTCAACTTCACTGCTGAGAGAAATGCAAATTCAAACTGAGAAGCCAATAATAGATTCACTTAGAAAACTCAACAAGCTATACACATACTTTCAATTTTGCACTTTTCCATAGGGGTTAAGCTTCAGTAAGCTGTGATCACGCCACTGTGTTCCTTCATGGGCGACAAAGCAAGACCGTGGCTCAAAAAATAAATAAATAATAAATAAATAAACAAAGAATTTTGGAAGACAGTGAAAACTAGCTGAGTCCTGAGCTGAGGAAAGAGGAGATTCCATGTATCCATTTGAGAAAATTCAAATTACTTTGTTACAGTAAATTTATCAAGACAATAAGACAAGCCATAGCCCAGGGGAAAATATTTGCAAAAGATACAGCTGATAAAAAACTGTTAATCCAAAATAAACAAAGAATGCTTAAAACCCAACAATAAGAAAACAAATCCGATTTTAAAAACAGGTAAAAGACCAAAACTGACACCTCACCAAGGAAGGTACACAAACGGCAAGCAGGCATACAAACAGACATTCAACTTATGTCCTCTGGGAGTTACAATTTAAAACAACATACCACCACACACCTATTAGAACGGCCACAAGACAAAACACAGACAATACCAGATGCTGGCAAGGATGTGAAGCAATAAGAACTCTCCTTCATTTTTGGTGGGAATGCAAAATGGTACGACCACTTTGGAAAACAGTTTGGCAGATTCCTACAAAATTAAATATACTCTTACCATATGATCCAATTCCTTGATATTTACCCAAATAAACACTTATGTCCACAAAAACACCAGCACCTGGATATCTTTTTTTTTTTTTTTTTTTGAGACAGGGTCTCACTGTTGTCTAGGCTGAAGTGCAATGGCATAATCAGGGCTCACTGCAGCCTCCCAGGCTCAGGCAATCCTCCCAACTCAGCCTCCACAGTAGCTGAGACTATAAGCACATGCCATCATACCCAGCTAATCTTTCATTCCTTATAGCGACAGGGTCTCACTATGTTGCCAGGCTGGTCATGAACTCCTGGGTTCAAGCGATCCTCCCACTTCAGCCTCCCAAAGTATTAGGATTTACACGCATGAGACACCACACCCAGCCCACGTAGATGTTACTAGCAGTTTTATTCATAATTGCCCAAGCCCAGAAGCATCCAAAAAGTCCTTCAGTAGGTGAATGGATAAACTGTGACACATCCAGACAACTGAATATTTAGTGCTAACAGAAATGAGCTACTAAGCCATGAAAAGACATGGAGGAAACTTACTTATTACTAAGTAACAAAAGTCAGTCTGAAAAGTCTACAAACTATATGATCCCAACTATATGACATGCTGGGAAATACACAATGGAGACAGTAAAAGAATTAGTGGTTGCCAGGTGATAAAGGGAGGGAGGGAGGGGTGAATAGGCAGAGCACAGAGGATTTGAAGGCAGTGAAACTATTCTGCATGATATTACAATGATGGATACATGTCATTATAAATCTGTTAAAATCCATTTAATGTGTAACACTAAAAATGAACACTAAAGTAAACTATGGAATTTGGGTGATAATGATATGTCAATGTGGATTTGTTGATTTTTAACAAACGTGCCATTGTGGTGTAGAAGATCCAGAAAGCTGGGGGGGTTGTGCATGGTGGGGGACAGGAAGTATAAGGGAACTCTTTATTTTCTGCTCAGTTTTGCCCTGAACATAAAACTGCTCTAAAAGGAAAGCATATATTTTAAATTTGTTTTTTTTTTTTTTAAAAAAAACCCACATACTAAGATACTATTTTTTTAACCTTATAAAAATAAAAAAGTTTGATAACAATTAGTTCATGGAGGAAAAGGCACTCTCGTACACTGTTAGTCAAAGAACAAAACGGTAAAACCTCTATGAAGAGAAATGTGGCAATATCTAACAAAACACATATGCATTCACCCTTCAGACCTAGCAATTCCAACTGCAGGAAATTTGTCCTACAGATATACACGTACGTGGTGTGTGTGTGTGTGTGTGTATTTGCAGCACTATATATAATAGCAAAAAACTGGAAATTCTCCAGTATCCAAAAGATTCCACATACACACTGAAATATTATGCTCTGTAATTTAAAAAAAAAAAAATCAAGAAAACAGGAAACTATACATTGTTATGAAAAGATCCCCAGGGTATCTTATCCAGTGGGGAAGAAAAAAAAAGTAAAGATGTGGAATAGTGTATTTGCTATTTTTTGTATAAGAGGAAAAAGAAAACATATTCATACTTGCTAATATTGTATCTACATTTCAAAAACTTTGGAAAGATAGGTCAGGCACAGTGGTTCATGTCTGTAATCCCAGGACCTTGGGAGGCCGATGTAGCCAGATCTCTTGAGGCCAGGAGTTAAAGACCAGCCTGGCCAACATGGTGAAACTCCATCTCTACTAAAAACACAAAAATTAGCCAGGTGTGGTGGCAGGTGTCTGTAATCCCAGTACGAGAATCGCTTGAACCCAGGAGGCAGAGGTTGCAGTTAGCCGAGTTCATTGCCACTGCACTCCAGCCTGGGCGGCAGAGGAGACTCTGTCTCAAAAACAAAGAAAGAAAGAAAAAACTTTGGAAAGATACACAAAAAACTAACAAACTAACTGGCACAGTGGCTCACGCCACCTAGCACTTTGGGAGACTGAAGTGGGAGGATGGCTTGAACCCAGGAGCTCAGGACTAGCTTTGGCAACATAGTGAGACCCTGTATATACAAAAAAATTAAAAGTTAGCCAGGCATGGTGGCTCGTAGTTTCCACTACTCAGGGAACTGAGGTGGGAGGATCTCTTGAGCCTAAGAGGCTTAGGCTACGGTGAACTGTGATTGTGCCCCTGCATTCCAGCCTGGGAGAGAGTGAGACTCCGTCTCAAAACAAAAAAACAAACAAGGCTGGACACAGTGGCTTATACCTGTAATCCCAGTACTTTGGGACGCTGAGGCAGGCAGGTTGCTTGAGTCTAGAAATTCAGAACCAGCCTGGGTAACATGGCAAAACCCCATCTCCACTGAAAATAAAAAAAAACAAAAAACTAACCATGGGTGCCTGTAGTCCTAGCTACTTGGGAGGCTAAGGTAGGAGAATCACCTGATCCCAGAAGGTTGAGGCTGCAGTGACCAAGATTGCACCACTGCACTCCAACCTGGGCAACTGAAGTGAGACTCCTTCTCAAAAACAAAACACAACACAACAAAAAAACGGCAACTAACAAGCATAGTTACTTATAAGGGATATAGGCAGAGGGAACAATAGTGTGGTCAAATGTTAAGAGCTAAACTTCTCAATGTATTTCTAAATTGATTTGATGTTTGAACCATGTGAATATGTTGCCTTTTCAAAACAAACAATAAATAAAATGTAACTTAAAAAATACAAAAGAAAAAAAAAAATTAAAAAAAAACAAAAACAAAAGAAACAGACCCTTCAAATAAACAGAAAGTTGGGCAGTAAGAAAAAAAAGAAAAAAAGTTTAAAAAATAAAAAATGAAGAAACAGACCCTTAGAGTAAGTAGTTAAAGCAATGTATGAAAACCAGTTTTCATTTTAAAATTCATCTGAGCTCTTTAATCTTTTTCAACATACTAAATACTAAAGATAATTTTGGTTCTTTCAGAATTTTAGCCCCAGCAAATTATTAGAATATCAATTTTGAAAATGGATAACGACTTCAGCAATATAGTACTATAAATACACATGACTTGAGAATATTTAATAGCTGACTTTTCAGACATCAAATACACAAAACTGATAACTTCACTAATTTTTTAAAAATTGGAAAAAAAATTTTTCCAAATGGCTCATCAAAATGAATAACCTCAACCATTTTCCCCCAGTATCCTTGAAAGTCATATCAATGGTTTGTTGAGACATTTTACATCCAAGTCAAATTCTGGTTGAATATGCAAATCAAGACGGCCTAAAAAGGGAAATAATGACAAGCAAGAATGAAGAGAAATGAATGAATCCAGCACAACAAAACAAAACAAAAATCACTTACAAACCCTAGCCCGTAATGCCACATGTAAGAAAGGCATGCNAAAAAAAAAAAAAAAAAAAAAAAAAAAAAAAAAAAAAAAAAAAAAAAAAAAAGAACTACCCATGCTAAATCTAACAGCTAACATTTACTGTTTACTATGTTCCAGGTACTGTGTACTATTAACTTTTTCACCAAAGTACATTTGCCTTTAAAGGCCAATAACACAATTAGGAAACAGAGAGTTAAG
Source organism: Cebus imitator (assembly GCF_001604975.1). Classification (NCBI taxonomy): domain Eukaryota; kingdom Metazoa; phylum Chordata; class Mammalia; order Primates; family Cebidae; genus Cebus; species Cebus imitator. The sequence continues at coordinate 1,363,419 of NW_016107814.1, read as the reverse complement.
GGAGATTAAACCATATCAGTTGAGGATAAGTAGAAAAACTCAAAGAAGACCAAAAAAAAACCCAAAAAAAAACTTGCCACGCAGGTCTATTAAGAAACTACTGAATCCCTTGATAAATAAGGTTATAAGATATTGAAATTACAAGTGTTTAATACTACACTTGTTGGAAAAGTTTAGTAGCAGCAAATGATCATTACAGTCAACTGTAATTCAGAAATAAAAAGGTATGTTATTAAAAATATGAATACACAAAGATAAAATACATGGCAAAATGTTAACACTATTCTTTCAACTTTCTTTTTTTTTTGAGACAGGGTCTCACTCTGTCACCCAGGCTGGAGTGCAGTGGTGCAAGCTCAGCTCACAGCAACCTCGCCTCCCAGGTTCAAGTGATCCTCTCACTTCAGCCTCCTGAGTAGCTGAGACTACAGGCTAATTTTTTGTATTTTTTAGAGATGGGGCTCTTGTCCAGGGTTGTCTCGAACTCATGAGCTCAAGCAACACACTACCTCAGCCTCCCAAAGTGTTGGGATTACAGGCATGAGCCACCACGCCCGGCCTCAATTTTTCTTTATGCTTCAAAATGTTCACATAAAAAGTGTGGAAAAAAAGTATCATTGTGTTCCTATCAGTATCTATGAGTCACAGTATTTCTCATCAAGGAAAGAAAGGGACATTTAATTTTCAGAGGCATAAAAAGACAAGGAAAACACGAGTGAAAAGACTGCCTGTGAATTCATTTTTCAGAGACACAGGCAAAACCTGAAAAGATAAAGCACTAGACAGATGAAACATATCCACTGCGTAGAAAATGATTTGACAGGTATTTCAAATATATCTCTATTAGGTCCTGTTCATCATTACTTCTGGTTCTTCTTCTTTTTTTTTTTTTTTTTTTAGTAAGAATGGGTTTCACCATGTTGATCAGGCTGGTCTTGAACTCCTGACCTCAGGTGATCCGCCCGCCGTGGCCTCCAAAGTACTTGGATTACAGGTGTGAGCCACCACGCCCAGCCACTTCTGGTTCTTCTTATACTTCTACCATTAATCATACTGTTGAAAACACTAATGGCGTACCATTTTACTAAGCAGAAAGAGGCTAACTTCTTTGCTTTATAAATGAAAAACTATCATTTTGAGGCTTTTATTTTTAAAAGTTAAAAGGATCAAACTATTTAAAATTTTCATTTCTACATCAGCTACGTCCTTCCAATCACCTTTGTATGCAAACCCGACTTTAGTGTTTGTTCACTTACAAACTAAATTTTTTTTGCACCAACATCGTTAAAAAAAAGAATACTGTCTCACATACAGGTTCTTGTTGCGAAACATTATGTAACAAAGAACTTCCTGTCGAATGACTAACTGGGTAAGAATATCCTATATCCTCTGGGACCTCAGAAATATTATCATTCATTAATCAATTAAGCTTGTGAAAATTCATACAGAGTATCATCATCTCCAATACATTGTGTAAGAGTTCACTTATATGATCAATTTCACCATCATAAAGTGCTACTCTCTCTGCATTCATCTTCTGATATGTCTGAATTGTGAAACATCTTCCTCTGTCAATTTTCTTCTCTTTGCCATTATGAACAGAGAATGAAAAATTCTATATTCTTAATTGTGGTCAATGAAAGCTACAAAAAGAGAAAAATAAAAGCTACAAAGATAGAGACTCCAGACTTGTTTTGCACCTCCTTAAAAGATGACACAAGACTCTATACAACACACAAAGAAACAGAAGGATGCTAAATACTGATGATTTATTTCTCTACTGCATCATCCTTCTAGGAAACTGCATCATTCTTCACTTACTATTTTAGTCTAGCTGGGAATACTCAGTTCTCACTATCTGCAGTAGATATGCCCTAAAAAGTCACCATGAACACTGACTTAACAAATATTGAATCATTGCCCCTAAGGAAAATACAAGGTAAGGTTCCCGCAAGCCTCTGGTCAGAACATTTTTGTCAACCGACAAATATATAATCTTATTTTAGGAGTGTTTCTGTTTAAAAACATCTAATTTAGAATGTATTTAAGCACTACACTTGGGGGCCTTTTTTTTTTTT
>NW_016107814.1:1358555-1360332 GCF_001604975.1 Cebus imitator | reverse complement strand
CTCTGTCGCCAGGCTAGAGTGTAGTGGCACAATTTTGGCTCACTGCAACCTCCGCCTCTTGGGTTCAAGTGATTCTTGTGTCTCAGCCTCCCGAGTATATGCAATTACAGGCATGCGCCACCACACCCCGCTAATTTTTGTATTTTTAGTAGAGACAAGGTTTCACCACGTTGGCCAGGATGGTCTTGATCTTCTGACCTCATGATCCGCCCACCTCGGCCTTCCAAAGTGCTGGGAACACTAGGTTTTTTTAATAAGTGTTTTTAAACTTTTCTTTTCTTCTTCTTTGTTTTATTAAACTGAATGTGCAGGCATTTCATGACTTTTTTTTTTTTGAAACTGAGTTTCACTCACTCTGTTGTCTAGGCTGGAGTGCTGTGGTGCAATCTCAGCTCACTACAACCTCTGCCTCCCAGGTTCAAGAAATTCTCCTGCCTCAGCCTTCCGAGTGGCTGTAGTTACAGGCATGTTCCACCATGCCCCACCATGCCCAGCTAATTTTTTGTATTTCCAGTAGAGACAAGGTTTCACCATGTTGGCCAGGCTGGTCTCAAACTCCTGACCTCAAGTGATCCACCCACCTCAGCCTCCCAAAGTGCTGGGACTACAGGTGTGAGCCACCATACCTGTCCCATTTTATGAGTCTGACGTTTTAAAGATGAAGATATTAATCACTTGGGATTAGTGAACACCACCAATGAGTAATTCAGATTTGTTTTTAACTTTAAATAATTACATTGCTAATTTTGTTTCAGAAAAAACAAATAACCAAAGGCTACTTCACTCAAGGCACAAACTGCCCTATTACTGAAATATAACAGTGAAATTATTGTTTAAATAAAACAAAGTACAACTATTGTTTACTAATACTTTTATACTTATTTATCTTTATGTTATTTTTAATTTTTTGAGACAGAGTCTTGCTCTGTTGCCCAGGCTGGAGTGCAGTGGTGTGATCTCAGCTCACTGCAACCTCCACCTCCCAGGTTCAAGATATTCTCCTGCCTTGGCCTCCTGAGTGGCTGGGATTACACATGCATGCCATAACGCCTGGCTATTTTTGTATTTTTAGTAGAGACAGGGTTTTACCATGTTGCCCAGACTGGTGGTAACTGATACTTTTAAAAGGATCTCTAACATCATGCACTTAAAAATTATCACAAACTATAAGACAAATTCAGAATTAAAGAAACAAAACTAAAACATCAATAAATAAAATGAAAATTTTTGTTCCCTATAATTATTACCAATAATTACCAGTAGGAATTTGGAATGGTACAATCCACAGCCAATGAAGTATTTTAGTGAGTTCCCTGATAAAATCTAAAGTTAATATAAAGTAACTTACATGTCTTAGTTGACAGCAAACAATAAAATGTTTATATAGAGAAACAACTAACAAGATTAAGAAATTCTTTGTAATGGATATGTCGACAAGTTGATACAACTTTTATATATCCTATTTGTATAGAGGAATACAGTTAACATACATAAAGAGCTTATTATGTGCCTTGCACTAAGCTTAGCACTTTAATTATTTAATATTATTTAAACTTCATAACACCATGAGGCAGGTTTATGATTATCCTTACACTTAACAGATAAAGGCACTAAGTTATAAACATTTCCCTATTTATTTATCCTATTTTAAAAGGAACCGCTATCCTTTTGTTAATATTCAAGTATAACATAGTTATGTTTGAATAATTTACTTCCAAAATATAGTTTTATAAATACTTAGGGGCATTACAATATCCTTTCTTTCTTTTTTTTTTTT
>NW_016107814.1:1356222-1357678 GCF_001604975.1 Cebus imitator | reverse complement strand
ATGGTACTTTAACTGGGCAAATTTCAAGACAGAGAAACTGAAATATACCTTAGAAAATTAGCCTAGAATTAATAAGGATGAACTAGAGCAGGGAGATCAGTTAAAGAGCTTACTGGCCAAAGTTCTCATGTATACCAGTAATAGTCCAGAATGAAAATGAAGAAATTTAGATTGAGAGAGGAAGAAACTAAGGGCCCAATAGTTTAAAGTAATTAGCTCAATGTCACACAGTTAGCTATTTGCTAAGGAAATTAAAAGGCAAGATAGTCACTGAGAAAAATAACCAAAATCTGGCAACTGGGTCAATCAATATTGGTGCTACGGGAAAGGAAACAGACCCTAAAGTGAATCTAAGGTCTGAATTTAAATGAGTGCAAGCATTAACCAGGAAGAGGGGTTGTTTTTGCATTTTGTTTTAACAGATAAAGATGGCTAATTGCAATGGCTTCCATTTTAAATGTTTCTTTTTTGTTCTCCACAACTTACCAGTTTTATATAATATGTATATATATATTTGTCCTTGATTTTCTTAACATATAAATTTCTCTCATAGTCAAGCATTGCATAACAGTGGGTACAAAGTTCATCAACAACACACTAAGCAAAAATTTTATACAGATTGGTGTAAAAATAACAGCAAAGGTAAAATAAGAGTAGAAAATATGATCAAACACATATTCTACATTTTAAGGTCAGTTCATCATCTTGGGAGGGGCAGGGCTGGTTTTAAAAGTATGACTAAGTAGTATTTAATCAAGTGTCTATGATCCTCAAAATATCAGTATACAAACTATACCTCATAATTTTTTTTTTTTTTAGACAGCATCTCATTCTGTTGCCCAGGATGGAAAGCAGTGGTACAATCTTGGCTCACTGCAACCACTGCCTTCTGGGTTCAAGCAATTCTTGTGCCTCAACCTTCTGAGTAGAATAACTTGGATTACAAGCATGCATTAACATGCCCAGCTAATTTTTTCTATTTCTAGTAGAAGTGGGGTTTCACCATGTTGCCCAGGCTGGTCTTGAACTCCTAAGCTCATTCAGTCCATCTGCTGTGGCCTCCCTAAGTGCTAGGATTACAGGTGAGAGCCACCATGTCCAGCCACCTTATAATTATTAATCATTAAATAACCTTTTTAAAAATCAATGATCAATCTAACTTTCATCATTTATGTGCTTCTCACAAGAAAAAAGCCATCTTTAATTCTTTTCTTTTTCGATATCATTATTATATCTTTAAAGTCTGAAGGTAAATGAATCCAATCCATTTTATATCACTCCAATAAAGCATTACCTCTAAGCACCATAAACAAACAATTTTAAAAATTTTGGCATATTAGCCGGGCGCGGTGGCTCACGCCTGTAATCCCAGCACTTTGGGAGGCCGAGGTGGGTGGATCACGAGGTCAAGAGATCGAGACCATCCTGGTCAACACGGTGAAACCCCGTCTCTACT
>NW_016107814.1:1334790-1356077 GCF_001604975.1 Cebus imitator | reverse complement strand
AAAAAAAAATTTGGCATATTATTTAAATAAGAGCTTCAATAAGGTAATTGAAGACTAAAGTCAACGAAGTATTTTCATGCCTAGCACAATGTTAGGAGCACAGTAGGAAGACAACTTTTTGTTGAATAAATGCCTGAACTTCAGGCATAAATGAAAAGATCTGTATTGTATAGCTGGTGGTAGTTATGGAAGCAGCATAGTTTCCATATAGGACAACATAACAGTTTTCAGGCAATATGAAACAGCATAATACCCACGTTACTGTAAGGCAGACCTAAATTTAAATTCCCACTCTAAGGCTGTTTTTTCTTCTAAGCAAACACTTATTGAATACTCACCAAAAGCCAGGCATTGTTCTTTGCACTGTTTTATCTATCCATCTATCTATCCATCCATCCATCTATCGTCTGTCTGTCTATCTATCTATCTATCTATCTATCTATTTTTGAGATGGAGTCTCCCTCTGTCGCCAGGCTGGAGTGCAGTGGCGCGATCTCGGCTCACTACAACCTCCGCCTCCTGGGTTCAAGCAATTCTCCTGCAGCTATGCTAGGAGTTTGGCATGATTATCCTAATTTTAGAGAAGAGAACACCTAGACACACAGAGGTTAAGCAATGTGACCAAGAAAACAGATCTAGCAGCAGAGCCAGGATTTTTATCTAAGCACTCTAATTCCAAAGCGTACCCTTAAAAAAAAAAATTGAATGGGTAACATATTTACATTGTTTTTAAAAAGGTATGCAGTGAAAAGTCTACTATTTATGTTCTCCATCAACCTAACTCTCATCCCTTCTTTTCCCACCTCTACACCAAGAGTTACCAATGTTATTATCTGTATATATCCTTCGAAGGTTTTTTGTGTATTTATAGCAAATGCAAGTGTGTATTTTTCCTTGTTTAAAAAACCCAAAATGTAGCTCTGTATACATTGATTTCTACGCCTTGCTCTTTTTACTTAATGTATATTAGAGATTCTCCATATCAATTTTTTTGAGACAGGGTCTCACTGTGTCATCCAGGTTGGAGTGCAGTGGCACGATCATAGCTCACTGCAGCCTCAAACTCCTGGGCTTAGATGATCCTCTCACCTCAGCCTCCTGAGTAGCTGGGACTATAAGTGCATACCACCATGCCCAGCTAATTTTTGTATTTTAAGTACAGATGGGGTTTTCACCATGTTGCCGAGGCTGGTCTTAAACTCCTGGGCTCGAAAGATCCACGAGCCTTGGCCTCCCAAAGTGCTAGGATTATATGCGTGGGCCACTACACCCAGCCAGAATTTCATTCTTTTCACAATTATGTTATCATTACATTATATTAATTGGATGGATAATTATTTAACCAATTCCCAAAAAATAGATATTAAGGTTGTTTCTAACGTTTTGCCATTATAAACAATATTGTAGGCCAGGCACAGTGGCTCATGCCTGTAATTCCAGCACTTTGGGAGGCCAAGGCAGGCAGTTCCCTTGAAGTCGGGAGTTCAAGACAAGTCTGGCAAACATGGCAAAACCCAGTCTCTACTAAAATTACATAAATTAGCTGATGTGGTGGCGGGTGCCTATAACCCCAGCTACTCAGGCAGAAGAATCACTTGAACCCAGATGGTGGTAGAGGTTGCAGTGGGCCAAGAGAGCACCACAGTACTCCAGCCTGGGCAACACAGCCAGACTCTGTCAAAAACACACACGCCACACACAGCCAGACTCAGACACACACACACACCACACACAGCCAGACTCAGACACACACACACACACACACATACACACACACTCTGTCAAAAAAAAAAAAAAAAAAAAGTGTACTTTATGTTATTTTGTACATGTACAAATAAAGCCATCCGGTAATTTCTACTGAACACAGAACTTCTTCAATAAAAATAAAGCCATCAGGTAATTGCTACTGAACACAGAACTTCTTCAATAAAAAGAGTATGTGCATTTGTAATTCTGATATATGCTGGCAAGTTACCCTCCACAGGAGTTTATGAATTTATACGAACACAAACATTAAATGCTTACTTAATGACAGGCTCTCCACACTGTGTTTTACATAACTTAAGATTTTTGTTAACCTGATATATGAAAAAAATTGTACCTTCAGTGTATTGTTTTTAATTTCACCTTACATAAATGAGGTTAAACGGTATTCATCTATTTAAGAACCACTTGTTTTTCCTTTTCTGTGAACTGTATGTTCATATCCATTGCCCGTTTTGCTATTAATCTTATCAATTTCTAGAAGTGCTTTGTATCTGGGAGATTAGTACTTTGATTGCAATATGAATCACAAATATTTGTCTTTTTAACTTTGTTTACAATGATTTCTGCCTAGCAAAATTATGTTCTTTTGATCTTTTTGTCTATGCCTGTCCACATTTTAATCAGAAAGGCTTTCCTGACTCCAAAATAACAAACTTGCTCATGTTTTCTTTAATTTTATCTTTACAGTTTTTACATTTAAATATTTGATTCATTTGGAATTTATCCAAATATATACATAGAGTATGGTATTAATCCAACATTCTTATTCTCTGGATGACTCACCCACTAATTCCAAGACCCTTTATTAAATAGTCCTCACTTGACTCTTTTCCACTCTTGATTTAAGATGACTGTTTATAAGGCCGGGCGCGGTGGCTCAAGCCTGTAATCCCAGCACTTTGGGAGGCCGAGGCAGGTGGATCACGAGGTCAAGAGATTGAGACCATCCTGGTCAACATGGTGAAACCCCGTCTCTACTAAAAATACAAAAAATCAGCTGGGCATGGTGGTGCATGCCTGTAGTCCCAGGTACTCAGGAGGCTGAGGCAGGAGAATTGCCTGAACCCAGGAGGCGGAGGTTGCGGTGAGCCGAGATGGCGCCATTGCACTCCAGCCTGGGTAACAAGAGCGAAACTCCGTCTCAAAAAAAAAAAAAAAAAAAAAAGATGACTGTTTATGTCTTGGCTTAATATTCTGTTTTATTGGTTTAATGTCTATTTGTAAGGCAATTTTAACTATGAAGGCTTTAAAATTAAAATATGTTGGCCAGGTGTGGTGGCTCACACCTATAGTCCCAGCACTCTTGGAGGCTGAGGCGAGCGGATCACTTGAGGCCATGAGTTTGAGACTGGCCTGGCCAACACAGCAAAACCCCATCTCTACTAAAAATATAAAAAGTGTAAGCATATCCTAAGAGTAAAAAAAAATAAAAAATAAAATTAAAATTAATTTTAAAAATAAAAAATACATAAAAATTGGCCAAGCATGGTGACGCACACCTGTAATCCCAGCACTTTGGGAGGCTTTAGGCAGGTGAATCACCTGAGGTCAGGAGTTCAACACCAGCCTGGACAACATAGTAAAACCCCATTTCTAAAAATAGAAAAAAATTAGCTGGGCATGGTGGCGCAGGCTTGTAGTTCCAGCTACTCAGGAGGCTGAGGCAGGAGAATTGCTAGAACCCAGGAGGCAGATTGCAGTTAGCCAAGATAGCACCACCTCATTATAGCCTAGGAAACAGTGCGAGACTCCGTCTCAAAAAAAAAAAAAAAAAATTAGCTGGGCATAATGGCGCACACCTATTATCCCAGCTACTTGGGAGGCTGAGGCAGGACAATCTCTTAAACCTGGGAGGCAGAGGTTGCAGTAAGCCAAGACTGTGTCACTGCACTCCAGCCTGGGTGACACAGTGAGACTCCATCTCAAAAAGAAAAAAGAAAATTCAGGTTTACAAAACAGATGGAGGAAGCAACCATTTACATTACTTTAAATTTATAATGGTACTACATTGCCACATACCTTAAGCAGTCTTCCAAAAGCACAAAATTAAGTAATGTTAATGAATTATTAATTACTTAACAGGTTAGAACTGGGAGAAGTCTACAGTTGGAATGTTAGCTTATCTGAACTGAAAATAAAACAAAATTGAAAATAAAACACTTCATGCCTTTAGCCCGGTCCTTCTCCTCACTTACAGTACTAAATTTCTTACTGCTCACTCATCTATTATTAATTTGCTACAAAATTCACCTCACCAGAATCGTTTAACTTGCCTCTTAAAATAAAAGGGAATATTTCTCCTCTTCCTGGATTCCTTATTTCTATCAGGATCATACCTGGCTCTTTCCTTTACATTTACTATTTATTTCCATCTGGTTACCAAAGCCTGTCCATTCTTTCTGCCTAAGTCTCTCCATCATCTACCTGCTCCTTTCTTGCTTTAAAGGACTACCATCACAGCCTAATTTCCTTACCTCCAATTTCTCTCCCTTTCAACTTTTCCTTTGTAAGTCCACGGTAATTCCCATTACAAACTATCAGTGGATAGATATTCACCAAATTAAATTCAAGCTCCTTAATTATTTCTATAATCTGACCTCAATTTTGCCTAACTTTCCTGTTCACTATTCTCAGACATCTCAGTTACATGGACTACTCTTCCCTTAGCTTCAAACTTGCCTGTTGCCATCTGAGCTGCTTTACCTACAAAGCATTCTTCATTCTTTCCTCCTTGAAATACTATGTATATCCTTCCAGTTAATGTGCTACTTTCTTACAAATATTCACCTACAATCCACTTCATCCCAAATGGTTATACTATTTCTACACAGCACTCTTGTTTATACATCCTGTAACACTTAGCATATTTTAATTGCATTTCTATTACTTGTGCATTTGTTTTCTATTCCCTACTAGATCTTCAAATGATATAAATCACATTGTACTCAAAAGCTTGTCATACATTTTATTTATTTACTTTTATTATTTTTTTTTTAGACAGAGTCTTGCTCTGTCACCCAGGCTGGAGTGCAGTTGCACGATCTCAGCTCACTGCAACCTCTGCCTCCTGGGTTCAAGCAATTCTCCTGCCTCAGCCTCCTGAGTAGCTGAAAATACAGGCACAAACCACCACACTCAGCTAATTTTTCTATTTTTTTTAGGAGAGATGGTTTCACTATGTTGGCCAGGCTGGTCTTTTAACTCCTGACGTTGTAATTCGCCTGCCTCTGCTTCCCAAAGTGCTGTGATTACGGGTGTGAGCCACCGTACCAGGCCTTGTTATACATTTTAAAAACTCATTTACAAATACCTTATGAGCGTATCAGCTTCGTAAAATGAAACACAACTGTGCTTAAAAAATATATTCCTGATTTAAAGGAGCTTTGAAGATCAAAAAAAAAGGAAGAAAATAAATAAAAATAAATTAAATTCTGTTCTCATTCCTTAAAATTAAAGATGTTATTTTTCCTAAAGAAATAAACAGGTAGGTCAGGTGTGGTGGCTCATGCCTGTAATCCCAGCACGTTGGGAGGCCAAGCCAGGTAGATAACCTGAAGGCAGGAGTTTAAAACTAGCCTGGCCAACATGGCGAAACGCCGTCTCTACTAAAAATACAAAAAATTAGCAGGGCATGTTGGCAGGCATCTGTAATCCCAACTACTTAGGAGGCTGACACAAGAGAATCACTTGAACCTGGGAGGTGGAGGCTGCAGTGAGCCGAGATCACACCACTGCACTCCAGTCTGGGCAACAAAAGTGAAACTCTGTCTCAAAATAATAATAACAAAGAAGTAGAAGCTGGGCAGTGTAGCTCATGCCTGTAATCACAGCATTTTGTAATCCCCACACTGGGGTGGGCATATCACTTGAGGCCATGAGTTCTAGACCAGCCTGGTCAACATGACAAAACCCTATCTCTACTAAACATACAAAAATTAGCCAGGCATGGTGGCACATGTCTGTAATCCTAGCTACTCTGGAGGCTGAGGCAGGAGAATCACTTGAGCCCAGGAGGCAGAGGTAGCCATGAGCCAAGATCATGCCACTGTACTCCAGTCTGAGAGACACAGCAAAGCCCTGTCCCCCAAAAGTAAAAAATAATTAAATAATTAAACAAATAGGCTGGGTGCAGTGGCTCACGCCTGTAATCCCAGCACTTTGGGAGGTCATGGCAGGTGGGCCACCTGAGGTCACGAGTTCAAGACCAGCCTAGCCATCATAGTGAAACCCATCTCTACTAAAAATACAAAAATTAGCCAGGTGTGGCGGCACATGCCTGCCATCTCAGCTACTCGGGAGGCTGAGGCAGGAGAATCATTTGAACCTGGAGGGCAGACACTACAGGAAGCCAAGATGGCACCACTGCACTCCAGCCTGGGCAACAGAGTGAGATTCTGTCTCAAGAAAAAAAAAAAGATAAAAGAAAAAGAAAATAAAGACCAAATTGATACATATATTCATTACAGTATTACCTACAACAAAATCTGGAAATAAATTCCAAAAAATAGAATACTTAAATAAATTTTGGTACATCTAAATGATGAAATGTTAATTAACAATATTCCTAAAATTTTTAAACATGGGAAAATGCTAAATTATTATTGGGGAAAAAAAAGGTTGAGATACAAGAACATACTCCCAGTCTGTAACCAGAAATATTTATGAATATAGAAAACATCTCAAGTAACAATAGTATTTACCTATGCAAGACGGCTATAGTTTTTACTTTCCTGTGTGTTACAAATTCTCTACCAAGGACATGTAATACTTTTATAATAGAAAACAATTATGATAAACTAAAAATGTGTTATTTTGGAACAGTGTAACACCTAGCAAAGGAATAAAATGAGATGAAACTTAGATATGAATAAAAAATTAGTTAAGATATTTTCAAATAATTTGTGAAAAGCCCATTACTAAAGGATTCCGGAATGTTTTATGGCCAAGAAAGGTTAAACCAAAATTGTGCCATGCTAGAAATGAAGAAAATAGAGTAAATCAGCCAAGCACGGTGGCTCCTGCCTGTAATCCCACCATTTTGGGAGGCCCAAGGTGGGCAGATCACCTGAGGTCGAGGTTCAAGACCAGCCTGACCAACATAGAGAAACCCCGTCTCTACTGAAAATACAAAATTAGCTGGGCATGGTGGCACATGCCTGTAATCCCAGCTACTCTGGAGGCTGAGGCAGGAGAATCATTTGAACCTGGGAGGCAGAGTGCAGTAAACAGAGATCACGCCATTGCACTCCAGCCTGGACAACAAAAGTAAAACTCTGTCTCAAAAACAACAACAAAAAAGAATAAATCTAGGCAAATAAAGCATTATGGTTTAAAGAATAAGCCACCAAAATTCAAGACATTTCCCTTAAAAAAAAAAAATCCAATAAGCCTGGTATGGTGGTTCATCTCTATAATCCCAGGACTTTGGGAGCCTGAGGAGAGAGGATGGCTTCGAGACCAGCCTGGGCAAAAAAGGGAAGCCCCGTCTCTACAAAAAATACAAAAATATGCTGTGCATAGTGGCATGCACATGTGGGCTCAGCTACTCAGCAGGCTGAGGTGGGAGGATTCCTGAGCCCAGGGAGGTCAAGGCTGCAGTGAACCATGATTTCCCATTGCACTCCAGTGACAGCAAGATCGTGTCTCAAAAAACCAAACTCCAATAAATGTTTGTATAATTACACATAGCATAGGTTTTTCTTGCATGTAAGGTAATTATCACAATTCACTAGGATTTAAAATTAATTACTGCCTTTTGAATTCTATCAATATGAAAAATAAAAATCCAGGGGAATAGAAAGGAGATCAACCATGAGTTCATTAATATAGTTTCCTCATTACTGTTACCTATTTTTCCACTAACACTATCTAAGCCCAAATAAACCCTTATATAAACTTTGAGTACACCTCCTCTTTAGATTCTTTAATATGTATCCCAACCACTTGATATACTTTATAGTCTAGAAATAGAGAAGTAACTTTTATTTCTTCAAAGCAGTTTTAAAAATACATGCCTTTGTAAGAAATGAGCTTTAAAAACAGTGCGACATTTGTATAACATATTGGGAACATGGAACCCTAAGAATTCTTACTAAGGAGATAATGGAAACTAGACTACCTAGACTGCCACCTGCAACAAGAATCTGGTAACTACCCAAATTGTGAAACCAATATCTACCACACTACTGATCTTTTAAGGAAAAAGTACATGGCTCATTTCTAATCATGTAAAAATATTAACATACCCAAGAGAAAATCACTGGTTCCAAGTCCTTTAAAGAAACTTCCCTTTGGTAGGCTGCTCAAATTAGGCATCTACTGCTATTTTTGTCTTCTGTGTAGGTTTTAAGAGTTTTATAAAGCATTCACCAAATCAATGCATCTTAGAGAGAGATGCATGTGTCTACATGGCAGACTTTATACAACATAAATAATCCAAGTTCCAAGGTTAGCCACCAAATCAATTCTGCAAGTCAGTTACTATGGACCTTGGATTGTAGTACAGCATAGCAGTTAGACAAGGGAATATATACAATATATAACAGAAAAAAGACTGGGTATTACCATAGTAAGTTTCTGTTCATTTGTTTAAATACCCTTTATACCACACAGAGTTAAAATGAAGTATCAAAGTGGTATCGGAATGTAAGCGTCTTCTAAAATAATGATTTAATAGGCCATCGAATAGAATGGCAGGGAAACAATCTGTGCACTAGTATTTGATCTGCCTCAAACAGAAGATATTATTGTAAATAATTCTAAACATAATCACAATTTAGTGAATAAGGTAGGAGACTGGTAGACTTAAACTTTTGGATTCAACTTACAGCTATTCACCAGTCACCTGCTGTTTTGACAAGTTACTTACCAACTTGTGCTGTCATTCTCCGTAAATTTATCCCCTAAGATGAGGATAATTCTTGCAAATTGTGTCACAAGCATTTTGAAAGGAACCATGAGTTATTGTATAATGCTCTTGATATTCCTCAGATGTAGGGTCCTACACAAAGTAAAGTATTATTATACATCTCTCTAACAGTAGTCATCTGTTTGCATTATGATTTTTTTCCCTACCCTTGACACTGTGATTCTTGGGCACTAACCTTTCTCAAAGTAAAGCGTTCAAAGCAAGCCTCCACTTCTGACCCAAGTAATTACTTTTTTCAAATCTATCATTCACATCTTTCTCTTCCTTAGAAGGTATTGTGAAAATCAACTTATAAAACACAATGAACTTCTTTGGTTTAAATGCTCTGGTTCAATAAGAAATGTGTGGGATAATTGGGTATTTTTATTTTTAACCCACCCTTAAAGTGAGTAATTTTATTTCCAATATTTTCCTATGTTACTTTTTAAATTTCAACTATTTTAAGGAGCAGTTTGTTTATAGATTTGTTTTATAAACAGAGAGAGAATAGGTCAGAAAATGAAGAAGCAAGAAAGGCAAGCCAAGTAATCACTACTATGTGACCAAAATGCTTTTATTGGAATGACTTAACAGTAGAAATTACCATTCAAGAATATGGAAAACACAGAATCAATGCTCATCATCTTTAAAAAGAGTTCAACATAAATCACAAAAATTTTATCATACTATTAAAACTTTTACCTATAAGATCTGCTAATCAAGTTATTTTTCATTCAAGAATACACTATACATATTTGAATTTTTTAGTTTGTGTTGGTGCAATATTACATCTTGAAAACAGAACTCTAGATCTTCTTATCAGTTCTTAAAATGATTTTTCTTTGAGTCTGTGCACAAGGGGAAGCATAATAAAATATGCTGTCTTCACTGTACACTTAAGTTACAAGATAGTAATTTTTTAAAGAGTTTTCTTGGCTGGCACAGCAGCTCATTACTATAAATCCCAGCAATTTGGAGAAGCCAGGGCAGGAGGATAGCTTGAAGAGTAGAGTTCAAGACCATACTGGGCAACATAGGGAGATTCCCACCTCTACCAAACATAAAAAAATTGGCTGGGGGCAGTGGCTCACACCTGTAATCCCAGCACTTTGGGAGGCCGAGGTGGGCGAATCACCTGAGGTCAGGGTTTGAGACCAGCCTGGCCAACACAGTGAACCCTGTTCTCTACTAAAAATACAAAAATTAGCCAGGCGTGGTAGCACACGCCTATAGTCCCAGCTACTCGGGAGGCTGAGGCAGAAGAATCGCTTAAACCTGGGAGGTCGAGGCTGCAATGAGCTGAGATCACAACACTATACTCCAGCCTGGGTGACAGAGCAAGACTCCGTCTCAAAAAAAAAAAAAAATCAGCCAGGCATGGTGGCACATAAATGTCCCAACTACTGGGGAAGCTGACACAGGAGGATCACTTGAGGCCAGGAGTCCAAGCCTGCAGTGAACTATTATCATACCACTGCACTCCAGCCTGAGCAACAAAGCAAGACTCCATCTCAAAAAATAAAAAACCCTCAGATTACAATAAAATACTAATGGAAACCAGCTTCCTCAAAGGTGAGCAAATATTCTTCTATCTTCTAACTACAGCAAAGGAAAAGCTCTATGAGATAAAGAATAAAAACCACAAGATTTAGGGTGGTCTCAAGATGTGCTAGCCTAGTGACCCTATTAGTCTCTTAATCTCTTTTAACCTCAGTGTCCTCATTTGTAAATGGGGACCATAATACTTGCCTTAGTTACATACAACTGTTGTGAGAATTAAATGAGATACTCCATTTGAACGAATGTTATAAAACAAAAAAAACTATTTTTTAGATAACAGGGCTTATTTTTAAACAGAACACCACTTTATTTACAAACTGTGATCACAGAACAGTTTAGTACTGTTTCTAACATGAAACAAATGGAAATCAATGCGTAAAACATATAGTTAGGACAATGGTCACCAAATTATACCTATAATTAGAAAATACAGTAAGAAAAGGATATTTTAAAGAAAAGAGTACTTCCCATAGGTTATCTTAAAATCTTCAGAAGTGAATTTGAAAGCATAAAAAACCCAACAATTCATTTAAATGGACTGGTCTAGCATACTGAAGATTAAATATATTTATTTGTTAGCTATGAATTTTAAAAAGTGAGACATTAGCTTAAAAGGTATTTCAAAGTTCTTATGAAGAAAAAACACATGAAAGTGAAACAGACATTCACTTCTCTGGAAATAACTCAGAAAAAGCTATACATATACACATACAGAAAAGGATATACATATACAAGACAACAGAGATGACCATGGACATAATCTGCACCCGTAGCATAATAAAGGCATTCAGTTAAATCTTTCTATGGGCTTCCTAAAAAGTCCAGAACAGAACACCCTCTTTTCAACAGGCCACAGGTTAAATCTATTTATTACATTGTCAGGCCAAGTCCTCCAGTAGGTTATTATGACTCTCAAAAATAATTTATCCTTAATAAGCCTACCTCTTTCTCCTTCATTCCTTATTAGTTACAGAATATGTATATTTATAAAGCCAATCTACATAAAACAATTTTTAGTTTCCTCCTTTCTGCCTCCTTTCTGACACAAGTTTAAAGCTCTAGTGAAGTTGGTCAGGCACCGTGGCTCACGCCTATAATCCCAGCAGTTTGGGAGGCCGAGGTGGGCGGATCACAGGGGCAGGAGATCTCAACAAAAAAATCAGCTGGGTGTGGTGGCACGCGCCTGTAGTCCCACCTATTTGGGAGGCTGGGGCAGGGGAATCCCTTGAACCAGGGAGGTGGTGGTTGCAGTGAGCCAAGAAGGTGCTACTACACTCCAGCCTGGGCAACAGAGTGAGACCCCACCCCACCACCCCACCCCCTGCCAAAAAAAAACCTCTTTTGAAGTGAACTATGTTTATTAAATGGTCCTAGAAACAACCAACTTGCTCAATTACCAGAAGACTTTAAAATAAATTAAATAAGATCCAACAGCTTCTTATCTTTTAATCCAGTCCTCAAATTCACAAATTTAAAAAGGGGTTGGGGAAATGACACATTTAAATCATTAAGGAATTATTCCAAATATAAATAACTTTAGTTAAAAACATTCTTAAAATTTAGTTAAGAACACTAGTTAAAAAACATCTTAGGCTGGGTGCAGTGGCTCACACCTGTAATTCCAGCATTTTGGAAGGCCAAGGTGGGAAGATCACCTGAAGTCAGGAGTTCAAGACCAGCCTGGCCAACATGATAAAATCCCACCTCTGCTCAAAACATAAAATTAGCTGGTGTGGTGGCACCTATAATCCCAGCTACTCGGGACGATGAAGCAAGAGAATTAGTTGAACCTGGATGCGGAGGTTGCAGTGAGGCAAGATAGTGCCACTGCACTCCAGCCTGGGTAACAAGAGTGAAACTGTCTCCAAAAAAAAAAAAAATCTTCAATCAAGGCTGAGATTAAAAGATGAAGTTCCTGTCAGAGCAACTACTACTTTTTGAACTTCTTTCACTTCCCTCTGAAAGCTAGGTTCACTTCAATATATCATTGAACTAGAACTTCTGATAATAAAAAGCTTTTCTCAGGATCAGGACAACCCCATTCTATAAAACTAAGCAATTTCAGCCCCAGACTTATTTCCTAGCTGTTTATGTGATCACCAATAGAATTAAATGTAAGCCTTCATTTTCTCCCAGAAATCTTAATTCTATCCCATTATATTTCCCATAATTTATATTTCCTAGGGTCAAAATACAGAGCACATCATGTCTAATTTCCAGTTCTCTCCAGTTGTTCATGTATACCTCAACTCCCAACCCAGAGTCTAAGTTTCTCAAAGACAAAGTTAATGCCTTTCACTTTTCTCTTCCACAGACTGTGGCATAATTGGAACAACAATGAGGCGATCCTAAAGAGGTATCACAAATTAAGGAAACCCACTGCCCCAACTTTACATTACCAAATAATGCTTCCAGGATGAATCAAGAGGATGATGATATAGGTGTCACAACGCAATCATCACAATGTCAACATGACCACAAAGAAGCCTATTCTAGCTAGTTAAGTTTCTCAGAATCTCATTTATGTAGTTGGAAGCCATCCCTGGTACAACGATCATTATGCTATTAGTATACAGTGTCTACCTCTGTCCTGGACACTGAACAGGTGATCAACAACACTTAAAAAATGTAAACCTCAGCAGACATAAGTAAGTATACTGGCAATTCCTATGTGCTGGCTTTTTACTTTCCACTTGCCCAATGGCCTTTCAGAAATTATTAAAGTAATACAGAGAGATGTTCAGTTATTTCTATGGGGCATGTTAAAAGTACAAAGAACGTCAGCAGCCTCCATACCATGAAAATCTCAACCTGAGGCAGCATTCCAAACTAAGGAAAAATAGTAAAGGGCATCATTTGTCTCTGAAGCAGAGGCAATCATCAAATCTGTATTTGTAAATTACCATTAATTTCTACCAATACGACCACCTCAGTGTCTGAGATTACAAAAATCTGGTAGGAATCCATAAAATGTTCTGAGACAGAGTACAAGAAAGCTGTCATTTACTTTGAGTTCTGCAATAATTAAAAATCTATTGTTGGCCGGGTGCAGTGGCTCACGCCTGTAATCCCAGCACTTTGGGAGGCCAATGAGGGCTGATCACGAGGTCAGGAGTTCAAGACCAGCCTGGTCAACAAGGTGAAACCCTGTCTCTACTAAAAATACAAAAATTGGCTGGGCATGGTGACTGAGTCTATAATCCCAGCTACTCGGGAGGCCGAGGCAGGAGAATCCCTTGAACCCAGGAGGCAGAGGTTGCAGTGAGCTGAGATCTCATCACTGCACTCCAGCCTGGGTGACAGAACGACTCCGTCTCAAAAAAAAAAAAAAAATCTATTGTTATTAATGTTACTATCATATCCAATAAAAATAAATTACACATTAAGGCAAAAGAAAATAAACTAAGACCTTAACCACAAAGAGAGGATGAAAACTATACAGTATTTGCAACTTAGAAAAGTGAGGTTTGGCATGGTCATGAGATGATGTGAATGATGAAATGTGCCTTTAATGCCTGCATATCTTAGTTTACATTAATTTCTCAAAAGTTGGCTAACAACAAAAACCACTTAAATAATAAGCTAATAAAATAACTGCCATAGAAAATACTGAGGTGCCATTATTGTTACAGTTAAAAGAAGGAACTGTAACACAGTATAGCTGCAGTCTCATCTGAATTTACCACCTGAAATCATTAACTTTTATCATAATTGAAAGCAAAACTCACATAACAATGATATTCCTAACTGTAGAAATATTTGATTTTAAAATACAATACCCAGAAAAACAGAACACGAAATGTGACCAAATTCCTCAAAATTCTCATTACCCTACAAATTATTTAGTTTTGCTTGTACAACTACTACAAAATCAGGACACTTAGTCACAAAATTTTTAATAGCTAGCAATACTACAGAAAGAAGATTAGGCGAATAAAAGACATTTCCAACTAAACCAAATAAAATTACACATTTAAAATACTATGAATGACACAGGGATAAAAAGAAAAATAAAAACATATTTTAGGCAAGTAAGTCAAAGTAAAAAACTTTCATCTTGTTTCACCTGCCCGCCCAAAGGTAAGAAAAACACAGAGTAAATTATGCATTTAAAATCTATCCACGGTGGCTGAACAGAAGTTATTAAAAAGGACCTGCACACTATACACTCTATACCAAAGATCTATATACTGCAGGCTGATTTTCCCTATAGTTTTATATCACCATACAAAATAAGGTTTTATAATGCTAGTAGTTTAAAAAAAAAAAAAAAGTACTTAGAAGCATATAAATACACAAACAAAAAGGAAAGAATTAACTTATACTTTGCTTTTAAAGCTTGATAAACATGTAGTTAGAACTACAGAAATTATATGATGCTTCAAATTTAAAATAATATAATTAATAGAAATAGCTAATTTTAAGAATGTTTCAACTTACCTGGCTTCTTTCTGGATTTTTCATGACCTAGCTGTCCTAGATCATTACATCCACATGTGTACACGGTTCCATCATCCAGAACAAATACAGTATGTCTGAGTCCACATCCTACATCTCGGACCTTTTTATTTATAAAAAAGTCACTTTTTCTGGGCTCTAGTACAATTTCTTCATCAATTCCACCCAAACCTAGCTGTCCAAAGGATGCATTTCCCCAGCACAACATGCTTGTAATTATTTTGGTCTTCCAGTTTCAATAAAAAATTCTCTTCTGAAACCCCGGAAAGTTGGAGGTACCCTATGTCTGAGGAGACAGAAAGAAGTTAATATGGCTTCAAAGAAAAAAGGATGTATAATTGCTCTTTAAAGTGCTAGGCTACAATAATTGCTACATAGTAAACATTAAATATACTTTACGATATGCTACATAAGTATCAGTTTCAAAAACCACTCAGTTGTATTTTTTTAAATGTATCATTCAGAAATTTTTAGGGAAAATGTGTCACTTTCTATGATCCTTTGCAAAATTTACAACATATTAACCAGTTTTGACTTCTGGTTATCTTGTGATAGGCTAAACTAATGGGAATAAGTAGCCTGATGAAATTAATCACAATTTTTTTCTACTTTTTGCTTTAAATAATTTCAATGGGAGCAAGAAATATGCCATCTTTCCGCTGCCCAAAAAGCAAATATACACAATGAAAAATTTAGCCAACTGCAGAAACATAACCTTGCAATCTCCCTCAACTCCTAATATAATTAAGCCTTCTAATACCTACCTCCACATCAACAGAAAATGGAAGTTCTCATCTGTAACAGAAATAAAACCAATAAAGGAAATTTAAAGCAATTTTCTACAATTTAAACGACTCTTCCAATTATTCTTAATAGGCCAGAAAGAAAATGAGGATTCTTATCAAACCATAATCTTAAATCACCTCCAAAGATCCCATTTTTCAAATAAAAATACTCACATTCCAACCTCACTAATTTAATTTTAAAACTAAATCAATGTGCATAATTATACTACGGAAAAAAAAAAATGCAGTTTAAATATCAATTGTCTCCAAAAGTCAACTTCTTTTATTACAAGTGGTAACCGGAACTAAAAACTCTCCCATGGGCAATCTGTATCTATCCATACCTCTGAGACAATAATTTAAAGATTGGCGGGCGGCAGGGGGGTGGCGGAGGGGATTGCAAATAACTCTCGCACTGCTGATTTTTCAAGAATAGGAATGGGGGCTGGGGCACTGACAGTCTGATGGCGAAATCTGTAGAACTTTCCAGCACATTGACTGAATATTTCTTTACTTGTAAAGAAAGACACAAATAACAGAGGCCACTTCATCTATACCTACATAGACACATTGCGTTACTAAATATCACAATTACAGAAGTCAGCCTTATTCTGTAGCAGTCACCCACAGTCCTTACACAGAGCCTGCAAGGTTTCAACCTCAATTTTCCTACGTTCCGGCTAGCAAGTGCCCGAGGTGTCCCATTCCACGACCCATCATCCATTAACAGAAGTTTGATTTCATTCTTTTGGGGCATCAGAACTCGGTAATTCCCCAGAGTTCTGCAATGTTTTCCCATATTTAAAAAACAAAATAAGAGTAATACAGGAAAATATCCCGACTTCAGCGCGTGAGGTTTAACCACCCTTTTAAGACACAGGCGTCCTCTCGCCAGCAACAGGTAGGGAAATGAGAAGCAGTTTAGCCCCGTCTCTCCCTGAACGTGCACCCAGATCAGCTCACGGGGACCGGGAAAGAGAAATCATCTACACAACACCCAACCTCGCGGCCGAGCAGACAATTACGGCAACTGCCCGCTTGCAGTAGCCTCAGAAGCCGGCGGCCGAGGCTTGGCACCCCGCGGCCTCAACCTGAGGGAAGCCCGTCCCCAGGGAGGTGCGACATTCCAGCCTAGGGGCCAGAGAGCCCCAAGCCTGCCGTCGCCCCACGCCCCTCACCCCCAGGAAGCGCTGAGAAAGCGCCCCGTGCCGGGCCGGCCTGCATCCGCCCAGACCGGCCTGCCCCTCCCTAACGCCGTCACACGCCCCCGAACCCACTGGGGCCACAACTCGCCCGGCTCCTCAGGGCAGGAGAAGCCCAAGGCGACCGGGGGCGGCCCCTCCCCAGAGAGCAAGGCAGCGCGGTCGCTGAAGCAGGTCTCCGGCTCCTGGGACCCTCCTCCGTCAGCCAGTAGCTACGATCACCAGGGCACCTCCGGCGTCCGTGCCGCTGCTCCGCTGCTCCCCTCCCCGGCCCCTACGAAACTTTACCGGGTTCCTTAGAGAAAAGCGGACGCCGCCGCTGTCCACTCCAGAGACAGCCGTCAGCGACCCGGATGGAGCGGGCGGGGAAGAACTGGGGGCAAGCGGGGCGGAGAGCACGAGGGGTGGGGAGACTTGGGGAAGAGACTGGGTAGGAGAAGGCAGAGGGGGAGGTGGCCACGCGAGGGAGGCGGGGGAAGGGCTAGCCGGAAGTGAACCGCAGAGCACGCGCGCGAGCCCGCCCACTTCCCGGCCCCGGCGCCTGCGCCGGAATTCTCCCAGGGCCCCTGGCCACTCGCGCTTGCGCAGTCTGCAGCTTTGCGTTGCTTTTAGAGGGAAAACGGCAACTACAGGTAGCTGGAGTTTGCGAAGACAAATGGAGAAGGTGTCAGCTGTTTTTGAGAATGCTTCGGCGTTCACCGAGCCTTTTAATAAAGAACATTACTTTGTTTTTTGGTTTGGTTGTATTTGTGCTCATGATTGCTAGTCTTTTTAGTATTTTACTCTTTCTTTTCCCAAGGAGGTTTTAAAGTAGCAGAATAACCATCGCAATTATGAATATAAAGAGTGGTGAAGAGTAATCTTATCCCCTGGCCTCAACTGGAGCCAGTCTGAGGATGTGGGATGTATTGATAGCAATAGCTGAAGCTACTCGAACTAATAACACTACTAGTTCAAGTTCCTGTTACAGTGTTGGCTTCCATCACTTTCTACACTCTCCCTGAACGATAAGCTTGAATTGCAGGGCCTCATTCTATCAGGGAAAATGACACATTTGGCTGCAGTCCCTGCTTCATAAAAACAAAGTCTGGATCTCCTAGGCCAGTCTCAACCTCTTAAAAAGAAGGAGAACTTGAACCAATGCACTTTTGAAATCATAAGTTGGGCATTGATAGAATGAATTCCACGAATAGACCATCTTTTTCTTTTCTTTACTTTTTTCCCCTGAGAGTTGTTCTGTCTCCCAGGAGGCAGTGCAGTGGCGCAGTCTCAGTTCACTGCAATCTCCGTCTCAGCCTCCCGAATAGCTGGGACAACAAGCATGTGCCGCCATGCCCGGCTAATTTTTGTATTTTTAGTAGAGACAGAATTTTGACATGTTGGCCAGGCCGATCTCAAACTCCTGATCTCAGGTGATCCCCCCGCCTCAGCCTTCCAAAGTGCTGGGATTACAGGCGTGAGCCACCCCTGGCCTGTTTCTTTATCTCTTATTGAAAAACATATTTTAGATAAGAAGTATCTGTGCTAGAATATGTTTAAGTGTGTGTATTCGTTTCCTAGGCTTGCCATAACAAATTAACACAGATTGGGTGGCTTAAAACAGCAGAAATTTATTGTCTCACTGTTCTGAAGGCCAGAAGTTCAAAATCAAGGTGAAAACAAAGTTGGTTCTCTCTTGGTGTCTCTGAGAGATAATCTTTTCCAGGCTTGTCTGCTAGCTTCTGGTGGTTGTCAACAATCCTTGTAGAAGCATCCCTCTTCACCTTGTTTTCCCTGTGTGTCTGTGTCCAAATGTCCCTCTTTTATAAGGACACCAGACATTGGATTAGAGCTCACCTTGATCCATTATGACCTCATCTTAGCATTATTACATCTGTAAAGAGCTCATTTCCAATTAATGGTCGCATTCACGGGTACTGAAGGTTAGGACTTCAGCTTATCTTTTGGGGGACCAAATTTAACCCATAACAGTATGTTACAGAAATGAATGTAGAATGACAAGATGCTTAGGCAAGGAAAGCATAATTTCAACATTAGAAATGATAGGAATGTTCACAAAAAATAGCCATATTTTGAAAGAGCTGCTCTTGTTGGCTTTTTTGTTTTTGTTTTTATTTTTGTTTTTGTTTTTCAGACGGGGTCTTGCCCATCTCGGCTCACTGCAATCCTGCAATCTATACCTCCCGGGCTCAAGCTCAAGGGATCCTCTCACTTCAGCCTCTAAGTAGCTGGGACTACAGACACATGCCACCATGCTCGGCTAGTTTTTGTATTTTTTATAGACAAGGTCTTGCCATGTTGCCCAGGCTCCTGGGCTCTAGTGATCTGCCCACCTTGGCCTCCCAGAGTACTGGAATTATAGGCATGAGCCACTGCATCAGGCTTCTTGTAGGATTTTTGTTTGTGGTCTTTTACCTTTAAAGATTGTTGCCTCAGAATATATAATTAAAAAGGAAGTTATAGAATTCAGGATCTTTAAGATATATACTTGATGCTACAATACATAAACATTAAAATGTGAATGGCTGAATATAATAAAAGTGTATTTTTAAACCTTTTTGGCAGTCCAAATAAGTGTTCCTAATGAGTGAAAACTGATTTCCAGGGACCTGAGGAGATGGAAGGAGCGTGAGCTTTTTTTTTTTTTTTTTTTTTTTTTTTGAGACGGAGTTTCGCTCTTGTTACCCAGGCTGGAGTGCAATGGCGCGATCTCGGCTCACCGCAGCCTCCGCCTCCTGGGTTCAGGCAATTCTCCTGCCTCAGCCTCCTGAGTAGCTGGGATTACAGGCACGCACCACCATGCCTAGCTAATTTTTTGTATTTTTAGTAGAGACGGGGTTTTACCATGTTGACCAGGATGGTCTCGATCTTTTGACCTCGTGATCCACCCCCCTCGGCCTCCCAAAGTGCTGGGATTACAGGCTTGAGCCACCGCGCCGGGCGCGTGAGCTTCTTAAAGTCCTTCTCTGAGAGCTCCACCCCTAGAAACAAGGGTGCTGGGAAGCATATTCTTTGTCTGAGTTCCCAAGTACTATTCCATGTTATGGAAAGGAGAGCATAAATTAGTGGACAGCTATCTCTTCCACTTGGTCGTATATCTATCTGGAATTTTTTTTTTTTTTTTGAGACGGAGTTTCACTCACGTTACCCAGGCTGGAGTGCAATGGCGCGATCTCGGCTCACCGCAACCTCTGCCTCCTGGGTTCAGGCAATTCTCCTGCCTCAACCTCCTGAGCAGCTGGGATTACAGGCACGCGCCACCATGCCCAGCTAATTTTTTGTATCTTTAGTAGAGACGGGGTTTCACCATGTTGACCAGGATGGTCTCGATCTCTTAACCTCGTGATCCACCCGCCTCGGCCTCCCAAAGTGCTGGGATTACAGGCGTGAGCCACCGCGCCCGGCTATCTGGAATATTTTTAAAGATAGATCTTGCTTGTAGAAAGTGGAGTGGACATTTCTTTATGTTCCCTTTAACCTTATAAATCTGTGAAACTATGGTGCAAGGTTTTAGAAAGTAGCTTGTGGTTATCTTTAAGGTGAAACAAGTATAGGATCATAGGGATAGTAGAATAATGTAAATTTGTTGCATAAATGCAGCATGAGATATTGGTGAGTATGATCTCTGGTGCTGGTTTATCTGAATTCAGAGCCTAAACCCTAAAGCCTACCTCAGACCTCTGTCTATCCTCCCAAACACAGAGGCATTTACTAATGGCCTGTTTTATAGAATATTACATTGCAGCCATAATTTTTATAATTATGTTCATAATCCATATCTCACTGGGTTGTTATGAAGCCAGTAAAATAACATGTACGGTGCCTTATATGTGGCAGGAGTTTTGTAAATGTTAACTTTTGCTATTACTAGTATTATTTTTCCTCAACTACTAGTAAGTGAATGCAGTCCATATGAACAGAAAGAAAATAATTTTAGTTCACAAGAGTAAAATTTTTTTTTACCTATTTTCATTAAAAAAAACCACTCAGACTGCTGAGAGATGTCTAAAGATAGTATTCATTCTTCTTCCACTCTTTTCTTTTTCTCCCTTCCATCCAGCTGTATTGCTCCTGCTGGATCTCACCTCATTTTCTTCATTCAGGTCTCTGCTCATGTCACCTCTCCAGACTTCCCTGACCATCCTATTCAAAAAACCATCCACTTTCTCCCTGTCATCTTATCTTCCTTGCTTTTCCTTCATATCCATTACAACGAACTGACATGTTACTATACAATTCATAAATTTGTATTAGGCTTATCATATAAAAAATATATATAAGAAAATGGATAAGCAATTATATACAATCTATTTATATACTAAATAAATAGGTATTTAACTTCGCCTCCTCCATTAGAATGAAAACTCATAAAGGCAGTGATTTTTGTCTATTTTGTTCAGTGCTCTATCCCCCAGGATCTTGAACAGTTTCTGGTCCATACCGAGTGCTAAAAAAATACTTCTGTGGCCAGGCACAGTGGGTCAGACCTGTAACCCCAGTCCTTTGGGAGGCCAAGAGGGGTGGATTGCTTTGAGCTCAAGAGTTCGAGACTAGTGTGGGCAACATGGTGAAACCACGTCGCTACGAAAAATACAAAAATTAGCTGGG
>NW_016107814.1:1332688-1334350 GCF_001604975.1 Cebus imitator | reverse complement strand
TAAAAAAAAAAAAAAAAAAAAAAAAAAAAACACTTCTTGAATTAATTAATTAATGGTGCTGGAAGCATTGTAAATTATCACAACCTTTTAATAAATAAAGTTGGCAATAAATTTCAAGAGCCAGTAAATTTCATTTAATAATAGTTCATAATAATAGCAATATTTATTATGAGACGTTGACCTAAATCATTTACCTGTACTGTATTACTTCTGTATTCTGTCCTAAGGAAATACAAGATACACCCAACAAATATTTATTGAGCATCTACTATGTGACACCCTCCCAATACTAACAGTATAGATAAAAACATGGGGGCAAGTGAATGAAAGTATGAACAAGATTTTTATTGTAGTGTTATTTCCCATAGCAAAAATAAAAAGCAGCTGGCCAGGCACGGTGGCTCATGCCTGTAATCCCAGCACTTTGAGAAGCCTAGGCGGGCAGATGACCTGAGGTCAGCAGTTTGAGACCAGCCTGGCCAACATAGTGAAGCCCCATCTCTACTAAAAATACAAAAATTAGCTGGGCATGGTGGTACGCACCTGTAATTCCAGCTACTCAGGAGGCTGAGGTAGGAGAATCACTTGAACCCAGGAGGCAGAGGTTGCAGTGAGCTAAGTTTGCACCATTGCACTCCAGCCTGGGCAACAAGAATGAAGCTCTATCTCAAAAAACAAAAAATTAAAAATTAAAAAAAAAAATAAAAGCAGTCTAAGATCCACATTAAAAAACAAACAAACAAAAAAAGCAACCTAAGTTCCAACAGGGGAAAATGTGTATTGATATGTGGCTAGTAAGATTACGATTTGAAAGACTGTGTTGCTACAAAATTTACATGACACAATCATAAGGGTCCTTTAAAAGTAGAATACAAAATTGTATGTTTCCTGCTTGTAGCTATGTTTTTATTTTTGTTTATTTACTTCTTTATTTATTTATAAGACCGGGTGGCCGGGCGCGGTGGCTCAAGCATGTAATCCCAGCACTTTGGGAGACCGAGGCGGGTGGATCACGAGGTCAAGAGATCGAGACCATCCTGGTCAACATGGTGAAATCCCGTCTCTACTAAAAATACAAAAAAAAAAAATTAGCTGGGCATGGTGGCACGTTCCTGTAGTCCCAGATGCTCGGAAGGCTGAGGCAGGAGAATTGCCTGAACCCAGGAGGCGGAGGTTGTGGTGAGCCGAGATCACGCCATTGCACTCCAGCCTGGGTAACAAGAGCAAAACTCCGTCTCAAAAAAAAAAAAAAAGACCGGGTTTCACCATGTTGGTCAGGCTGGTCTTAAACTCCCGACCTCAGGTGATCTGCCTGCCTTGGCCTCCAAAGTGCTTAGATTACAGGCATGAGCCACCACACCTGGCCTACTTATTGTTTTGCCAGGCTGGAGTGCAGAGGCACAATCTCCCCTCACCGCAGCCTCTGCACCCCAGGTTCAAGTGATTCTTCTGCCTCAGCCTCCCAAGTAACTGGGACTACAGGCGTGCACCACAACACCCAGCTAATTTTTGTATTTTTAGTAGAGACAGGGTTTCTACCAAACAGCCACCACACCCAGCCTGTAGCCATGTTCTTAAAAGATGAAAAAGAGGACGGGCGTGGTGGCTCACGCCTGAAATCCAAGCACTTTGGAGGCCAAGGCGGGCGGATCACCTGAGGTC
>NW_016107814.1:1317100-1331318 GCF_001604975.1 Cebus imitator | reverse complement strand
AGGATGGTCTCGATCTCTTGACCTCGTGATCCACCCGCCTCGGCCTCCCAAAGTGCTGGGATTACAGGCTTGAGCCACCGCGCCCGGCTGCTATTATAATCTTAAGGAACCACACCATCGTACATGTAGCATGTTGTTGACTGACATCTTGTTATGCTGTACATGACTGTGTTTTTGAAATAAAGTTACATTCTGAAGTTTCAGATGGACATGAATTTTGGGGGAGCTCTATTCAACCCACTATAATCCTTTATCAATAAGTCATAACTGTTCTTCTATTTTCTTAATTTTCTATAAACTTAATGTGATTTGCACCTACCTCTTGAGTACCCTAAAGAAAAACTGGTGATTTATGGGATAACATATATTTTGAAAACATTTCAGAAGGGATAAAGACCAACATTATCTATGTATCTTCTGCCTACAGATAATCTCATTAGCCTAGGATTCTGGACATTTGCTAAGTGCATGTTCATTTTCTTCTCATTGACAGTGATGAGTCAGTTTTTCCTGCCCTAAAGGCTATTTTCCCATTCACATTTTGATTGTTCTTCCACATCTTACAGTTCTTTCTTGCTTTCTTCTATTTGCATATTAGAGACTGTTGACATAGCCCAAATAAACTTCTGGTTTCAAGGATTTTAGACAGGACCACTTGACTCAGCAAACATTGGTGGATCACTTACATGGGACCAGGAACTCTGTTAGGTTCTGGGCAATGCACAGGGAAATAAAATAATGTCTTGTCTTCAAGGAACTTTCTAGTCAATGAGACATAAAAACCAAAAATTACAATATAGTGAAGTAAGCTTTAATAAGGGTGTATGGCAAGTGTAGTCCTTCTATTGTTAACTTTGAAGAGACATGATGGTATTGTCCAAAAATGTTTTTCACCAACTGTAACCAAATCACAGATTCCACTTTGAGTGTGCAATTGGAAAAGCCTCCTCTAGTCATTTTTACTCACTTGCTTTCCAAGGTTTGAGCCTTCGTTCAGTCAAGCACAGTCATGCCTTGTATGGTTCCTCAGTGAGTACCTCTGTGTAGAGATTCCCTTCTTTCCATCCTTTTTCTTAAGGGTTCCATGGTCATCTCTTCTCCTGGGCCTTTGGCCTAGCATTATGGCTTCAGCATGAAACATACTTAAGGCATCAAATGTTTTATCAGATTCATTAAGCAAGTCTTTACTGAGTACCTCTCTCCCAATTCTAGTAGAAAGACAGACAAAAACAAGTGGTCAGGCAGGTAAAAGTATTTCAAGTTGTAATAAATATAAATAAGGAGTAGAGATGGAGAATAACAGAGTGAATCCTTGAAGCAGAATGGATAATGAAGGCCTCAGCAGAGGAGTTTTGCAATTAAAACTGAAAACAAAGAAAGAGAAGGATCAAGTCCTAAAACATTCTAGGTGGAAGGAGCAAAATGAAGCCCTTGAACCAGGAAAGAACTGGACATTTTCCAGGAACTGAACAAAAATTAGTTGGATGGAGCACAGGGATACTAGATAAGTTTGGAGATAGGCAGAAGGTGGATTGGACAGAGACTAGATCAAGTAAGGCACATTAAGAAGTTTGGTTTTATTCCAAGTACTGCTCAAGAGTTGTAAGCCAGAAGAGTGAGTAGTGACCAAAGAATTTCTTCTACTACTGAACTGGACAGGATTGCTGGATTAGAAGAGAGGGAAGATGGAGAAAATTATATTACTGAGGAAGCTTTTGCAATAATCCACATGGGAGATAATAACGGCAGGGACTGTGGTAGTGATGGGAAAGAAGAGGTAGATTCAAAAGAAAGTTTGGGAATTGGCTTAACAGGATTGTGATGGGGGTGGTTGCATGGGATCAGAGCACATGAGAAATGCTGAGCCACTGGTAGTTTTCTGACTTGAGCTACTGGGTTAACAGAAATGACATTTACAAAGATGAGTGTATAAGTAGAATTTTCCATGCTGCAAAAAAAGTAGCACTCTAAATTTCCTCAGCAAGGCAATTTACTTCTACAGCAGGGTGCGGCTCACAGATGGAACAATGGCGGGCGCACACCTGGACAAGGAGGGGAAGGGATACTTATGCCTGATCGAGGTCACCCCTCCTGCTGTGTTATTCTCCTATTGACTAGGATTAGACTGCACAGTCTAGTATAATTCTGATTGGCTATTTCGAAGGGAGCAGCAGTACAAGCCGGAGTGGCGGGGTGGGTAGCTTGCCAGGAAGGACAGTTACCAGCAGGCCAGAGCAGGTAAGCAGGAGTCAAAGCAGGTGACCACAGCACGTGACTGGGATGCATCAGGATGGGGCAGGGGACCAGGGGAACAGATGTGAACTACTGATTAGAACTGGTGGAAAACGTTGTTTACTGAAACTGCAAGGAAGTTAAACTTTAAAATAGGAAATTGAAGAATAAGAGAACTGAACATACTGACATACTGATTCTTTGAAGAGAAACTTGGGGTTCACTATATCTAACGTAAGGATGACTATTGAGAGAAGCAAAGAGGACAGGTTTTGACTGAGAAAAAGTAAATGTTCTGTTTTGACCTTAGGTTTGAGAAATTAAGAGTGGGTTTCCATATTAGTTTGCTGGGGCTGCAATAATAAAACACCACAGATTGTATGGCTTACTGTAAGTAAATAACTTCCAACAGGAAGTTATTTACTTACAGTTCTGGAGTACCACATCAAGATGTCAGCAAGTTTGGTTTCTTCTGCAGCCTCTTTCCTTGGCTTGTAGATGGCCACTTCCTCACTGTGGGTTCATGTGTTCTCCATTGATTTATGTGGTCCCTGTGTCCTAGGCTCCTCTTTTTATAAAGTCATATTGGATTAGTTCCCACCCATATGATCTCATTTTACCTTAATTACCTCGTTAAAGGACCTAACTCCAAATACAGTCACATTCTTAGGTACTGGGGGTTAGGACTTTAGCATATGAATTCAGGGGTGGCAGACTGGGGGGATGTAACACTATTCACCCCATAGCCGTATCTTTTTTTCTTCTGAATTGCATTATAGAAGTTCTTTACTGGCTGGGCTCCCTTGGTCATGCCGGTAATCCCAGCACTTTGGGAGGCCAAGGCACAAGGATCATCTGAGGTCAGGAGTTCAAGATCAGCCTGGCCAACATGGTAAAACCCCATCTCTACTAAAAGTAGAAAAACTATCTGGGCATGGTGGCAGGTGCTACCTCCCAGCTACGTGGGAGGCCAAGGCAGGAGAATTTCTTGAACCTGGGAAGTGGAGTGCATTGCAGTGAGGCGGATCATGCCATTGAACTCCATCCTGGGTGACAAAAAGAGACTCTGTCTGAAAAACAAACAAACAAAAGTCCTTTTTCTGTTATCCTAGGTAGGTATGGGCCTGTTCCAGAAAAGAGATGGAAGAAATAACTCACTCCTGCCACATAAATGAGACAGCAGAGAGGAAAATGTGGACCGTCTTTCTAACAGATGCAAGCAAAACAATCTTATTGAGGCTATTATAGGTCACAGAATATGCAACTTAATCTACACATGAAGAATGTTAATTCCAGCTTATTTATTATAGGACTCCTTCTCTAGTTTCACCCTCACAATTATCCCAACCTCCTTTCTGGCTCAAAATTTACATTCTGGCTTCAATTCCCTTCTCGGTATCCCAGTGTGAAATAGTAGTAATGGTTGCATCAGGAAGACCAGAAATATTTTTAAATGCTCCCCTTTTATAACTCTGTATGATTTCTTTGTGTTTGTTTTCTATCGCCTAATTGTAGAAATTCAAAATTCAAATGGCATTCAAACGGGCATAAATGTGAAAAATCGCATGTAATGTGGCCCTTCACCAGTATGTGGGGATGTGTTCATACATTTGAAATTACAGAGCGATTACTTCAGTTGCTACTTTTCTTAACAGAGAAAACTCTCAAATTGCCCTGCATTTTGTGGCAGTAAAAAATACGATTTGTGTTTAATATTAAAGTCTTAGCTGCATAAGTTGTTCTTTAAAATTAGCTTTAAACCACAGCAATCGTAAAATGAGGATTCTGTGAGTTCTAATTGTCAGCATCACCAAACTAATACAATATGAAAGTGTAGAATCTGTACTTAGAAGACTCTTTTAAATCCATGTGTCTTCTTTCAAATAAAACAGAATATAGCAATAGCACAGACTCACAAAAAAGGAGGAATCTCCATTATTAGAATTTATTGGTCATACTTTCGAGTAGCTAATTGAACTATTTTGTTGCTACTGATTTCCAAGGGTCTTATAAAGATGTTTGAAGTTGAAAGTTCTAATGTAACTATTAGAAATATAAATCGGGAAAGAATATGTATATATTTAGATTGCATGCCTCACTGCCCTTAAATAAAATCATGACTAAAACTAATTGTAACTACAGATCTGTGTCAAATTAACAGTACTGCTGCTTTGCATAACAATTAAGCCAGAACATGAATATTTTCATCTATTGAATCCCTTATTAATAACTTCCAAAGTAATGTTATAAAACACAAAGACTTGCTAAGCATCTTATTTGATTATCACTTTTAGAATGGGAACTGACAGTACATTTCAGATCCTTAACTAAGCATTGCAATTTTTATGAAAGCAGCACAGAAGAACTACAGAAGTAAGGAGATGAAAAGTTTTTAATGCTACCTGCCTCTAATTTCCTTAAGTTTAGTGTACTCCTTATGTTTATAGAACTAACTGTTGGTTGCCTTTAGCATACAGATAACTTTTATGCACAGTGCTTGCAAATTTTTTAAAAAATCTCTATTGCTACTCCTCCTTCTTTCAGAAAAATGAAAAAGATTGCCCTAATAGTTGGCATCCAGAAATAAATAAAACATCACAA
Organism: Cebus imitator; assembly: GCF_001604975.1. Lineage (NCBI taxonomy): Eukaryota > Metazoa > Chordata > Mammalia > Primates > Cebidae > Cebus > Cebus imitator. The sequence goes on along the minus strand of NW_016107814.1, from coordinate 1,326,485 downwards.
TTTTTATGGACAGGCTTTCATTAGTTTGATGTTCTTATAATCTCAGTGTAAGATCTGATAGCCTGACAGAACAGTTGAGCAGTAGTGACTAGGAAGGACAGAGTGTTCCTACAAGACAAATTATAGCTGCCACCTCCACGTTGCCTAAATAGAGTTTAACCATATTGAAATGACAGAAATGTTTGCCCAAGAAAAATGCCATGCAATTCAAGCTGCTGTTTTACCAATTTTTTTTTAAAAGCCAAACAAAAATTACTCTTCATAAACATAGGATCTTAAGAAGTGAATTGAAGTGTTGTGTGCTGTTCACTTCCAACAAACGACTTCATCTATTCAATCATTAAATGGAAGCATTATCCAACAAGCTAACTTCCAAAGAGCAGCTTTCAAACTGCTCCCATTCACAAGCTCTGATAGTGTTGACAATAAAATAGAGGAACAGTTAATGTCAGAATTGTTCTTAATGTTGAAACATCTTTGTTTATTTTTAAAGGACTGAATAATCAGAGAATATAATTATATATTTAATTAATCTATGATAGAGGTTAAACATCTTGTCATCCTCCTCTAACTCAGTTACAAATAGACTGGAAAAGATTTCTTTTAAAGTATAAAACTCTCCGGGCGCGGTGGCTCAAGCCTGTAATCCCAGCACTTTGGGAGGCCGAGGCGGGTGGATCACGAAGTCAAGAGATCGAGACCATCCTGGTCAACAAGGTGAAACCCCGTCTCTACTAAAATACAAAAATTAGCTGGGCATGATGGTGCATGCCTGTAGTCCCAGCTACTCGGGAGGCTGAGGCCGGAGAATTGCTTGAACCCAGGAGGCGGAGGTTGCGGTGAGCCGAGATCGCGCCATTGCACTCCAGCCTGGGCAACAACAGCAAAACTCCGTCTCAAAAAAAAAATAAAAATAAAAATAAAGTATAAAACTCTTATGTTTTAAATTTAAATTTGCTTAGTGTGGGGAACTCCCATTTTAAAAAAAATTAGGCTGGGTATGGTGGCTAATGCCTGTAATCCCAGCACTTTGGGAGGCTGAGGTGGGCAGATCGCTTGAGGTCAGGAGTTTCAGACCAGCCTGACCAACATGATGAACCTCCATCTCTACTAAAAAAAATACAGAAAATTGTCTGGGCTAATTAGCTGTGGTGGCGGGCACCTGTAATCTCAGCTACTTGGGAGATTGAGGCAGGAGAATTGCTTGAACCTAGGAGGCAGAGGTTGTAGTGAGTTGAAATCATACCACTGGCCGGGCGCGGTGGCTCAAGCCTGTAATCCCAGCACTTTGGGAGGCCGAGGCGGGTGGATCACGAGGTCAAGAGATCGAGACCATCCTGGTCAAAATGGTGAAACCCCGTCTCTACTAAAAATACAAAAAATTAGCTGGGCATGGTGGCGTGTGCCTGTAGTCCCAGCTACTCAGGAGGCTGAGGCAGGAGAATTGCCTGAACCCAGGAGGCTGAGGTTGCCGTGAGCCGAGATCGCGCCATTGCACTCCAGCCTGGGTAATAAGAGCGAAACTCCGACTCAAAAAAAAAAAAAAAAATCATACTACTGTACTCCAGCCTGGGTGACAGAATGAGACCCTGTCTCAAAAAATAAAAATAAGAATAAAAATAAAATAGCTTTTATTTAAAATATTAATGCTTATTAATAATTAAAATAGTAAAGAAGAAAAGAACTATCAGAAAAACAATCCTGATACATACTGCTAACACTATATTGAACATCATTCTGACATTTTTTTCTACTCCAAAGCATACTGTACACATGGAGAAATCAATGTAAGTTTACCCAATGGATCTTGGAATTTCGTAACCCATTTTTACTCAACAAGGTGTTAAGTACCTCTTTCCAAACATTGAGGGGCTTAGTTATATTCAAGTGGGAGATGCCAGACCATGACTCTACAGGGGCAGTTAACCACAGATAGAAATAATAATGGATATGTTCAGTCTTATTCTATCCAGGTTGAATACAAATCTTATGTTGAATGTGTTCTGATGTAGCTTGTTGTGTTAATAATCATCACCATGGTCAGGTGCAGTGGCTCACGCCTGTAATCCCAGCACTTTGGGAGGCTGAAATGGGTGGATCACAAAGTCAGGAGTTCGAGACCAAGATCGCGAAACCCCATCTCTTAAAAAAATCATCATCATCATCATCACCTGTGCTTTGAATGCCTAGAATGGCTTCTCCAAGTTCTTCAACTCTTCTGGCTCCAAAGAAGAGCAAAATGCTCAGGGGGATAGAAAGCAGAATGCTGAGATGCTGCGCAGAGTTTTCATATTATCAACTACACTTTCATACTTGTATCCTTTAAGTTGATAAGTAGCATGTTTGCTTATGCAAATAACACATAAAGATATTTTTTTTTTAATAAAGATGGGGTTTCACCATGATGGCCAGGCTGGTCTTGAACTCCTGACCTCAGGTGATCCACCCACCTCAGCCTCCCAAAGTGGTAGGATTACAGGCGTGAGCTACTGCACCCGGCCAATTTCTTTGCTTTTTGGCAGTAAATTATTTCAATCTTCATCCCTCTTACCATGGCCTCAGCTCAGGCTATCACTGGTTCCAGCTTGGACTTCTGCCCTGGCCTGTGGACTACGTATAGTCTTGGCTGTTTGGTCCACACCCTCAGCCACTGGGGTGATCTTTCTCAAATTCAGATTTGATCATACCTCCTGAACATGTTTATAATTTAGGCATTCAAAGTTCATAATCAAGCCCTTGTCCTTCTCTGCAACCTCATCCCTGCCATATTCCACAAATCACACTTCATCTTTGTTTTGTGAGGTATGAAGTATGCTCTCTCACATCTCCCTAAATTTTAATGTTGCTCCTAACCTAGTAAGTTTCTCATTTTTCAATACTCAGCTTAGGCAGTACCTTCTTAATGAAGACTTGCCCTGTCTGTGACATTTGACACCCTCCTCTCTGGTGCCATCCTCTGCGACAGAGCTTGCCATATCTCAACATAATCAATTTCCTGTCTTCTCTCTCAATGGATTGCTAGCTGAGGGTCAGGAACTTGTATCTTTTTACCATTGTATCCCCAGGAATGAATGAATACAACATGTTTCATATACTCACACATTGTAGTTATCAAATGTTTATTTTGACCAATAAATATAATAAATGCATTGTTAGAATATTTTTATTTATTTATTTATTTTGAGACAGAGTCTCACTCTGTTCCCAGGCTGGAGAGCAGTGGTACAATCACGGCTCACTGCAAACTCCTCCTCCAGGGTTCAAGTGATTCTCTTGCCTCAGCCTCCTGAGTAGCTGGGATTACAGGTGTCTACCACCATGCCTGGCTAATTCTTGTATTTTCAGTAGAGATAGGGTTTCACTGTGTTGATCAGGCTGGTTTTGAACTCCTGGCCACAAGTAATCCACCTGCCTCAGCCCAGAAAATTTTATTTAGTATACAAAATCTTTCAAAGGATTATTCCAGGCTGGAATCAATGATAGGCTAAACTGAAGCCATGGTAGAAGCAATGAAGCTAGAAATAATTACTGCCAAAAAGTAAAAGAATTGTATCTTTATATGTTATTTGCATAAGTAAACACGCTGCCTATCAAGCAGTCCTCTATGGAGAGGACTGAATATATATACAGTAAACATCCATTAAATATTTGTCAATGAGCAATCGTTCCTTGTTTAGATTGTTATCTTTCTAAGGAAGGGACCCAAGATATACTTTTATTTATTGTTTTCAGTGCCTAACAGAATACTATGTCCATAAAATAATCTCAAATCTAGTTTTACTGATTAACTGAATGTGTGAATCCATTCATTATCTCTAAATCTCAACAGGAATTTGTAAGACTTATGTCTTTGAATTTCTATATATATATTGAAATATCTGTGAGCTCTTTGAGAAAAGGGGTTCTACTTATTGATTTTTTTTGAGTCGGAGTCTCGATGCCCAGGCTGGAGTGCAGTGGTGTGGACTCTGCTCAGCGCAACCTCCGCATCCCAGGTTCACTGCAACCTCCACATCCTGGGTTCAAGTGATTCTCCTGCCTCAGCCTCCCAAATAGCCAGGACTACAGGCATGTGCCACCACACCCAGCTAATTTTTTGTATTGTTTTTAGTAGAGACAGGGTTTCGCTGTGTTATCCAGGATGGTCTCGATCTTCTGACCTCGTGATCTGCCTGCCTTGGCCTCCCAAAGTGCTGGGATTACAGGCGTGAGCCACTGTGCCTGGTCTACTTATTGATTTTTATATTTTAAAGTCTTAACAGAAAACACTGAACATAGTGGAAGTTTAATAAATCTCTGTTATTAAGATTTCATCAGTGAAATACAAGTTTGCTTTGCTCATCATTGTATCCCAGTGACCTAGGGCAAGATCTTATCCATTGTAGGACTCTGGCAAATATTTGTTAAATAAACATGATTTGGAAATCTTGCTATTGGCAGACGCAATTAAAATCTAACGTGAAAAGTTTCCCTTGGTCTCTTAGATTCAGGAATAAACACAGATCAGAGCATGATTCTGAGAGATGTTTTATTTTTTGCTATGAAATAGCTCTACCCTACAGAGGTGGGGAGCAGGGAGGAGAAGGGAGAGAAGTTGGAAACAAACAAGTGAGGCTCACAGGAGAAAATAGCTCCTCCACGGGGAGCCACATGTTCTGATACCCAGGGCAGCCGCATGAGGAAGCAGCCTAAAATTAGCAGGATGGGCAAGCCCAGGAAGGGAAAGCCACAGCAGCCTTCCCTGCCCTCAACAAGTGAGGTGAGGGGCTGGGAGTCCCGGCTGAAAACTATCCAATGTAGCCTTCAGAGCTCCACTGCTGCTTATGCCAGGTAAGGTTCTCCCTCAAAACTCATCTTGGGAGGTAAAAAGCCTGAGATTTCTTAAGGGGATGTCCAGGTAATTGAAATATTTAATACTGTCCAGTAAAAAGATGTCTCTAGCAATTTAATGATTAAGAGAGCAATAGATTAAGAGCATTCTTCTATTCATGCTTACTCAGGGTATTCATCTGAACTACTCACTCTCTCTTTATTGAATTAGGGCTCTCTGGGGTGTGTAGGTGCTACTTCTTTCAAGTGCTAAAGAAGGGAGAGTGTCCCAGAAAAAAAATTTTTTTTGAGATGGAGTTTTGCTCTTGTTGCCCAGGCTGGAGTGCAATGGTGCGATCTCAGCTCACTGCAACCTCTTTCTCCCAGGTTCAAGCGATTCTCCCACCTCAGCCTCCTGAGTATCTGGGATTACAGGTGCCACCATACCTGGCTAAGTTTTAGTAGAATTTTTAGTAGAGACGGGGTTTCACTATGTTGACCAGGCCCATCTCAATCTCCTGATCTCATTATCTGGCCACCTCAACCTCCCAAAGTGCTAGGATTACAGGCGTGAGCCACCATGCCCGGCCTAGAAAATCTTTACAGCCATGTGGGAAAAGGAATGATGAAAGGACACTGCCAAGCAATGTAAAGAAACTGCAGAGGCTGGGCGTGATGGCTCATGCCTGTAATCCCAGCACTTTGGGAGGCTGAGGTGGGTGAATCACCTGAAGCCGGGAGTTCAAGACCAACCTGATCAACATGGTAAAACCCCGTATCTACTAAAGAATACAAAATTAGCTGGGTGTGGTGGTGCATGCCTGTAATATGCAGGCATAATCCCTTGAACCTGGGAGGCGCAGGTTGCGGTGAGCTGAGATCACACAGTTGCACTCCAGCCTAGGTAACAGAAGTGAAACTCTGTCTCAAAAAAAAAAAAAAAGGAAAGAAAAGAAACTGCAGAGCCAGAAAGGAAAGATCAGAGATAATACAAAGAGGACTCGGTGGGCAACAGTGTGCTTTTTTTCATGAATGAGGTGCAGAACAGTTGAGCTGATTGAGGACAGTCAACAGAATCCTGGAGGGGACCAGAATATTCTGTATTATTGTTTCCTAAAGAACTGGATCAGTGATTGATTTTACATTGCACATGAGTAACTCCCAGTCAGGGTACTGATCTATCACTCTCCATTGTTTCTGTAGTTCCTGTCTCCCATACTATAATTCATTTTAATGATATATTACCAATTGCTTTTTGAAGCTACAACTCCTCCTTAGTGGTAAAACCTTCCAGTGCTATTAACAGAGTTTCTCAGAGGGTTAATCTGAAGGAATTGTGCAATTGGGTAGCAGAAATTCAGAACTTTAAAAAAATAACTTTATTGAGACATAATTCATACATCATACAATTCACCTATTTAAAGTGTGTAAGTCAGTGGATTTTAGAAAATTTACAGAATTGTACAACCATTGATACAATCAATTTTAGAACATTTGTATCACCCCCTCATATCCAATAGCAGTCACTCCTCTTCCTCCAACACCCTCTCACTCACAGCCCCAGGAAACCACTAATTTACTTTCTGTTCCTATAGACTTGCCTATTCTAGATATCTCACATCAACAAAATCATACAATGCATAGTCTTTTGTGAGTTTGTTTGTTTAATTTTTGAGACAGAGGCTCACTCTGTTACCCAGGCTAGAGTACAGTGGTGCCATCTTAGCTTACTGCAACATCTGCCTCCCAGGTTTAAGTGATTCTCATGCCTCAGCCTCCCAGGTAGCTGGGATTACAGGCATGTGCCACTATGCCCAGCTAATTTTTGTATTTTTAGTGGAAACAGAGTTTTGCCATGTTGCACAGGCTGGTCTTGAACTCCTGGCCTCAAGTGATCTTCCCACATTGGACTCCCAAAGTGCTGGGATTACAGGTGTGAGCCACTGCGCCTGGCCTGTTTTTTGTTGGTTTTTAAGAGGATGCTTAAATGTGTGAGTAGAAGTTGTTGAAGTATCAACTGTTGATTCACCCTAAAGAGGATCTGTGATTGTTTCCAGTCTCTGTTTTCAGTGAATGTTTATAACCCATTACTCTAAGATTGTTCAGTTATATATTGTCAGTACTTGAGTGTTATATATCATGAAATGATTAATACATGGTTTACAGTAATGATAATTTTTATTTAATGATAATCTTGGATATGACCTGATGGAATGAAGTGCATCCATTTAGGATATCATTAGAAAACTCATATGGGACACAGCCTAAGGTTTTAGTAAATAATAAATGAAGTAAGATGTAGCATGTCTAGAGCAGTGCCTTGCAGGTATTAGATTATCAGTAAATAGGAATATTTTCCTCCATCCTACTTCAGTGTTAGACACATACTCATGTTATAAAACCTACAGAGCAGATTTGAAAAAAACAATGTAGCAGAGTGCTTTGAAATACTACTCAATTATCATTCTTTTTTCTTTTTTTCTTTTTGAGACAGAGTCTCACTCTCTTGTTGGAGTACAGTGATGCAACCTTGGCTCACTGCAACCTCTGCCTTCTGGGTTCAAGTGATTCTCCTGCCTCGGCCTCTCAAGTAGCTAGGATAACAGGCGCCAGCCACCACGCTTGGCTAATTTTTTTGTATTTGTAGTAGAGACAGAGCTTCACCATGTTCATCAGGCTGGTTTTGAACTCCTGACCTCAAGTGATACACCCACCTCGGCCTCCCAAAGTGCTAAGATTACAGGCATCAGCCACCGTGCCCAGCCTTAATGAGCACTTATTAAAACAGGGAAGGTAGATATAGTCATGAATAAGGGCATTAAAGAGATGTGACATTTTTTCATAAAGGCTGGAGAAAATAGTTTCATATCCTGGACTAGGAGGCATCAATTATAATTTCAAGTTTGAACTAATATCAATTATAATCTTAGATAACCAACTTACTTTCTCTGGTCTTTATCTATATCACCAAACTAGGAATGATAACACTGGATTACAGCTAAAATGTTGCACCCATTGTTCATACTGTAAAACTACCTTATGTCTCCAAGACTTACCTGCCTTGTGTTTATTTCATGCTAAAGGTGACACATTGAATTATAGAATTGTTTCTTAGGGAAATCCAGTTGGTTAACTGTCATAAGACTTTGCAGCTTATAATTACACTGATGAAATTACCAAGTTTCATTGTCTGGTGTTCAGCTTTTCAAACTCAGAAACTTAATATATATTTTTTCCAAAATTCTTAGAGTGATCCAGGCCATTAGCAAAGCACTTACATTAACCAAATTCCCAAGAGAGTACTATATCAGCCAGAATTCCAATTTATTACTTTACAATGAGAAAAATAGTTTTAAAGCAAACCAAATAGTATGTTGTGTTACAAATCAGCTTTTCTTTTCTATACCAGGAAACTTGTGTTTTAAAAAAACTAAATTGAAATTAGAATGGTGCTGGGTGGGCATGGACTGGAGAAAGGCAGGTAATTGATTATGGCATCTTGTCAGCATTAGCCTGGGCTCCCAGCTTCACCATCAGGAGCAGATAGGGCTCTCTTGGATGGACAGTGTTGATTCTTTATTCTCTGAGTTCTCTTTCCTACCTGTCATTCTATTACCTCCTAAGATATAGATATATGCATATTTATACTTACATATAAAGACATATAACATATGCACATACATACATATACACCATCAACTAGACTACAGCCCAATTTTTGTTTGTTTTTTGTTTTTTTTTGAGATGGAGTTCTGCTCTTGTTGCCCAAGCTGGAATGCAATGGTGCGATCTCGGCTCGTTGCAGCCTCTGCCTCCCAGGTTCAAGCAATTCCCCTGCCTCAGCCTCCTGAGTAGCTGGGATTATAGGCATGCGCCATCACACCTGGCTAATTTTGTATTTTTAGTAGAGACAGGGTTTCACCATGTTGGTCAGGCTGGTCTCAAACTCCAGACCTCAGGTGATCCTCCCTCCTCAATCTTCTAAAGTGCTGGGATTACAGGTGTGAGCCACTGTGCCCAGCCAAGTTTTTTTGTTTGTTTGTTTTAGACAGGGTCTTGCCCTGTCGCTCAGGCTGGAGTGCAGTAGTGCAATCTCAGCTCATTACAACCTCCACCTCCCAGGCTCAGGTGATCCTCCCACCTCAGCCTCCTGAGTAGCTGGGACTACAGGCACCTGCCACTATGCTGGCTAATTTTTGTATTTTTGGTAGAGATGGGGTTTCACCATGTTGCCCAGGCTGGTCTCGAGCTTCAGGGCTCAAGTGATCTGCCCACCTTAGCCTCCCAAAGTGTTGGGCTTACAGGCATGACCAACCATGCCCGGCCTAGACTGCAGCCCAATTTTGGTTTTTCTTTTTCCTTCATTTGATATCCTTGAGGCATTCTCTTTTTCTGATGTGGAGGACGAGTTTTACTATTTTGTTCTCTTTATAAAAATAAACAATTTTATTAGAAGTTTTTGTTTTCTGGGCGCGGTGGCTCACGCCGGTAATCCCAGCACTTTGGGTGGCTGAGGCAGGCGGATCACCTGAGGTTCGAGACCAACCTGACCAATATGGTGAAACCTCGTCTTTAA
>NW_016107814.1:1312620-1316595 GCF_001604975.1 Cebus imitator | reverse complement strand
GTGATCTCAGCTCACCGCAACCTCCGCCTCCTGGGTTCAGGCAATTCTCCTGCCTCAGCCTCCTGAGTAGCTGGGATTACAGGCACGCACCACCATGCCCAGCTAATTTTTTTTTGTAGTTTTAGTAGAGACGGGGTTTCACCCTGTTGACCAGGATGGTCTCGATCTCTTGACCTCGTGATCCACCCGCCTCGGCCTCCCAAAGTGCTGGGATTACAGGCGTGAGCCACCACGCCCGGCCTACAAGCAGTTGTTGATGAACATCCTTATAAATACAGGAATGCTAGTTGTTCTTTTCATAAGGCACATCAAATTATATGCATTATTCACGATATGTTGATTTTCTAGTTAAATTTTCAGAGTGTAGGAATGTTCTATGATGCTTCCATGTGTTTTCTATAAAATCAAATTCTTCCATAATTATGTCACTTTATTTTGTGTCATGTTTAAGATTTAAATCCTTTGTATATCATTTCATTCTTACACTCATTGTAAATTTCCTAAAGTAAGCAAAACAAAGAGTTTCCTCACTTTTCTATAACTAAAAAGTGAGGTAACTGAAGCACGTAGAATGATTCACCCAAGGCTCTATAGCTAGTGAGAGACAGAACTGGGGCTAGAACCTGCATGTTTTCTTGGATCAGTGGTTTCCAACTTGTGAGCAAGACCCCTGGAGGGCTATTAATTGTAATGGGCCCGCTAATCCATGAGTACATCAAAGATTATCGGAAAACAGATGATTTTTTTTGGATTTTCTTTTTTAAATAGAGATAAAATCTCACGATGTTGCCGAGGCTGGTCTCCCATGAACCCTTAAGTTCAGGTGATCCTCCTGCCTTGGCCTCCCAAAGTGGCAGGATTATAGGTGTGAGCCACCGGGTCCAGTTGTCTATAATATTTTTACATGTTGGAAAAAGGAGGGCTCATCCCAACCTTGAAAAGGTTAGAAACCAGTGCTTTTGACCTTGCTAAGTTTTATTATATTTACTCTCAAGAATTATAAAATGGCTTAAAACTCTTCACAAAATCATGGTTCTAAAAATGTAGCTGTTGAGGGGGGGCAAAAAATAAATAAGTAAAAATATAGCTGTTACGAGAAAGGGGTCCCGATCCAGACACCAAGACAGTGTTCTTGGATCAAGAAAGAATTCAGGGTGTCCTTAGAGTAAAGTAAAAGCAAGTTTGTTAAGAAAGTAAAAGAATAAAAAAATATCTACTCCATAGGCAGAGCTGAGTATACGTAAACTGGGTATACATATTGCTCTTTCTGCTTGTTTGTTTTTCTGGATCATACTTATTTTTACTTTTATTGTTTAGAGACAGGCTGTCACTATGTCGTCCAGACTGAACTCAAATTCCTGGGCTCAAGTGATCCTCCCACATCAGCTTCCCAAGTAGCTGGGACTACAGGTACGTGCCAACACACGTGGCCATTCTGGATGCTGCTTTGTAAAGTTTTAAGACAAAATCCTCTGGAGGTCTTCAGGGCTAAACAAGGGGTGGATTATTCATGAGTTTCCCAGGAAAGGGGTAGATATTTCCCGGAACTGAAGGTCCCTCCACTTTTTAGACTACCTAGGGAAACTTCCGATGATTGCCAAGGCATTTGTAAACTGTCACGGTGGTGATGAGTGGGAGTGTCTTTTAGCATGCTAATGTACTATAATTAGCATATGATGAGCAGTGAGGACAACCAAAGGTCACTTTCATTGCCATCTTGGATTTGGTGAATTTTGGCTGGCTTCTTGGCCACAACCTGTTTTATCAGCAGGGTCTTTAGTCCTGTATCTTGGGAAACCAGTCCTGCCGACCTTCTATCTCATTCAGTGACTAAGAATGCCTAACCGCCTGGGAATGTGGCCCAGTAGGTCTCAGACTTTTTTTTTTTTTTGAGGCAGAGTTTTGCTCCTGTTGCATAGGCTGGAGTGCAATGGCGTGATCTCGGCTCACTGGCAATCTCTGCCTTCTAGGTTTAAGTGATTCTCCCGAGTAGCTGAGACTACAGGCGCCCACCACCATGCCCAACTTGTATTTTTATTAGAGACAGAGTTTCACCATGTTGGCCAGGCTGGTCTCCTGACCTCAGAGGATTCACCGTCCTTGACCTTCCAAACTGCTGGAATTATAGGTGTGAGCCACCACGCCCGGCCTTGGTCTCACCCTTATTTTACCCAGCCCCTATTTGAGATGAAAGTTGCTCTGGTTCAAACACCTCCGACATAGATAGCAGCATTTTATCCCAAGCAAAATTGCCTTCGTGATATGTAAATTACGATTCTCTGATATAATCTTACTGGGTCTTATAAAGTTTAGCACTTTCAAAGAAAACAAAAAGCCGGGCGCGGTGGCTCACGCCTGTAATCCCAGCACTTTGGGAGGCCGAGGGTGGATCACGAGGTCAAGAGATCGAGACCATCCTGGTCAACATGGTGAAACCCCGTCTCTACTAAAAATACAAAAAATTAGCTGGGCATGGTGGCGCGTGCCTGTAATCCCAGCTACTCAGGAGGCTGAGACAGGAGAATTGCCTGAACCCAGGAGGCGGAGGTTGCGGTGAGCGGAGATTGCGCCATTGCACTCCAGCCTGGGTAACAAGAGCGAAGCTCCGACTCGAAAAAAAAAAAAGAAAACAAATAGGTGGCTGTGACTATGTAAAATATAAGGCATGGGGGTCAGGTGTGGTGGCTCAGGCCTGTAACCCCAGCACTTTGAGAGGCAGAGGTGGGTGGATCACTTGAGGTCAGGAGTTCAAAACCAGCCTGGACAACATGGTGAACCCCCATCTCTACTAAAAATACAAAAATTGGACATGGTGGCGGGTGCTGTAATCCCAGCTACTAGGGAGGCTAAGGCCTGAGAATCACTTGAACTTGGGAGACGGAGGTTGCAGTGAGCCAAGATCACACATTGTACTCCAGCCTGGACTACAGAGGGAGACTTTTTAAACACAAAGAAGAAAATATAAGGCATAAGGCCAGGCGCAGTTTGGGAAGCTGTGGCGGGTGGATTGCTTGAGCTCAGGAGTTCCAGATCAACCTGGGCAACATGGTAAAACTACTTCTCTATAAAAACACAAAAATTACCTGGGTGTGGGTATGGTGGCGCACATCTGTGGTCCCAGCTACTCAGAAGGCTGAGGTGGGAAGATTGCTTGAGTCTGGGAGGTTGAGGCTGTAGTGAGAAGAGATTGCTCTACTACGCTGCAGCTTGGGTGACAGAGTCAGACCCTGTCTCAAAAAAAAAAATGTATAAGGCATGAAAGACAGTACATATGAATAATTCTTTCTTGCCATAATTTGTAGAAGCATCCTGTGCACTGTGGCAAGGTGGGAGAGCCAATCACAAATCACACTGCAGACCAGAGTCTCCTGCCTCCCATCTGAAGTACCAGCCGTTTACAACTCAACAAACTGAGTACTTAGAACCAGCCTAACTAATGTGGATCCTCCAGGCAGAACAATTACAGAGTCTCACTTCAGAGACTAATTGGAAGTGAATAATTTAAAGAATCTTCCCCTAAGCTTTTTTTTTTCTTCTTTTTTTTGAGACATATTCTCACTCTGTCGTCCAGGCTGGAGTGAAGTGGTGCGATCTCAGCTCACTGCGACCTCCGCCTCCCAGGTTCAAGCAATTTTCCCCTCTCAGCCTCCTGAGTAGCTGGGATTACAGGCACATGCCACCACGGCTGGCTAATTTTTGTATTTTTTTTTAGTAGAGACAGGGTTTCATCATATTGGTCAGGCTGGTCTCGAACACCTGAACTTGTGATCCACCTGCCTCGGCCTCCCAAAGTGCTGGGATTACAGGCATGAGTCACCGTGCCTGGCCCCCTAAGCTTTCTTTAAAGACAAAACATTGGCTGGGCGCGGTGGCTCAAGCCTGTAATCCCAGCACTTTGGGAGGCCGAGGCGGGTGGATCACGAGGTCAAGAGATCGAGACCATCCTGGTCAACATGGTGAAACCCCGTCTCTACT
>NW_016107814.1:1303963-1307980 GCF_001604975.1 Cebus imitator | reverse complement strand
GGGCCTGTAATCCCAGCTACTCAGGAGGCTGAGGCAGGAGAATTGCCTGAACCCGGGAGGCGGAGGTTGCGGTGAGCCGAGATCGCGCCATTGCACTCCAGCCTGGGTAACAAGGCCGAAACTCCGTCTCAAAAAAAAAATAAATAAATAAAGACAAAACATTTTGAATGTTCATAAGCACAGGTTATATGGAACTAAGAGTAGCAAGGCAAAGTCCTAGGGACAGAAAGTAGAATGGTGGTTGCCAGCAGTTGGGGGAAGAGGGGAATAGAAGGAATTATTGTTTAACGGATACAGAGGTTCGATTTTACAAGATGAAAAAGGTTCTGGAGATGGGTGGTGACAATGGTTAAAATGGTAAATTGTATGTTATGCATATTTTACCACAATTCAAAATGGAAAAAAAGATTGTTACCTGGAGATCAGATTTCAAAATAAATTTTGTTTTGGACTTTTACTCACAAAATTGAAATAGAACAGAATTATGCTAAGACAGTTCATTATTAGGTATGAATTTGATTCAGAGATCGGCGAAAGATAATATATACCAATCAACTGATATTTCTTTTTTTTAATTTTTTTTTAAAGATGGGGTTTCACCATATTGGTCAGGCTGGTCTTGAACTCCTGACCTCAGGTGATCCGCCCGCCTTGGCCTCCAAAGTGCTTGGATTACAGATGTGAGCCACCACACCCGGCCTCAACCAATGTTTTTAATAATTCCCAAATCATGACATCCCATTTATGGGGACAAGATTCACCAAAGCCTGAAGATATATAAAATAAATACTGGTCTGGGCAAATAATAACTCTTAATACTCTAGTATTGAGTTGCCATGTAACTCTAAGTCAATTGTTCTTTCTGTATGTCAGTTTTCTCATATGTGAAACATGAGTATTAAAGCAGATCTGAATTTGGGAGGCCTAGATGGGCAGATCACAAGGTCAGGAGTTCGAGACCAACCTGGCCAATATGGTGAAACCCCGTCTCCACTAAAAATACAAAAATTAGCCAGGTGTGGTGGCAGGTGCCTGTAGTCCCAGCTACTCAGGAGACTGGTTGAAGCAGAAGAATCACTTGAACCCATTGGTGGAGGTTGCAGTGAGCCAAAATCGCACCACTGTACTCCAGCCTGGGTGACAGAGTGAGACTCCATCTCAAAAAAAAAAAAAAAAAAAAAAAAAGCAGATCTGCTGACAACTCTGATGATAAATAACTACTTTAGAAAACAAAAAAGTTATTCAAGCATAATATTTTTAATAATATTTGGGCATTTGAATATAATAGGATTTAAAACATCGCCATTCTTTGTATTTGCCATCTGTCCCAGTTCATCATCATTATCCTTAAGAGCATTTATTTGGAAGAACTGAATCTGCTTTGTCTTATTCTACATGAGAGTGTTTATATGCATTCAATGGTAGTCTATAAGATAACTCACAATCATAGAAAGGTTAGGATATTCCTCACTTTCCTAGATTTCTCTCTTCTAAATCACTTAACCTTAACAATAATTTTGTTGGTCTATGTTGAATACCAAGCTTATGCTGACATCCTTTTTTTTTTTTTTTTTTTTGATACGGAGTTTCGCTCTTGTTGCCCAGGCTGGAGTGCAATGGTGCGATCTCGGCTCACCACAACCTCTGCCTCCTGGGTTCAGGCAATTCTCCTGCCTCAGCCTCCTGAGTACCTGGGATTACAGGCATGCACCACCATGCCCAGCTGATTTTTTGTATTTTTAGTAGAGACGGGGTTTCACTATGTTGACCAGGATGGTCTCGATCTCTTGACCTCGTGATCCACCCGCCTCGGCCTCCCAAAGTGCTGGGATTACAGGCGTGAGCCACCGCGCCTGGCCCGCTGACATCCATTTATAGATCAGATAAGAATAAGATATTTACCAATACCCTCAATTATTATTTTCCTGTCACAAAGCACATAGCATAAAGTGAATATACTGCTCTGATATTTGTCACCGCTCTACTTATTTGACTAAAGAAGGATTGTTTGATACCTGGTTGTCAGATCAAATTATGATTTAAATCCTTTAGCTATGTTTAGCTCTTTGGCAGTAGGTGAGTCAAGAACATAGAATTCAGAAGCATATGGTTTAGGAGCATGGTAACTAGATATGAAGCATTTTACCTCTATGTTACCAGTGTGAATCTGAGCTTGATTACTATTGGTGCTCTATACAAGATGTAAGTGATCTGATTTGCATCTCTAATGAAGCACCCCATGTTACGAAAACTCATCACCGTTGGCACTTGCTGTCAGCCTCCGGTTAGAAGCCAAGGACTGAATCAGTCTGGAAACCTGAACTGCTGCTGTGTCTGACTCATCATTCTAGGTGGCCCATTCAGCCTTTGGTCTTTCCTTGGAGTTTATAGCTCAGTGCAACTGGGTGTGCTCCACTCTGTGACTTCACAAAGTGAACTAAAAAATGTTTATTTAAAATAAATGTATCTTTATAATAGTAATGAATGATAAGAGAGGCGGTTAACATTTATTGACCACTTGCTAGGAGCCAGCCATTGTTCTAAGAGTATTCACTCACTTAAGTCTCACAGCATTCCCATGATATTTTCCTCTTTTAGAGAGATGGGAAGACGGAGACACAAAGAGATTAAATAACTTGCCTAACGTTTCTCACATAATATGTGGCGGAGTTGGAGTACAGCTCAAAATACTAAATGACTCTCTGGCTAATTATGGCATTTATTTGATTTTTTCTTTTATCATCTTACTATATAGCTGATTTAAAAAAAAAATCTGTGTCCAAACCAAATGAGGTGTATATCAATTTCCCAATTTTAAAATTGTTCATCTTTCAGTACTAGCTTTTTTACTATTTGCTTCCAAAAGAGGTGATATTGCTTTTTTAAATTTAATTCACATACATCATTATTCTGAATTTAAGGTCCTTAAAGATCTCGATTTTAGTCTGGGCATGGTGGTTCATGCTTGTAACCCTAGCACTTTGGGAGGCCAAGGTGGGCAGATTGCCTGAGCTCAGGAATTCCAGACTAGCCTGGGCAACAAGGTGAAACCCTGTCAATACTAAAAATACAAAAATTAGCTGGGCATGATGGCGGGCACCTGTAATCCCAGCTACTTGGGAGGCTGAGGTGGGAGAATCTCTTGAACCTGGAAGGCGAAGGTTGCAGTGAGCCAAGATTGTGCCTCTGCACTCCAGCCTGGGCAACAGAGCAAGACTCTATCTCAAAAAAAAAAAAAAAAAAAAAAAAAAATCTCAATTTTACTATGGCTTTTATGCTTATCTGTCTTTATATTCAAGTTTATCATGGCATTTGGAAACATTCTCTACCCTTTGCTTTCTAAATTAATAGATTTCGAATCTAAATTAATTTGAGAGTATAAAATAAAATAAATTTCTGTCAATCACTTCATTCCAACACACAGTTCACATGATTCGTGAACAATTGACAAACAGGCAGTGCAGCTACTTATTATTATTAACAAAGTAATTAGATTATTTCACCCACTATTACCACAAAATTAGAAAGCAGATTAGAAATTTTTTGGCCAGGTGCAGTGGCTCATGCCTGTAATCCCAGCACTTTGGGAGGCTGAGGCGGGTGGATCACGAGGTCAGGAATTCAAGACCAGCCTGGCCAACACGGCGAAACCCGTCTCTACTAAAATTACAAAAATTAGCTGGACGTGGTGGCAGGCGCCTATAATCTCAGCTACTCGGGAAGCTGAGGCAGGAGAATTGCTTGAACCTAGGAGGCGGAGGTTGCAATGAGCCAAGATCGTGCCATTGCACTCCAGCCTGGGTGACAAGGGCAAGACTCCGTCTCAAAAAAAAAAAGTTTTGAAAATCTGGGTCTTTATTTTACATTTTCCATAGTAGCTAGATGAGAAGTTTTTAATACACTAAGTGACCTTTAAAATAAAGTTCATGGGCCAGGTGCGATGGCTCACGCCTGTAATCCTAGCACTTTGGGAGGCAGAGGTGGGTGGATCACCTGAGGTCAGGAGTTCAAGACCAG
>NW_016107814.1:1301536-1303568 GCF_001604975.1 Cebus imitator | reverse complement strand
TGAAACCCCATCTTTAAAAAAAAAAAAAGAAGAAGAAGAAAAAAAGAAAAAGAAAATAAAGTTCATGAAGCAATTAGATATGTTTCAATGAACACATACATTAATCTGGTTCTCACAGTTTTCTTAAGACTTAGTAAAATAATATTTGTAGTAATTACTGTTTAGAGACATAAAATAATCTATAACCACCTTTTAATGTTTCTTTGCATTGCCTTCTATACCCAGTTACTCAAAGCTGTTGTAAGTCTCACTTGGTACACATTTATTGCTCTAGTTTTGCTGATAGATAACATTTGGGGTGCCCCCCAAAATAGCACTTATCAGACTAAATTAATAATGTCAACTTGAAAATCTGTGTTTTACTGCTGGCTACATGGACATGCAGCATGGCCTTTCTATCACGTAACTTTCGAAATAATCATAACGAAGACCAATTTCAAGGGCAGCAGTGTTGTTTTGTTTTTGCTGTTGTTGTTTTTATTGGCGTGTAATAATGAATATGTGATTGTAGATAGCTTCAGATGTCTACTTAAAACAGTAACTACAGCCTGGCCAACATGATGAAACCCTGTCTCTACTAAAAATACAAAAATTAGCTGGGCATAGTGGCACACGCCTGCAATCCCAGCTACTCAGGAGGCTGAGACATGAGAATCACTCAAACTCGGGAGGCGGAGGTAGCAGTGAGCCAAGATCATGCCACTGCACTCCAGCCTGGGTGACAGAGCAAGACTCTGTCTCAAAAAATTTAAAAAAGTAACTAATGATTTGCTGACAGAGATGCACAGAGAGAATTGCTTATTATATATTGTTGCTTCAATTCCTTTATTTCTTTGACTAGTGAGAGACAGTGAATCATCTGGATTTCCAAGGACTTGGAAACACTTTGGAGGAAGTCACGAAATCAAGGTAATCCCAATATCACCGGATGTCTACATGTTGTTACTTTGCATCTTCTGCGGTTTTTTTCCAAATAGGTTTCTGAATGCGTTACTAATGAGTGTGCAAGCCTCTGAAATGTGGCGTGGTGTAGCAGACGAGAGCTGGGCTTCAGCGTTGTGTAAATCTTAGGTGTGAATCACAGCTCTGAGTGGCTTTGTGCAATTTCTTCTCTGATCTTGTCTCCTTCTCTATAAAAAAGGATAATAATATAGTATACCTTGGACAATCTCAAAGTATGCTTCCTGAGACTTTTTCAGATCCTTGAATTTGCAAAAACCACAGTAGTATATAATTTTTTCAGTTTCATTCTTCATAAAATAGGGATAATGACCTATGCTTCCCGGGTTGTTGTAGTAAACTAAGTAACGAATTAAATATGAACAACAAAGCTTGGTTGATGTGGATGCTGGGCTGAGGTAAGCTAGGGTGGCTCAGGGAGCTAAATAATTCATTCTGGCTTATCTGCCTTTCCAAAATAAGTCCAGTTTGGAGTCAGTCACAAATAGTTGAAATTTTGATTGAAATTAGAGACTATTGTGTGTGTTTTAAGTGTACTGTTTATTTCTGGGCAAACAGGAAACAGTCTGTGGCTTGAGCTGGGATCCCCAAAACCAGCATATGAGAATGAACAGAACTGCCTATCAGCTATGAGGATCAGAATCAAGAAGAACAAAACTCATCAGAAGTAGCATATGGAAGCAAGAAAGAGCCTGATCTTTGTGGGGTGGATAGAAAGCCAGGACCTTATGTAAAATAAAGGTTGGGCAAAAGTAGTCAGGAAAAATAGTAGTAAGTCAGTTTAGAAGGAGGTAAAAGTATGAAAACTTCTCTTATGAGCACCTAAGGAAGAACCCTTGGCCAAGGTGGTCACTGAAAACAGCACAAGTCTTTTTCAAAAGCAAGGGTTCCCCTGTACCAGTTATCTCAAGAATTATAAGCATCCATTGAGCCAAAAGCACATGTAGTTCCTCAGTTTGTGACTGGTGCATGGTGAACATACAATCATTTTTAGCTCCTTTCTTCATTTGATTTAATTATTTTAAGACAGGGCAGGCAGGGGCACCTGGCTTCTGCTGCCACCACCACCCCC
>NW_016107814.1:1299670-1301100 GCF_001604975.1 Cebus imitator | reverse complement strand
AGAGACGGGGTTTCACCATGTTGACCAGGATGGTCTCGATCTCTTGACCTCGTGATCCACCCGCCTCGGCCTCCCAAAGTGCTGGGATTACAGGCTTGAGCCACCGCGCCCAGCCTGATTTAGTTATTAATAGTATTTTCGTGTTAAACAAATATCATAGCCATTAATGATAATTACATCAGTTAATGTTGCTGAGAGTCTGGCCATTTGTTCTTTCCTGGCACATAATGAATGTTCAGTAAATATGTGTTGCTAGACTGACTAATTTAGGACAGTTTATACATCATTTTTATGGCCTGCCACAGACAAATATGTGTTGTGTACCTACTTTGTGTCATACCTTGAGATAAAAACTGCGTGACCAAAAAAGAAAAAATTTTTGTAGCTTCAATTCTCAAAAAGTTGATCTAGTTGAGTAGATAATACATAAATAAAGACCTGGTTTAATTCAACTATATGAGAAATGCTGCAACAAGTAGTTGTTTAATTACATAATAAGTGGAGGTAGGCTGGGCGAGGTGGCTCATGCTGGAATCCCAACACTTTGGGAAGCTGAGGCAGGCGGATCACCTGAGGTCAGGAGTTTGAGACCAGCCTGACCAACATGGTGAAACCCTGCCTCTACTAAAAATTCAAAACTTAGCGTGGCGTGGTGGCATGTACCTATAATCCCAGCTACTAAGGAGGCTGAGGTAGGAGAATCACCTGAACCTGGGAGCTGGAAAGTTGCAGTGAGCTGAGATTGCGCCACTGAACTCCCGCCTGGGCGACAGAGTGAGACTCCCTCTCAAAAAAAAAAAAAAAAAAAAAGGTGGAGTGACAGTGAACAAAGGCATGGGATAAAGAGAAGGCAAGGACATACTGGTGGAACATTTAGGCTGGAGATAGGTAACTGTGTAGAAGAGCGGCAGGTAAGATCACAATGGTGGTTTGTATTTCCTAGGATTGGGATGCTCACATTTCTGATTATACCAAAGCTTTTCTTATTCTTGAGGAAAATTTGCACAATATTGTCAGGCCAGTGGACTTATCTACAAATAGATTTATACCCAGCTAAATTTATCCCAATTGTGATAAATTTTTGTGTTTAACTTCACTGTAATATTATCAGCTTACTTGCCCCTTTGAGTGACATTCTCATCTGCATTTCAAACTAAAGCTCACCGTCTAGCCTGAAAGATGAAAGGAAAGGAGGTCTAAGATATTTAACACACGTGATAATTACATTGAATCATGAATCTTTGGGCTGTTTTAATCCATTCTTTTTTTTCCCCCCATTTATTTATTTTATTGCATTTTAGGTTTTGGGGTACATGTGAAGAACATGCAAAATTGTTGCATAGGTACACACGTGGCAGTGTGATTTGCTGCCTTCCTCCCCATCACCCACATCTGGCATTTCCCCCCTTGCTATCTCTCCCCAGCTCCCC
>NW_016107814.1:1294503-1298324 GCF_001604975.1 Cebus imitator | reverse complement strand
ACCTCCGCCTCCCGGGTTCAGGCAATTCTCCTGCCTCAGCCTCCTGAGTACCTGGGATTACAGGCACGCACCACCATGCCCAGCTAATTTTTTGTATTTTTAGTAGAGACGGGGTTTCACCATTTTGACCAGGATGGTCTCGATCTCTTGACCTTGTGATCCACCCGCCTCGGCCTCCCAAAGTGCTGGGATTACAGGCGTGAGCCACTGCGCCCGGCGAAAAGAGAGTAAATTCTAAACTAAAAGGCTTAGGTTAGGCTGGGTGCAGTGGCTCATGCCTGTAATCTCAGCACTTTGGGAGGCTGAGGTGGGCTGATCACCTGAGGTCAGGAGTTCAAGACTAGCCTGACAAACATGGTGAAACCCTGTCTCTACTAAAAATACAAAAATTAGCCCAGCATGGTGGTGCGCACCTGTAATCCTAGCTACTTGGGAGGCTGAGGCAGGAGAATCACTTGAACCCAGGAGGCGGAGACTGCAGTGAGCTAAGACCACGCCATTGCACTCCAGCCTAAGAAACAAGAGTGAAACTCCTTCTCAAAACAACAACAACAACAACGAACTCTAAAAGGCTTAGGTTTGAATCCACTCAACTGTGTAACTCACTGGTTGGGTACCTTTGGGAAAACTATGTTTCCTTAAGGTTTATTTCCTCTCAATAACATGCAGCTAACAACACTTTGCAGGGTTGCTATGTGAATTAAATGAGAATAACTTAAGCTACTCCCCAGCCTAGAATACACTTGTAAGAAATGTTATTTCCCGTTTCCTTTCCCTCACGTCATTAGCATTAGTGTGATTACCTGAGTCATGAGTAAGAACACTGCTTTTGGAGATGTCGGAGCAGACCAAAAATACAATCTGTGTGGAATCACCCAGAGCCTGGTATATGGGCACATTTCGGGCTAACCTTACCAAGAGAGACTATTCAAGTTGTTATTTTCCTAACTTGTAAAAACTTTATTAACCCATGTTGCTGTGCTCAGAAATAACACCAAAACATTTAAGTTTAGTTTTGTGTGTGTATGTGTGTGTGTGTGTGTGTGTGTGTATTTTTAGTAGACACAGGGCTTCACTATGTTGGTCAGGCTGGCCTACGAACTCCTGACCTTGTGATCCGCCCGCCTCAGCCTCCCAAAGTGCTGGGATTATAGGTGTGAGCCACTGCACCTGGCCTAAATTTAGTTTTAAAAGAACAAACCTCTTACATTGTTTCAGCACAATAACTATAGCAAATAGAAACAAAAAAATTGGTCTGTCATAGCATTCTGACTGCTTCCAATGTCCCATTTTTCTGCACTAATGCCAACGCTCCAGTCTAAATATTAATTCATGTCCCCAGATAAAATATTGCATATAGAGTTTATTTGCAAGTATTTGCTTTTTTCTTTCTAAATTATCATTTCTTTTTGTTTGTTTAGTCATACAAGATAATTTCAGGGTTGGTTTCAGTCAGAAAAATTATTAAGTTAAAACCCTACATAGTGTTCCCTCAGAATATTTACTAAAAGAAAGCTATGTTTTCTCTTGATTTTTCCCTTTAATTTTTCACAAATATGTTGGAAATGTAATCATTTGAATATTTGCAGTAGTTATGAGCACAGACCTAGGTTCAGTTTTGGCTCAGTCACTTACTTGTCTGGTGACCTTGGGCAAGTTTTAAACTTATTTCTAAGCCTCAAGTTTTCATCTGTAAAATGAGAATTGTAACAATACCTACTTCATAGACTGTTTTTCTTTCTTTTTTTTTTTTACACGTTTAATCCACGCATATACTTCATAGACTGTTAAAGGGAATCCATTACATAAAACACAACATACACAAAGAGTCTAGCATAGTGCCCAGTACATAGCTAAGCAATGTTAACTTATTTCTACCAAGACTATAGTGTATTTATGTGTGTTAATATAGTCATTATATTAATGTGGTAAGAAGTAAGATTTAACTGTATACTTTGAGGAATACATACATGATAACAATTGTTCCAGATTTCATCAGTAACTTAGCCTCAGAGCGCTCTTTTAAAAAGTTCTGAATAGATTTTCTTCTTGGAAATAACACTTTTTGAAAAGTGTAAACTTTAATATGTACTACATACCAAAAGCACAAGTAAAGGAAGCTTTGTTGTGTTTTAATACAAACCACATAGCAAAACTTTAATCACCTTAAAATTAGGGGAGCAAACAGGAAGTATTGTAATAATTGATTGTTTTTCCATATTTACCTTAAGAAATGCCTTGACCATAGTCCCAGTGTGGTACTAAATAAAGATATTTACACATGTAATATGCATTCTGTGTATGGATGTCTTATGTATTCCTTATGCTTTATTCTTGAGAATTTCTTCACTACTATTTTAATTTAGTCTAAGAAGAAATCAAGAAAGCCTATTTCCTTAGTCATCTTAGTCATTATCCACCCCCACCAGCCCTCCAGCCTAAGAACATCATGCAGACTGAGTTATTAAAGTTGATATGAAAGAGCAATCTGTTCTAAATGACTGTCCCTGGATCTGCAACGGAACCCTGTAAATACCCTTCATTACGCTGGCGGGACTGTATCACATTTCCCTTCATGCCACTTTTGTGTCTGACACAAGTTAGGCAGTGAGATTTGGACTTTAGATGATCCTGGTTGATTGACAGAGGAATGGTGCTT
Organism: Cebus imitator; assembly: GCF_001604975.1. Lineage (NCBI taxonomy): Eukaryota > Metazoa > Chordata > Mammalia > Primates > Cebidae > Cebus > Cebus imitator. Next base: position 1,295,665 of record NW_016107814.1, on the reverse strand, counting down.
CTCCTGAGACAGGTAACCACAAATTTACTTCTCAGGGTAATGTTTTTAAGCGAGTATTCTGTTTATTTTTTAAAAATGTTTTTAGTTTTTAAAACTAAGTTGGTTTTGAACTTTTAAATAGTTTTAAAAAAATGTTTTTAGTTTTCCCAGACAAGCATTTTCAGTACTGTTTAGATGAAAAAGAAATTTCTGAACGATTTCATTGTCTTTTTCAATTATATTATTGTCAAGCCTTTTGTATAATATTTTCTAAAATCCACCACCAATCTATTGTTTTGGATGGTCAAGAACTTGTCTTTGCTGTGAAAATTTTTCTCATTAAAAATAGCTAAAAATACATACCGTCTCTGTTTTTCAAAAATACCACACAGAGGTTTTGTTTGTTTTTTTTAATCTGATACTGGATCCGTTAAGATGAATCTACAAACTTCAAGCAAAACATATTGAAGCTTTGGTATATGTGAGTAATTTGTTTTAGAGAACTGGAGCCTATAGCGATATAAGAAAAATAGCAAATGCAAATATTTTATATGAATCTACTAGCGTGGAAATTCTCTCATGCTTATTGTCCAAGTGAAGACTTCCTCTGTCATAGATCTTCCAGATTCCTTGACATTCCTGTGGATCATCCCAATGTGAGTAAATTGTTTCTGTGGCTGACTGACTGAATTAAGAAAACAGCTGAAGGCAAGAACAGGATCATGTTCAAACCACAAGAAACACATGTGTTGGATGAGCCACTCAAGTTTATGGGGAAGGCTTACGGCATGTAACCAACCTTGTGTTTGCCTGCCACTTAACAAAGCTTGTGTTTAACTATGTTGGTCATTAAAAAATTTTAAAGGTTATTTTTTGTATCAATTAACTCTGATGAAATCTTGAACTGTAGGTTTGTGGTATAATGTTTACACAATTACAACTGAAGATAAGCAAGGTGGGAACTGGGTTATTTGGGAGCAGAAATTAATTTTTAAAAACTAAAATCTAAAATATGTTTGATGTGGCGGGGCGCGCTGGCTCAAGCCTGTAATCCCAGCACTTTGGGAAGCCGAGGCGGGTGGATCACGAGGTCAAGAGATCGAGACCATCCTGGTCAACATGGTGAAACCCCGTCTCTACTAAAAATACAAAAAATTAGCTGGGCATGGTGGTGCGTGCCTGT
>NW_016107814.1:1292463-1294478 GCF_001604975.1 Cebus imitator | reverse complement strand
TGAGGCAGGAGAATTGCCTGAACCCAGGAGGCGGAGGTTGCGGTGAGCCGAGATCGCGCCATTGCACTCCAGCCTGGGTAACAAGAGTGAAACTCCGTCTCAAAAAAAAAAAAAATTTGATGTGTCATAACCAAGGTGTTCACAATTGCTAAATATTGTTTATTTAAAACATTTATATTCAGCTTTTTTTTCAAAGAGCTAAAAAATTGTGTACGATATCTGTATTTGAAAATGTTGCAGAAAAATTAAAAAAGGAAGTTGACTGCCGTCAGAATTTCTTTGGCTTCTTTTTTCTTTCTGTCTTTTTTTTTTTTTTTTTTTTTTTTTTTTTGAGACAGAATCTTGCTCTGTTGCCCAGGCTGGAGTGCAGTGGCATGATCTCAGCTCACTGCAACTGCCTCCCTGGTTCAAGCAATCCTCCTGCCTTAGCCTCCGGAGTAGCTGTGACTATAGGCGTGCACCTCCATGCCTGGCTAATTTTTTTGTATTTTTAGTAGAGACGGGGTTTTGCCCTGTTGCTCAGGATGGTCTCGAACTCCTGAGCTCGGGTGATCCACCCTCCTTAACCTTCCAAAGTGCTAAGATTACAGGCGTGAGCCACCGTGCCTGGCCAGCTTCTTTTTTCTGTAACTCTTTTTTTTTGCATTTTAAAACTACTTAAATTCTTCATATAGATTTCTAATTTCACTGCCCAACCAGTTTTATTCTAGCTTTTAGTATGAGTCTCTTCTAACCTTAGTATTCTATACCTGGGTGAAAGAATACCAGGCTCACCATGGCAGTTTGCAGGAAAGTAAAAATGTGTTTACTTACAGTGTGTTTAGACATTGCCCTTACTAGCCACCCAAAACAGAGGTTCTGCTCTCCCACATCCCCACCCAAGACCTAGCAGCACTTACATTGATTATGGCTTAAGATCTGAGTGGGATAGTGGAGGAAGATCCTCTTTTTAAATAAAAAGAAATTGTTGGCATATCCACATAAATAGAATATGTGGAAGGACAATTAAGTGGTCTTGACATTAGTATCAGCACAAGATTAGGTAAGAGAGCAAACGAACCTGTATACTAAAGCTCTGGATTACTGCAGTAATGAGAATAACTTATCTGGAGAATTCATTTCCTCCTGTACTCTCCTCAATATCAGTTATTTTAATCTGGATTATTTAAAAGTGTTCCTCATTTTTTTTTTTTTGCCTGTGTAAACATAAAATTACATTAAAAAGGTATAATTAAACCTCCAATGCAATCACAATAAACAAAGAAATTTTATATCTATTCAATGTACTATAAATAGTCTCATGATGACTGAAGAGGATAAAGGTCTCTTAGTAAATTCCATGAGGTCAGAATTTTTTGTGTATTTTGTGCACTGCTTTATACCCAGTACCTGGTACAGCGTAGGCATTAAGTAAATAATTGTCAAATGAATGAATGACTAGGAAGAAACCCTATAGGCAGTTGTCTTGTGACTTAATTAAGAAAGCTAGATTTAAACCAATATATTTCATGCTATCAGAATCCAAGAATGATCCTTTTAAAGAATAATAACCATCATTTAAGTCTGAATTTTCAAAGTCCTGACTTCTTTTTTTTTTTTTTTTTTCATTTTGGCTCCCCCACACCAGGAAGTCCTGGCTTCTACCATGATTAATAATGTAATAGCACCATTTAATCTGTACTAAGCAATCAGGTTAACTTTTTTCAAATTTATTTATTTATTTGTTATTTTATTATTATTTTTGAGATGGAGTTTTACTCTGTCCCCTAGGTTGGAGTGCAGTGGTACAATCTTGGCTCACTGCAACTTCTACCTCCCAGGTTCAAATGATTCTCCTGCCTCAGTCTCCCAAGTAGCTGGGATTACAGGCATGTGCCCCCATACCTGGCTAATATTTATATTTTCTTTTTTTTTTTTTTTTAGAGTGAGGGGCTGCCGTGCTTTTAAAGGATAAGCCCAGATCTGGCACAACTCTCACTTCTTCATATGGCTATTCCTGCTACACCTTCACTGAA
>NW_016107814.1:1285220-1292343 GCF_001604975.1 Cebus imitator | reverse complement strand
AGAGACGGGGTTTCACCATGTTGACCAGGATGGTCTCGATCTCTTGACCTCGTGATCCACCCGCCTCGGCCTCCCAAAGTGCTGGGATTACAGGCTTGAGCCACCGCGCCCGGCAATATTTATATTTTCAATAGAGATGGAGTTTCGCCATGTTGGCCAGCCTGGTCTTGAACTCTGACCTCAGGTGATCTGCCCACCTCGGCCTCCCAAAGTGCTAGGATTACAGGCATGAGCCACCACACCCAGCCAAGGAATTTTTAATGTTAGTTACCTTCTCTGCTTTTCCTTAGCCTTTGGACAAACCATTCAAAAAAAGCTCTCAACTTTAAAATGTCAGACCTTAGCTTTGTGTTGGCTTTTCATAGTCAAATTTCCTAAAATGTATCAGTGATTTAACAAGAGTAAATTTCCTATTGATTAAAATTAAAGATCTTAAAAATTAAGAGTTTTCATACGTTGAAAAATAATGCCATTTTTTTTGACTGATGAACTGTGGTTTGATGCATTTAGTGTTAATTCCAAACATCAATCAATAAATAACTTGGGCCTCTAGCTATAAGGGAAATTCTATAGGTAGAAGAACTGATTGACCCCCACCCCTCGTAGGTGCTGTCCTGCTATGGAATCCCTTTGCTCAGTTTTCTCCTGTCCAATCAGGTGGAATGTTTCACAGGCACATGGTTTATACAGCTCAAAATAACTTGGGACCTGTGAGCTGACAAATGCTCTGGCTCCGGTGGTGACAGGTTGTCCAGCTTCTCACAGCCATCTTCACTGAAACTAAGGTTAACTCCTCACTCTCTATGGACGGCTGCTCTCTATTTCCAAGGACGTGAAGAATTTTCCTCTTCTCCTGTGCTTTCATCTAAAAGTTCTCCCTGGATAATTATCATTGCAGTGAAGTGCCTGGCTTGGACATCCTCATCTGGGTCAACTAAAAAAAGAAAGGTAATATCCAGATTTAAGTTCACAAGTGTGTTTTGATAACAGGGAACTGACAGTGGAAAAGTGAATATTTCAAAGAACTCATTACTGTTACTTGAAATGAAGCCTAGGATAACTATCTAATTATATATGATGGGACATGAAATTAAGTGAAAAATAAAGCTTTCTACATGTAAAGATTTTGAAGGGGATTGATGAGACTCACAGAGATAACAGCCTATTTGAGTTCCTAAGGAAAAATATCTCAATAGAGGAAGTTGTGACATGATGCATATCTCATTGGCATTTTCCACACATTCATTTATTAAAAGAATGTTGTTTATATAGAGAATATGTATGCAATGCCCATTTCCTTTTTCAAGGAAGTTGAATCAAAAATAATATGCCTGCATAAAGACGTTCATTAAAAATTTTTTTTATCATGTAAAAGGATATGCTTGCTATATTTAGTGTTGGGAGATCTGCTCGCTGGATTAATGTACACAACAGCTGCAGAAAGTCTTGCTCAAGGGACATTGCTCTTTCTTTCTCCTTTCTCTCTCTCTCTCTCTCTTTCTCTCTCTCTCTCCCCCTTTTCAGCTGCATCAGAAAGACACTTGACAGTCAGCGGCAAATGTTTGGCCTGGTACATTGCACTATTAGCAGTAATTAGATGCACATCTCAAGTTATATTTTAAAAACTGTATAAGCAAATAAAAAGATGAATTATTATTTATTTCCAGTCCTCAAAAGTGAACATTACATTTATGGTGTTAAGGAATTTTATTACCTTATCAACAGATTTTTATATACTTATTAAAGATATTAACATCAGCTTGAAAGAAACAAAACAGTTATCTAGTTTTCTTTCTCAAAAAACTATGATTCAATTACTTCTACTTTAGGAATAATAAAATGAATCCTACAAACTCTAAATTAAAAATTTGTCATAGCTTTATAGTCTCTCCTTAATAATAACAGCTCTTGAGTTCACATAAAATTTATAGTCCTTTTCTAGGAAATTGGGAATGTCTATACTTATAGCTATCATAAATGTATTTTTTTTTTTTTTTTTTTTGAGACGGAGTTTCACTCATGTTACCCAGGCTGGAGTGCACTGGCGCGATCTCGGCTCACCGCAACCTCCGCCTCCTGGGTTCAGGCAATTCTCCTGCCTCAGCCTCCTGAGCAGCTGGGATTACAGGCACGCGCCACCATGCCCAGCTAATTTTTTGTAGCTTTAGTAGAGACGGGGTTTCACCATGTTGACCAGGATGGTCTCGATCTCTTGACCTCGTGATCCACCCGCCTCGGCCTCCCAAAGTGCTGGGATTACAGGCGTGAGCCACCGCGCCCTGCCATAAATGTATTTTTTAAAACAGAAAGTAAGATATACTGTCTGACACATGATTTGACAATAAGCAAAATATTTAAAAAATCAAGGCCATCCTGAGAAATCTGAAATATATGAGTAATATACTTACAGAGGTGTCAAGAAACAAAATTATAGGCATTACAGAATCTTATAATAATGGACTATGAAACAAACAGTTGAACACTATCCAAATTCTGGAAGTGTGTCTCTATCCTCACTTATAGTATATGGCTAATGCTACTGGAACTCATAATAATGTGTTAAAACCTCAGTCTTTCATATATCTACAATTTATAATATAGATGCTACTATAATATGCTTACAAAGGCACTTTCAGTAGAACAGACACAGAACCACAATTTATGGACACAAGGAGTTGAATGAGTTTTTATCCAAGCTGGTTTTGGAATTCATAGTGGTAGTTTTTGCAATTTACATTTGAAGATATGAGACAACAGGTAAATCAGGTTCCATTTTGAAAGGGTTTTAATGAACTAATGTTGGTATGTGAAAAAGTGAGAGTTCAATTTTTCAACAGTTAATTCCTACACCTAATAGGAATACTAGACTCAGTTCATTAATGTGAAAATATCAGACAAATGCTCCTGCCAACCCTAGAATAATAGTTTTTTTCATTCACATTGAGATTTGACAAAGGTGCTGCTGGTCTCATGGTGTTAGATAACAAGATAGAAAAATGAAAGGGTTTTCTTTTTTTATTTTTTAAATTTTTTTGCTTCCATATCTTTGCTAGAAAGGGTTTTCTTAACAAGTTTTCCCCTCTCCTAAGGGATGAAAAAGACTCAAGCACCACAGAGATATTTTTTTAAATTTCTACAGTGCTTCATGCTTGACCAAATACTTTAAAAACTACTAGAGCATTATGCATTTGCTTAAAGGGAACAACTCAAGTAGAGACCAAATGGTCTGTTTGGAAATTTAACAACAGACCATTTAAAATATATCAGCAGATATATTTTTGGTGGGAACAAAAGTTGGTGGGACTATTTACCTGCAGTAGCTATAGAGTTCTCAGCGCTCACGTGTAACCCGAGTCACCTTGACAAGCTCTGTGCAGGCTGCCTGCTACACAGACCTCTATCAGAGTCACAGTGCACTCCACTGTCAGGGAGGGGCCCAATAGAGCCTCCAGACAAAGTGCTTGAACTAGAACTTGATCTTGAGATTCCTTGGGACACCTATCCTTCTCTCAATCTAGCAAATGTAGATTTTCAAATCCTTAATTACCTTAAAAAAATGACACAAATAGTAAGAAGCTGAAGAAAAATGAGTGTTAAATTTTTGCGTTTAAAAAATATTTGAGTTACTAGAGATTGACAGAGGTTTCTCATTTGGGATTTCCTATATAACAGTTCAGTTCATTATGAATGGTAAGATCTTGAGAGTGATATAAAACCTCCTATGCCTATCACCTTTGTAACAACCACCAAACCCTTTTTCTTTTTTGATCCTAGATTCTTGAAGTCTTCTTGATTGCCTTCCGTTAGCCTTTCTATGGGCCATAGGATTTATTTGTTACACTATGTCTTTGCTGTCTTTCAGATTAAATAGTACCTTTGAGCTTTGGCTAAAGTGTGTTTCAGTAGCCATTTCCTACATGCTTATCCTCCTCTGGATACAAAAACATACATAATATGCTTCGTAGGAGCCAGTCTCTTTTTCTCCCATTCAAACAAAATCTTTACTTTCTTTCCTACATTCTTACTTTTACCAGTTGGATTAAAATAATAAGAAGAAAATGGCCTACTCACTTTTGGCCTATTATCTACAAGACTTTTCATTCCTTAACCTCTGCCCTTCGAGGAATGCCCCTAGTTAAACAGATTGCCACTAATTCTCTGATGGATCATCTCTGCTCCGCCTCCTCATCTCAACATTCTTTTCTAATGTATATATTTGTCTGTATTTATCTTTGTCTATGTTTATACTTCCTTTTTTCAAACTGAAAAATCTTTGAGATAATGAGTCTTATGTGACTTCCATATTATTATTGACACATCATTTCCATATTCTTCCAGTTCTTACTCTGGTAATACAGTATATACTTATTTCCTAAATTACTAATGCCATTCACTCCAAAAATAGAAATAAAACTAAGATGAGATAATCACTGTAATAGTGAGGGGATGGCTATTGTAACAGATGTACCAAGTACACTTCATCTGCACCCAGCTTTTAAAAAGGTGATCTGTACATAACTCTCTGGGACTGATTCATATTCACTGGGATTTGACTTTTGACCCAGCAAGAGTTTCTCCAAAAGAACTGACTTAGACACTTCTCTAGGGTGAAATCATGGGATATAGAAGGCAAAATCAACAGGTCAATGCTGGCATTAAAGAGAGGGAGCAAACTCTATTTTTTTTTCTTTTCCTAAAAATATTCTGGGCATATTAATGGCACATCAGCAGCAAAAGGTCACCTCAAATTTGCATAGTTTACAATAATGTTTAAATGTTTTCACAAACAAACCTATGAAGTAAGTAGGGTAGTTCTGCTCATCCCTGTTTTAGATGAGTTACTTAAACATGTTTATCTTTTCCTATTCTGTCTCTCTTCACAAATAATTATTGACCATTAGGCTATTTATTTTTGTGCCTGCCTCTAAACCAGGTTTACGTTACTTGGGAGTTCTTTTGTTTTTTTGATGACTGTGCTTCCCCCACTATACTGAATGTAGAGCAGTTTTTTATTTTTTATTTTATTTATTTATTTATTTTGGGACGGAGTTTCGCTCTTATTACCCAGGCTGGAGTGCAATGGCACGATCTCGGCTCACCGCAACCTCTGCCTCCTGGGTTCAGGCAATTCTCCTGCCTCAGCCTCCTGAGTAGCTGGGATTACAGGCATGCGCCACCATGCCCAGCTAATTTTTTGTATTTTTAGTAGAGACGGGGTTTCACCATGTTTACCAGGATGGTCTCGATCTCTTGACCTCGTGATCCACCCGCCTCGGCCTCCCAAAGTGCTGGGATTACAGGCTTGAGCCACCGCGCCTGGCAGAGCAGTTTTTTAAAGATACATGTAGCTAGGTGCAGTGACTCATGCCTATAATCCCAGCACTTTGGAAGGCTGAGGTGGGCGGATCACTTGAGCCCAAGAGTTGGAGACCAGCCTGGGCAACATAGGAAAGCTCCATCTTTACAACAAATTTTAAAAGTTATCTGGGCATGGTGGAAAGCACTTGTAGTCCTAGCTACTTGGGGGGCTGAGGTGGGAGGATTGCTTGAGTCCCAAAGGTCAAGGCTGCAGTGAGCCGTGACCACATCACTACACTCCAGCCTGGGTGACAGAGTGAGACCTTGTCTAAAAAAAAAAAAAGGATACACTTAAAAAAAAAAGAATCTTTTTTTTCAGCTTTACAAAGGTTTAATTGACAAATTAAAAGTTTTTTTTTTTTTTTCGGACTGACTAAATTCAGCAAATATTATTGAGTGCCTGACAAATTGAAAGTTTTATATATTTATGGGGTATGATGTAATGTTTTGCTATATGTATACATTTTGCAGTGATTAAATCAAGCTAATTAATATATTTATAGCCTCACGTATTTACCACTTTTTTGTGTGGTGAGAAAATTTAAGCTCTACTTTTTTAGAAATATTCAAGAATGGCCGGGCGTGGTGGCTCATGCCTGCAATCCAAGCACTTTGGAGGCCGAGGCGGGTGGATCACGAGGTCAAGAGATCGAGACCATCCTGGTCAACATGGTGAAACCCCGTCTCTACTAAAAATACAAAAAACTAGCTGGGCATGGTGGTGCGTGCCTGTGATCCCAACTACTCAGGAGGCTGAGGCAGGAGAATTGCCTGAACCCAGGAGGCGGAGGTTGCGGTGAGTCGAGATCGCGCCATTGCACTCCAGCCTGGGTAACATGAGTGAAATTCCGTCTCAAAAATAAATAAATAAATAAATAAATAAAAGAAAAAAGAAAAAAAGATATTCAAGAATACATTACATTATTACTAACTATAGTCCCCATGCTGTACAGTAGGCCTCCATAACTTATTCCTTCTCCTGTGCGACTGGAACTTTGTACCCTTTGACCAATATCTCAGCATTTCTCCCACCCAGATTTGCTTTCTCATTTAAATACTTAATACTTCACAGCCATAAAACTTCAGTATTTATGTTTGAATTCAAGTTACTTCATACTAGGTTTTGCCAATTCTCTGGTCAATGCTCCAGGTTAAATATTCATGTTATAACTAAAAAATGAGTTTATTCCATATATTTCCAACCAACAGGATCCTCTTAGAGACTGAGGAAGGATAGCACTGAGTTAACATGAGTTGAGAAACATGTCCAAAGGTATCAGCCTCAAACTTCTGTTTTTATGAACCCAGCTCTCTCTTTTATTTATTTTTTTTTTTGAGACAGTCTTGCTCTTTTGCCCACACCAGAGTATGGAGTGCAGTGGCGCGATCTCGGCTCACAGTAACCTCTGCCTCCCCCGTTCAAGCAATTCTCCTGCCTTAGCCCCCCACGTAACTGGGATTACAGGCACCTGCCACCACGCCCAGCTAATTTTTTTATATTTTTAGTAGAGATGGAATTTCATCATGTTGACTGGGCTGGTCTCGAACACCTGACCTCAAGTGATCTGCCCGTCTTGGCCTCCCAAAATGCAGGGGTTACAGGTGTGAGCCACCATGCCTGGCCATAAACCTGACTCTTACATTTTGAGAAAGTTCTTAGGGCAGATCCTCTTTTCGGGAAAAGTCCTAGGGAAAAAAAAATAGAGATATTTAGGAAACTAAAGGAAGTACAGTAAGCTGTCTATGTTGCCAAATTGGTTGACCT
>NW_016107814.1:1272225-1285101 GCF_001604975.1 Cebus imitator | reverse complement strand
GCAACCTCCGCCTCCTGGGTTCAGGCAATTCTCCTGCCTCAGCCTCCTGAGTAGCTGGGATTACAGGCATGCGCCACCAGGTCCAGCGGATTTTTTGTATTTTTAGTAGAGACGGGGTTTCACCATGTAGACCAGGATGTTTTCGATCTCTTGACCTCGTGATCCACCTGCCTCGGCCTCCCAAAGTGCTGGGATTACAGGCGTGAGCTACCGCGCCTGGCCTAGAGTCTGTCTTGATAACTGACGCCACATTGTTTCACTTCCAATCTGTACCATTTCACCACTGCCATGATCTGTTTTCAAGGGCAATTACTCATTCTTATTTTGGAAGTGGAAAAAAATCTAATTTTCCATTTTGTAAGAAACAGAAAAGAGGAAACAAAGTCAAATGTCACTGTGGCCAGGCACAATGGCTCATGCCTGTAATCCCCGCACTTTGGGAGGCTGAGGCAGGCGGATCACTTGAGGTCAGGAGTTTGAAACCAGATTGGACAAGTTGGTGAAACCCAATCTCTACTAAAAATACAAAAATTAGCCAGGCGTGGTGGCACATGCCTGTAATCCCAGCTACTCAGGAGGCTGAGGCAGGAGAATTGCTTGAACCCAGGAGGTGGAGGTTGCGGTGAGCTGAGAACGCACCACAGCATTCCAGCCTAGATGACAAAGTGGAACTCCATCTCAAAAAAAAAAAAAAAAAAAAAAGTCAAATGGCACTCTGAATACTGCAGCTGAAATTTCTAAGAGAACTCATGATTTTCTTTCTTGAAACCTGCTCCTGCCTCATCCCAGCAAATGATTCTGCCAATGACTTAGTTGCTCAGGGCATAAATATTGGAGTAATTATTGACTCCGCTCTTTCTTTCACATCCCACTTTTAATCCATCAGCAAATCTCATTGGCTCTACTTTTAAAGGTATCTCAAATATGAGCATTTCTGGCCATCTCCCATGGCTACCGCTCATTGGTCCAAGCCACCATCATCCCTGTGTAGCATGCTGCTATTGCTTCCTAACTGATTTGCTCACTTCCACTTTTACCTCCTTCAGTTTGATTCTTTGTATAGCAACCGTGATTGAACGTTTTCAAAACCATGCCGTCTGCTTCTCAAAACCTTTAAATAGTTTTCCATTCACACATTTAATCAACTTTGAAGTCTTTTCCATGATTTTCAAGACCTTAAACAATCTGCCCTTGTATCTTTCTGACCTCATTTTCTTTCACTCTTCTTTTTCACTCACTTCTTCGCTCGCTGGGCTTGACTTAAACGTAGAAAACACTCATCTCTTCAGGCCTTGATGCTGACTTCTACCTTAGGAACATTCTTTTTCCCCCGGGTAGTCACATGAGTAACTTCTCTACTGCATTATAAGCTTTGCTTGACTTTCTTAGCTAAAATAACACACCTTCTTCCCTCCTCCATCATTCTCTAGCCCCTTTTTCTATTTTATTTTTCTTCCTAACATTGATATTTCCCCTACTAGGGTGTCAGTGGAACACTGAATGTTAGGAAGAAAAATAAAATGAAAAGGGGGATAGAGAATAATGGAGCAGGGAAGAAGGTGTGTTATTACAGCTAAGACAGCGACTTTGTCTTTTGTTTACCACAGAATCCACAGTGCCTCACAAAGTAGATGCTCAATAAATATTTATTGGATGAATGAATGAATTATATACTAGCACTTGTGATTTTTTAAGTACATATTTTATAATAGTTATAAAATTAATGCTTAAAAGACAAAGTTTTAAAACTAATGCTTAAAAGAGAAGATGATAATTTTCATATTTTTTATTTTGGCTAATATTTTAGCAGTTTAACAATCTATATATGCATTTTCATCTGAGAATCCTCAAAGATAGCATTGCTATCCTAAGGCCGGGTGCGGTGACTCATGCCTGTGATCCCAGCACTTTGGAAGGCCAAGACAGGTGTATCACCTGAGGTTGGGATTTCAAGACTGGCCTAACCAACATGGAGAAACCCCGTCTCTACTAAAAATACAAAATTAGCCAGGTATGGTGGTGCATGCCTGTAATCCCAGCTACTTGGGAGGCTGAGGCAAGAGAATCGCTTGAACCTGGGAGGTGGAGGTTGCAGTGAGCCGAGATCACCCTTGCACTCCAGCCTGGGCAACAAGAGTGAAACTCTGTCTCAAAAAAAACGAATTGTTACCCTATTTGACAGATGAGGATAACTGAGATTCAGAATGCGTTAAGTGACTTTCTCAAGAAAACAGAGTTACTTAGTGTTGGAGTTAGGATTCAAACCCAGGTTTCTGATTATAATCAGATATCCTCTGATACTTCTGGTATGAAAACAGAGCATTCCAGCCTGCCCAACATGGTGAAACCCTGTCTCTACCAAAAATAGAAAAATTAGCCAGGCATGGTGGTGGCTACCTATAATCCCAGTACTCTGGAGGTGGAGGCAGGAGAATTGCTTTAACGCGGGAGGCAGTGAGCTGAGATCGTGCCATTGTACTGCAGCCTGGGCTACAAGAGCGAGAGTCTATCTCAGAAAAAAAAGAAAGAAAGAAAGAAAGAAAGAAATCATAATTTCAGTTATTTTATTCACCATAAATATTCACTTGAAAGTCACCTTAAAGTTATGATTCCTTTACCAGCTTATATTTTTTCTGTGTGTCTGTAAGTTTTTTTGTCCTCCTTTATTTGTCCTATTTTATCCTACAATTAAAAGTGAAAGATAACAATAGTCTTAGCAGAAAATTCTAATGAACACATGAATTCAACAAACATTTATTGACCACCTTCTAAGTGCTATGCGTGAGCAGAGATGATGATGTACAAAACATAGTGAGGGAGACAGAGAAGAAAATGCACACATTTAATGTATTGTGATAAGTACTGTATTTGGAGACTGCGTCAAGGACAGTGAGCTTTGGGAGCATGTTGGAGGGGTACCCAACTCAGGGAAGAGATGAAATCCCAAGGCCGTGATGTCTCAGCTAGGAACCGAGGACCATGTAGGACTAGGCCTGATAAGATAGTGAAAAGAGTGGGAGGCAGCCCAAGCAAAGAGAATACAAAGATCTGAAGTCAACACAGTTCATTCATGAGACTGTATTTCAACAGAATACAGATACACGGAATTAACTATGAAGGGAGACTTTGGTCTCTTCAAAGATTTTCCCTCGGATCAAGTCACTTCACTGGTTCTGCCTCCATTTCTTATCTATAAAATGGAGGCCACACTACATGGCCATAGTTGTTAGATAATAATAATTATTATTATAGTAATAGTAACTTCCATGTATTGAATGTTTACTAAATGCCAAGCACATTTAATCATCACTTCAACCTATATGATATGGCTACTGCTATTACCCCTGTTTTACAGATGAGTAAACTGAGGAGTACAGAGTCTAAGCTTTCGCAAGTTTAAACGAGGGTATTAGGCAGTGTCAGAACTAGGATTTGAACCAGTTCTATCTGATGCCAAAGTATTAGGTCATAAATGCTACATCAAAACATTAAAGAAATCTTTATATTAAATGCCTGAAAGTTTTGTTATTATAATAATTTCTCATAACCATAAGCAGAAGAACAGGTACATTAACACCTCAATTGGCTTCTTTTCTTAAAAAAAAATTCTCTAAGAATTTTATTTTCTGTTTCCACCACAAATATAAACTTTTTTAAAGTTCTTCAACTTTAACATCACCTTCACCAAAGTATTGTTTTTTACTGACATCAGTTGAATACCCATTATAGTGGCAGGCCTTGTTTTAAGGACTTTGCCTTTGATGTTATTAATCCTCTGGGAAATAGATTTTTTTCATGTTTTCCAGATGAAGAAACCAAAGCTCAAAGAAGTTAAGTAAACCTCTCAAAGTTACATAATTGTTAAGAGATGAAGCAGAATTTGGAATCAGATCTATCTGGTACCAAGACCAATGCTCATTCCACATTGTCTCGATGTAAAAGCCATCTCAAAATAAAGAGTAAAAGACAGTCACATTAAAATACAATATATAGGCCAGGCACAATGCCTCATGCCTATAATCCCAAAGCTTTGGGACATGGAGGTGGGAGGACCATTTGAGATCCTTTGAATTGGAGACCAGCCTGGGCAACATAGAGAAACCTTGTCTCTACAGAAAATGTAAATATTAGCCAGACGTGGTGGTGCGTGGCTGTAGTCTCAGCTACTCAGGAGGCTGAGGCGGGAGAATTGCTTGAATCTAGGAGTTTAAGGCTGCAGTGAGCTATGATCATGCCACTGCACTCCATCCTGGGTGAAAGAATGAGACCCTGTCTTTCTTTTCTAAAAAAAAAGAAAAAGAAAGAAAGAAGAAAGAAAGAGAAACAAGAAAATAAAACACAATAAACAGTAATGTCCAAGAAAGCCATCCTGATTTATAAGGCACTTGAATTCCCCCCACCATCTAAACATATACAGAAATGAGGCTAAAGAAATAGTTGAGTGGGCCGGGCACGGTGGCTCACGCCTGTAATCCCAGCACTTTGGGAGGCCGAGGCGGGTGGATCACGAGGTCAAGAGATCGAGACCATCCTGGTCAACATGGTGAAACCCCGTCTCTACTAAGAATACAAAAAATTAGCTGGGCATGGTGGCGCATGCCTGTAATCCCAGCTACTCCGGAGGCTGAGGCAGGAGAATTGCCTGAACCCAGGAGGCGGAGGCTGCGGTGAGCGGAGATCGCGCCATTGCACTCCAGCCTGGGTAACATGAGTGAAACTCCATCTCAAAAAAAAAAAAGAAACAGTTGAGTTACAAATGAGGATTTTTAGTGTATTAATTACATTTTCAAATAACATTTCTCACTTTATTTCATATATCTTTAACTGTTCCTCCATGTAATTATGCACAAATGAGAAAGATTTTCAATTGAGGTATCAATTATACTTCCATATACTATTTTGTGTATTATTCACTATTCCACAAAATTTAATATATAGCCATATAGTTCTATGTAATGAGTATTTAATAATTCAATTAATTTCTTATTACTGACATGGTTCCAATTTTTTAAATATTATCTTATGATGAACATCTTTGTAGACAAATCTTTGCCCTCCAACACCTTTACATTTTATTTATTTATTTATTTATTATTTATTTATTGAGGCAGAGTTTTGCTCTTGTTGCCCAGGCTGGCATGCAATGGTGCAATCTCGGCTCACTGCAACCTCTGCCTCCTGGGTTCAAATGATTCTCTTGCCTCAGCCTCCTGAGTAGCTGGGATTACAGGCAGCCACCACCACACCCAGCTGATTTTTTGTATTTTTGGTAGAGACAGTGTTCCACCATGCTGCCCAAGCTGGTCTCAAACTCCTGACCTCAGGTGATCCACCCACCTTGACCTCCCAAAGTGTTGGGATTACAGGCGTGAGCCACTGCACCCAGCCACCTTTGCATTTTAAATTGATCTTTTTAAAAAGGCACAATGGATTTCATCCAAATAAGTGGCTCTAGTAGGGGCAATCTCAGTCTGTGGCAAGTAGGTGGGAAAAATATTTTACTGTGGGTGATCCTTTCAGTCATCTCTAATTGCCCCTCAAGGTGGCTGCCTGCTTTGCCAATTTAGAGGTTAGTTTGGGATAGCATTCTAGAAGTTTGGGAACAAGGAGAGTTCCTAGAAAGCTTTATGTGTGATGTAAGTGAAGCTATGGTATAAGAGAAAGGAAAGAAATCAACTGAAGTAAGTTCTGTCATCAGATGTTAAAGCCAGGAAAGATTTAGAAGATTACTTTTTTTGCCTCTTTTCTCAGCACAGGGCCCAGCACACAGTAGCCAAAAATGACAAACAGTCTTCATCTCCATTGCCATCTCTGACTGGTGATGGCTGAGAGTGGAATGCTAGGAAAGTCAAGGTCAATGGGAAGAGTACTGAAATCACTGAGCTGCATCTTTTAAGGATGAGAGAAAGTGACAGCCCAAGTCACAAATTTGCAATCCTTTAGTAAATGTTTGAATGAATAAATGGATATAATATTAAACATATAAAATCGTCATGCATTATTATATTATTTTTATTTTATTTTATTTTATTTTTGAGGTGGAGTCTCGCACTGTTGCCCAGGCTGGAGTGCACTGGTGCAATCTCGGCTCAGCCGCAACCTCCGCCTCCAGAGTTCAAGCAATTCTCCTGCCTCAGCCTCCTGAGCAGCTGGGATTACAGGCACCTGCCACCATGCCTGGCTAATTTTTGTATTTTTAGTAAAGATGGGGTTTCACCATGTTGGCCAGGCTGGTCTTGAACTCCTGATCTGGTGATCCATCCACCTCTGCCTCCCAAAGTGCTGGGATTACAGGCATGAGCCACCCTGCCAGGCCTATTATATTATTTTATTTTTTTTTCTATTTTTTATTTATTTTTATATTTTTTTAATAGAGACAGGGTTTCACCATGGTCTCGATCCCTTAACCTTGCGATCCAGCTGCCTCGGCCTCCCAAAGTGCTGGGATTACAGGCGTGAGCCACCGTGCCCCGCCATATTATTTTCTTAATACTACAAATACTTATTTTTTGAATAGATAATATCATATAATTAAAATACAAAAGTTAGGAAGAATACAGAGTGAAGTCTCCTGACAAGCATCATATTCCACTGTCTCTCACTTCCCTCTTAATCAAAGTTAATTTAAGATTTTTTTAAAGCCTAGGCTCTAATTCATATCTTTGTAGTCTTATGTGAAGAGGCTAAATCATCATAGTTTTCAAAAGCAGATTGAGCCTAGTAAAAACACTGAATTTAAACAGCTTGTCTCTAGCGAGCTTGTCAAAAAACAAAAACATTATTTTTCATGAGCTAGCTAGATCAAGTCCATATTTTCAGTAACTAGATGAGATTATGTTGTCAATATCTTTCAATTTCTATAATTCTATTACATTCAAGGTAAAAAGGAGAGGGTGGAGAGCAAATCTCTGTGTATGAAAGCATTTTATAACTAAAAGACCATTATAGGTATTAGCAATATCAAGCTTAGAAATTTTATTTAATATTACTATACTTATGTCATAGCTTTCACAACTGAACTTGCATTTAAAGAGTTTAATAAAGTGATAATCTTAATCCAGGTTTTTATTTTCAATTTAAGGGAAATTTTATTCTGTTCTTATTTATTTCATAATTTGAGAGTAATACTTAAGTCTTTAAAGTTTATAAAAGGGGATGGGTACAGTGGCTCACGCCTGTAATCCCAGCACTTTTGGAAGCTGAGGTGAGCAGATCACTTGAGTCCGGTAGTTTCAGACCAGCATGGGCAACATGGCAAAATCTTGTCTCTGGAAAAAATACAAAAATAAAGTAGCCAGGTGTGGTGGCACATGCCTGTAGTCCCAGCTACATGGAAGGCTGAGGTGGGAGGATTATTTGAGCACATGAGGCGGAGGTTACAGGGAGCTGAGATTGCATCACTGCACTCCAGCCTGGGTGACAAAGTGAGACCTTGTCTCAAAAATAAATAAATAAATAAATTGTAAAAGTATTAAAATTAGGCAATTCTTAATTTTGAGCTTTCAGTTCTAACGAATCTGCTGTGCTATAATAGACATAGACTTGTTATTCCCTAGAAATGATCCAAACTTTTTGTTATTATTATTTTGTGACAGCATGCAAGACGACAGCATAGAAGCTTCTACTTCCATATCTCAGCTTCTAAGAGAGAGCTATTTAGCTGAAACCAGACATCGGGGAAACAATGAGAGGAGCCGAGCAGAGCCTTCCTCCAACCCTTTCCATTTTGGCAGTCCTTCTGGCGCTGCTGAAGGAGGGGGAGGCCAGGATGACCTTCCAGATCTTTCAGCCTTTCTGAGCCAAGAAGAATTGGATGAAAGTGTCAATCTGGCAAGACTGGCCATCAATCACGACCCTTTGGAGAAGGCAGATGAAACTCAAGCTAGAAAACGACTTTCTTCTGATCAGATGAAACACTCACCTAATTTAAGTTTTGAGCCTAACTTCTGCCAGGATAACCCTCGAAGTCCCACCAGCTCTAAAGAAAGCCCCCAGGAGGCAAAAAGGCCACAGTATTGTTCTGAAAGCCAGTCCAAAAAAGTATTCTTAAATAAGGCTGCTGACTTCATTGAAGAGCTATCCTCCCTTTTCAAAGCCCACAGCTCCAAAAGGATTAGACCTCGTGCTTGCAAAAACCACAAGAGTAAACTGGAATCTCAAAACAAAGTTATGCAGGAAAATAGCTCCAGTTTCTCAGATCTGTCAGAAAGACGAGAAAGATCTTCTGTTCCCATCCCTATCCCTGCGGATACCAGGGATAATGAAGTGAATCATGCCCTCGAACAGCAGGAAGCCAAGAGGCGTGAATCGGAGCAGGCTGCCAGTGAGGCGGCTGGTGGAGACGCCACCCCAGGGTCTTCACCTTCATCTCTCTACTATGAAGAACCTCTGGGGCAACCTCCCCGGTTCACTCAAAAGTTACGGAGCAGAGAAGTTCCAGAAGGAACTCGAGTACAGTTGGATTGCATAGTGGTAGGAATTCCACCACCTCAAGTAAGGTAAAAATGCCCCATTAGTAATGTTGAGTTAATGTTGCTTTCCATCTACCGCGACCCTCCTGAGTGTTACCCTCTAAGTGTGTGGTTTCAAAAATTATATACTCCCTTTAAGAAAAGTAGTCAGTGTCTAAAGCAGCTCGGTCCAATAATGATGTAAACCTAGTTGTGTATGTAATTTTAATTTCTCCAGTAGCCACATTTTTAAAAACTAAAAAGAACCAGGTGAAATTAAAGTTAATTACATACCTTATTTAGCCAACATATTAAGAAAATTATCTTTCAATATATAACCAATATAAGGATTATTAATAAGATATTTTGCATTATTTTTATCATACCAGGGATTTGAAGCCCAGTGTGAATTCTACACTTACAGCATGTTTCAATTTGGATGTTAAATTTCCCTAGAGAATATACCTGCATTTTGTCTGGGCACAGTGGCTCACATGTATAATCCCAGCACTTTGGGAGGCCAAGGTGGGCAGATCACTTGAGGTCAGAAGTTCAAGACCAGCCTGGCCAACATGGCGAAATCCCATCTCTACTAAAAATACAAAAAACTTAGCCAGGCATGGTGACAGGCACCTCTAATGCCAACTACTCAGGAGGCTGAGGGAGGGAGAATTTCTTGAACCTGGGAGGCAGAAGTTGCAGTGAACTGAGATCGCACCACTACACTCCAGCCTGCGCTACAGAGTGAGACTCCATCTCAAAAGAAACAAATACATACATACATACATACATACATACATACATACATAAAATGTATAATTAAAAATTCAGTTATTTAGCTGCACAAGCCACATTTCAAGTGCCCAATAACTGCATGTGTCTAATGACTCTAGTATTGGACAGTGCAGGACTACAGTTTATAGCCTAAAAAAGGTTTCTACTCAGTGAATACCTGCAGTATTTTTAAACTTTAAAGAAAGCCAAATAATAGCATAAAGACTGATAGACTTGAGCTGAGGCTAAAGTCAATTTAAAGACTCATTGTATGTGTATTAAATGTATTATAAACTTTCAATACCAGCTTCATGAACACTATGACTGATGGACAGAGAGGATATTCATCTTTTATTTGTCTACCAGGGTTGGCTTTTCTCTGAGGCAAATGTCTCATATATAAGTTATATGTAAGTTTCAGGACTCCTCATTTGCCTAGGCTACACCTAATTTTGCATTCTAATTTTATTTTACTTTTTAAAGGAGTCCTTCCATATTTATGAGCTTCAGGTCCCACAAAACCTGGAACCAGCCTTAGCCAGCAGGGTAACATGTGCTACCTTTGATATTATAATGGAATAATATGTGAATAATATGGTTGAAGTGGATTACTTTTGTAGAGAGTTCCTGGTATTTAGAGTCCTAGAAGAGTTTCTTTGTAACTACCTGATTATTACTAGAATGTGATTTCATTACTATTTCACATTTATTCTCTGTATGTAAATAGGGCATCTGGGCATCATTTTTATTCCATAATATCCATATTATAGGACAATACTAGTATTAATATTAATAATAGTATTTTTATTTATATATGCATATTAATTCAAGGGATTCTGGCCCAAAGACATATTCATATCTTGAGTTTTGCTTTTCAAAGGTAACATAAGGCAGTATCAAATATTATTTCTATAATGGCAGATACATTTAACTATTAGGTTATCCTGCTGGCCTCCTTGAGGGCAGGGATTCTGTTGTTTTTACCTTTGTGTTTTGAGCACCAAGCACAGCTTTGGGCTCATAGTAGTCACTCAGAAATGTTGAATGAGCTAGTGGATAAAGAAACAGGAAAACAAGAAACTTAACTATTTAAATCAGAGGTGAGACAGTTGGCCTAAGATGTAGCAAAGGGTTGGAACTGAAAAACACAGGGTGGTATCTGCCCTTCTGCTCTGAACGTGCCTGATGATACTCCCTGGGGCTCTGGACGGTAATGCCATCGAAATGTCATTACAGCCCCATGGCAGATACCTCTCTGTGGCATCTGATCAGTCTAAATAAGCTGGTGAGCACTCCAGTTGTGATGCATGCAAAACTTAGTCCTGTCCAATCTATTAGTTTCTGGACGTAGATTGATCAAAACAAAAATAGACCAGATTATTCAGGTCTCATCCTGCCCATTTTTCAACCATGGCAATCTCAGATACAAGAATGAATTTAATGCACCACTAAGAAATATCGGTTAGGAAGAACAGTAAAGTACCCATTCCCTACAAAGCAAAGCAATGTGGTGGCCGCTCAGAAACCATTTAATCAGCCAACTAAAAATTTACAAATCTTTAAATCTAACAGTGAAAGAAATGTACACAGTTTCCATGTAGCAATGCTAATTTTTCCTGGGAAGAATTTCTTTAGTGACAGAATTCATGCAGGTATCCCAACCACTGGTTCGATGCTAGGAAATTAGTAGGTATTTGCTAAATATTTTCTGAATGAATTTGTGCTTAATTTCATGACTGCAATTATATTAAGGACAGAATTAGAATTTTCCATGTAGACTATTAGCTGTCATTTTCCTAAGCACAGAATTTATATAATCCAGTCAGAAAGCAAATATTTCTTTATTTAGTTTTTACTATGTGCTCAGCACTGTGATCAATGCAATGACAGGCACAATATAAATGTGCATTCCTGCTGTCAAGGAGCTTACAATACAGTTAAAGAAATAATCCTGGGCTGGGTGCAGTGGCTCACGCCTATAATCCCAGCACTTTTGGAGGCCAAGGAGGGTGGATCATGAGGTCAAGAGATTGAGACCATCCTGGTCAACATGGTAAAATCCCATCTCTACTAAAAAAAAATAATTAAAATAAAATAAAGAATCCTAATTTTTATAGTACAAACTTTAAGTACTGCCAGATGTCAGAGAAGGAGTGAAGGACTAGAAAGGTCAAAGAAGGTCTTTAGAGATGCAGGAGGATTTTACTTGAACTTTGAGTAGTGAAAATTTAGGTAGAAAGTTTCTCATTTATTAATTCAACAAATACTGATCTAGTTACTAAGTGATTTCACTGAGAGTACAAAACAATTGTGAGCTATTAGAGGTCGGGAACCTTGTTTTGAAACCAAATCTAAACTCTTCTGAGAGGGTGGCTCACAAACTAGTAGAGGAATCAGGCAGGCAGCAAACCAATCGCAGTGGTAGCTTAAAGGAGCATATGAGTCGTTTGACCTGGAGCACACAATAAGAAAGCATTAACACAGGAGATACAGGAGGCCCAGGGCAGAAGGGAAAGCAAGTTCAAAGCTCCCGAGGCAAGTGTTATCAGGGGACCCTAAGTAATTGTCTATGTCTAGAACATAAGGTAAAGCTAAGGAAAGATTAGAGATAAGCTTGAAGAGGTAGGTGGAAGGAATGGGTCCTTTCAGGTCAGGTCACTTCATCATATTTATGTAAGGGCACAGATGCTCTAATTATAATAATATTTTTTAAATGGCAGGGAGGACACTGACCAAACTGGAAAGGAGGGTAGAGTCAGATGACTTTGAAGAACTTTGAAAGCAAAGCAGAGTAGTTGAGACTTGGTTTCAAAACAAACTGAAAACCATTTAAGGTGGTTTATAGGGAAGTAATAAGATGAAAGGGAGGATTTAAGAAGAATTAATCTGGAAGAATAAGTCACATTTAGAAAAAATAAAGCCACAAAGCCACTTAGGAAGCTGCAGAAGGCATCCCAGGCATCCGATGCTCTGGTCAATCTTGGGTGGGTGTGGTAGGAGCGAGGAGAAGAGATGTCAGTGAGTGACATTTAGAAGAAAAGAAATCAAGCTGAACTACGTGACACACCACAGAGGAAGGCTGGGTATACAAAACTTACTCTACAAGTTTGTGGAGCTGGATACTTGAAAGAAAGATGGGGTCTCCAGTAAGGACTGAGACAATGGAAAAAGTGGTTGGTTTGTGGAGAAGGTCGATGGGAATTTGAGCCTGAGGCCACAGAAGGACCATTTCCAATAGGCAGCCAGAAATGTAGGACTGAAAATCAGATGAGAGAGTAGTGGAACTAGAAACATTCCAAGGAATACCCTGGACACTGAGACAAGCCTGACACAATATCTCTGCAGTTACAAAGGAACTGTAAACACAAGTAGCACTTGGAACCAACTTCTAGTTGGTTCAGTCCAGTGCTAGAGTGGAGTAGTATTTTGGAGACAGAGTCTCTCTCTGTCACCCAGGCTGAAGTGCAATTGCCAGATCTTGGCTTACTGCAACCTCTGCCTCCCGGGTTCAAGCAATTCTCTTGCCTCAGCCTCCCAAGTAGCTGGGATTACAGGCGCCCACCACCATGCCTGGCTAATTTTTTGTATTTTCAGTAGAGACAGTGTTTCACCATGTTGGCCGGGCTGGTCTTAAACTCCTGACCTCAGGTGA
>NW_016107814.1:1267759-1271860 GCF_001604975.1 Cebus imitator | reverse complement strand
GTTCATTGCAGCACTGTTTACAATAGCAAAGACCTGGAACCAACCCAAATGCCCATCGACGATAGACTGGATAGGGAAAATGTGGCACATATACACCATGGAATATTATGCAACCATCAAAAATGATGAGTTTGTGTCCTTTGTAGGGACATGGATGAACCTGGAAACCATCATTCTCAGCAAACTGACATATACATCTTTTCAAGATAAAGTAGTGCTATTTGGTTTGAAGAGGGGTGGGGTAGAGATGCCTGCAGCTCTACCTGCTTGTTCACCACTGTAACTCTTGGGGTATCTCAACAAGACCCAGAAAAATAGATTTTGATTCAGAGGATTTCTTTAAAAAAAAAAAAACATTAAAATAACAAACTAACGAGACATTTTGGTTTGTTAAATAGGAACACCACAGTCAATAAGGATAGCGTTCTTTTTTGCTATCTTAGCAAGAAAATATAATAAGTGTACTGGGCAACTGAAGCCTAACCTATGTGCTCCTGTGTATTATATAATCAGTATTTTGCCCACGCTCTTGTAACCCTCGTTTAACAAGTTGAAAAATTATTTTGCCAATATTGTTGATTTCCAAGTTAATTGGGTAGAAATTGTTTTATAAGTAGGGGTGAAATCCTCTATCACAGAAGCTAGTGTTTTTTGCAAGCCTGTTAATCTTTCTTGGACATAGCTTCCTTGGAGGAGTTGTCTTAGATACTGAAGTACATTCATGTATCACCTAGAGATGAAAGACTCTGTGAGAATTCACAGCAAATGGCCGTCGTCCTTTCTTGTATCCCAGCTCCAGATTCTTTGCCCAGGAACGTACCGCTGGGTCACTCTATGTTTGCTTGTATACAACCTTTGGAGGCAGCACAAATTTACCTTTTATAGACGTTGATGCCTGCTATAGCTGCTTTGTTATTGCTGCTTCATTTGTCTACAAGTAGTGTAGGAAACAAAACAGTTATAAATAAAAAGCATATCTTAATTACATATTACACTTTTTACAGGCCTTTTCTTTCTACTTTTTGGAAAAATCTAGATACCTTCATTCATTCATTCATCCAACAATTATTAGGCACCTATTTATGTGCCACATACTGTATAGGCACTAAAGTTAAAGCAGCAAACAAGACAGACAAATTCCCTGCCTTCATGGAGCTTAGAGTCTAGTAAGGAACCCAGATCATAAACAAAAATTCTGTAAATGATTATATAATTATGATTGTGATAAATGTTATAAAGAAGGGTGTATATAGCAAAGGGACTAAACTTTGTGGGTTGGGAAGATTTTCTTGAAAAGTGATATTAAGGCTGAGACATGAAGGGCAGCTAAGAGTTAGCCTGGCAAAGTAGGCTGTTGGGGAAAAGTGTTGCAGGCTGAAGGCATAAAAAATGTGAAGCCCTGAGGCAGTAAGGTAATCGGTGAATTTAAGAAATTGAAGGAAGCAATTACGCCTTTATATCACTAAACCTTAAAGGTGAGGAGGAAATGGTTTGAGATAAGTATAGAGAGAGACCAGGGGCCAGATTCTCTCTCTCTTTTTTTTCCAAATGGGTCTTAAACTAGTTCCAGGAAGTCAGTTTCTAAAAGCCTCCTAGAACAGGCTACTCAAAGTGGGTCCATGGACCAGCAGCGTCAGCTTGGCCTGGGAGCTTGATAGACAGGCAAATTCACAGGCTACATCTCGGACCCACTGAATCAGAATCAGGATGTCTAGGGATGAGGCTCAGCCATCTGTGTTCTAACGAACTGCTGATAATTTAAAATTAATTAATTTTTTCCTTTATGATTTTGGTTTTTGTGTTTTGTATCTAGTTTAACAAATTCTTCCTAACCTCAAAGTCATAAAGATATTCTTGTATTTTGTCTTCAAACAATGCTATAATTTTGTCTTTCACATTTAAGTTTTTAATTCTCTTAAAGTTGATTTTTATATATGATATAAAGTAGGGAACCCATTTTCATTTTTTTAAGAATAGCCAATTATTCTAGCACCACTTTATGGAAAAGTAAATATTTTCCCCACTGATCTATAGTGTCAGCTCCATCATAACTTGAAATTCCATAAATGTATGGGCTTTCTCTTATTTTCTGGTGGTTTATTTATCTCATTACAATAGGCTTTTCACAGTTCTTGGTTTCCAACTTTTTCATTTTAAGGATTTTCAGCTCTTCTTGCTCTTTTGCTCTATAATATAAATTTTGGAATCCCCTTAACAAGTTTTAAAATCTAGAACAGGCGTGGTGATTCATGCCTATAATCCCAGCACTTTGGGAGGCCAAGGCAGGCAGATCACTTGAGGTCAGGAGTTCAAGAGCAACCTGGCCAACATGGTGAAATCCCGTCTCTACTAAAAATACAAAAATAGGCTGGGTGTAGTGGCAGATGTCTGTAGTCCCAGCTATATGGGAGACTGAAGTGGGAGAATCACTTGAACTCGGGAGGCGGGAGTTGCAGTGAGTCAAGATTGCATCACCGCACTCCAGCCTGGGCAATAGAGCAAGATTCTGTCTCAAAAAAAAAAAAAAAAAAATCAAATAAGACTTTTGGAATTGCATTGAATCTGTAGATCAATTTAGGGGAATTTGACATCTTTAAAATACTGAGCTTTCATATTCAAGGACATGGTATATTTCTCTGTTTTAAAAGGTATTCTTTAATTTCCGTCATTCAGGATGGAGAGCCGTGGCACAATGCTAGCTCACTGTAACCTTGAACTCCCAAGTTCAGGTGATCCTCCCGCCTGGTTGTCCCGAGTAGCAGGGACTACACTGCAGGTGTGAGCCACTGTGCCAGGCTTCATAGGCAGTATTCTTTAATTTCTTTCAATAAAGATTTGTAATCTTTTCTCTGGGTCTTACAAATCCTTAGTTGGCTTAATTCATAGGCATCTCATTTTTAATGCTATGATTATTTTTTAACGCTATTATTAATGGCATCTTTGCTAAAAATTACTTTCTATGTTTGTTGTGTATTAGAAATACAATTGACTTCTATAACTTGCTAAATTCATGAAACAATTCTCCTTTGGAGGACTTTTCCTCATTCAACAACCACTAAATTTATGGAAATCTATCTACAGATTTTGGGGAGTGTTCTTCCTTCCTAATCCTCTATCTCTTATTTCATTATTTTTGCTGTTTGGAGCTGGCTAAGTACTTCGGTACAATGTTAAACAGCAGTGTCTTATTCTGTTCAATACGTGCTCTAGTCTTATTTCTGATCTTAAAGAGAATGTTTTCTAGTTCCATAATAACATATTATGTAGGATTTTGTTGTAAGTTCTGTTGTCTAAAAAGATTAAGATTTTTAAAAATCATAAATGGATGTTGAATTTTTTCAAGCACTTTTTCTGCATTTATTGAGATTATCATATGTTTTTCCCCCTTTACTTTGGTAAAGAATATTGATTTTATAATGTTAAACCAATCTTGAATTCTTTGGATAAACACAATTTTGTCATAATCTACTATCTTTTTATATGTTTCAAGATTTGGTTTGCTAATTTTTAAAAGGATTTTGTATTTTTGTTCAAGTACAAAATTGACCTCAGTTTTCTTTTTCATATTTTTGTCAGAAGGTAATTGGCCCCAAGCCCCAAGCATGATTTTTGATTAGTACAACTGGTATAGCCCTTGAGGGTGGTTATGGTTTTCATCTTTCTGATTGGCAGTGGCATCCATTCTGAATCAGCAGTTAATTACTGCAAGTATCACTCCTGTCCAGACCATTCTGCAAAGGAATTCCAAGATTCAAAGTTTGGGTAGATGAGGAAAATCCCCTAAAGGAGATTGGCAAGGAACATCCCAAATGGTAGCGGGGAAATAGGGCAGTCATAAAAAAGGAGAGCTGCTTCAAGAGGGACTAAGTAGTTGACTACAGTGAATACTAATTAGAGATCAAGTCGGATGAAAACTGAAAAGCATCATTTGATTTAATAACACGAAGGCCATAATGACCTCAGTAAGAGCAGTTTGAGAGGGTGATGGGCATGGAAGGCAAATTAGAAGTAGTTTAGCAGTGAAAAGGGCAGCATCATACCAAAAGGGTAGACTGAGCACATGGGCCTATCTTGTCTTCCGACGCCCCAAAACCTAACTGG
>NW_016107814.1:1265294-1267465 GCF_001604975.1 Cebus imitator | reverse complement strand
TGCCCAGGCTGGTCTTGAACTCCTGACCTCAGACGATCCACTGACCTCAGGCAATCCACTCACCTCAGCCTCCCAAAGAGCTGGGATTATAGGTGTAAGCCACTGTACCCGGCCTATAGACCTGAAATTTTAACAAATTTCTCAAAGGTAGAAAACGTATAGATGGAAGAGAGTCAAGTTTTGTGGGCCGTGAAGTGTACACAGTTTGGGAAGTCCCCTTTAAGATAAAGAATGCAAAATTGTGAATATGCAGTTAGGTACAGGGCTTTGGAAGGGAGCCATGCAGGTGAGGAACCCTGAAGCTTCATTGGTTTCTTGGTAAATCTTCTTCTAAGCAGATAAAATCTGATTGACAAGAGAACCCAAAGGCCAAATTATATCCCAGAGAGGGCTGTTGCAGAATAGGGGACTCTCTGGACATGCTCCAGGCTCAGGGGCAAAAGATATAATAGCGAGAGAGGGCCCAGGGTCGTCAGGGTGATTAATCTGGGAACTACATTCAGAGCAGCTGTGTAGGTGAGTGCTTCCTGCTTCCCCTGCTTGGGCTGAGCCATAAGCACTGCCTGTTTACACAGAAGCCAGAGCAGCAAACATGCTGGACAAGCAGGCAGTGTCCCAGATAGCCAGGAGGACTGAGGACTACTGGTACACAGTACATGCCTACCTGAAATTACAGTCTGCTCCTCCCCAGAAATATAATCAGAAATTACAGAAATGTAATCAGAGCCAACCTCCACAAAAAAGTAAGATTTTCAAAAAGCTAAGGAAGTTAACACCATGAAAGGCTCTAAATTGAACAAATAGAAGAACTTACTCTGAAAGAAAGAGTTAACATAGCAAACAGAAGAAGGGAAGAAATCATTCTTCAAAATATATAACATGCAAAAATTCAAGTACGATGAATTAACAATAACAACAAAACAAAAAATTCAAGATGCTCAATAACAATTCATTCAGTACTCCCTACTAGTCTCACTACTATCAAGGACTATTCCAGATACTTGGGATTTATCAGTAAATAAAACAAAGTTTCCTGCCATATTACATTCTAGATGAGGTGAAGGAGAACAGATAAATAATACATTTAATAAATAAGTAGGCCAGGCGTGGTGGCTCACAGCTATAATCTCAGCACGTTGGTAGGCCAAGGTGGACGGATCATGAGGTCAGGAGTTTGAGACCAGTCTGACTAACACGGTGAAACCCTGTCTCTAAAAAATTAGCCAGGCGTGATGGCACCCGCCTGTAATCCCAGCTACTCAGGAGACTGAGGCAGGAGAATTGCTTGAACTCGGGAGGCAGAGGATGTAGTGAGCCGAGATCACACCACTGCTCTCCAGCCTGGGTGACAGGGCGAGACTCCATCTAAAAAATAAATAAATAAACAAACAAATAAATAATTAAAATATATAGTAATTTAGTAATAAGTACTATGAGACAAAGAAAGAGAAGGATTTCTAGAAGACAATACAAATTTTCTAGTCAACCCTCCTCAAAGTAACTTAGTGTTTAAAAAAAAACTATTTTAGGAACTGTTTTTATCTTTTCATATTTATTCACCTCTCTTTTGTTATGTCTAAAATAAGGATATGTGGTAAGGGTGGTATTGATGTCTTGGTATTAGCCACTACCTATTTATGTTTTCCTTAAGTTACCAATAAGTTTCTGTCTGGAAGAACTCAATAATTTTTTATTTTATTTTATTTATTTTGAGACAGAGTCTCACTTATTCACCCAGGCTGAAGTGCAGTGGCATGATCTTGGTTCACTGCAACCTTTGTCTCCCAGGTTCAAGCAATTCTCGTGCCTCAGCCTCCTGCATAGATGGGATTACAGGCAAGCGCTACCATGCCAGGCTAACTTTTTTACTTTTAGTAGAGATAGGGATTTCACCATGTTGACCAGGCTGGTCTTGAACTCCTGACCTCAAGTGATCCACCTGCCTCAGCCTTTCAAAGTGCTGGGATTACAGGCATGAGCCTCTGTCACTGGCCATAACTCAATAAATTTTTTTTTTTTTTTTGAGACGGAGTTTTGCTCTTGTTACCCAGGCTGGAGTGCAATGGCGTGATCTCTGCTCACCGCAACCTCCGCCTCCTGGGTTCGGGCAATTCTCCTGCCTCAGCCTCCTGAGTAGCTGGGACTACAGGCACGCACCACCATGCCCAGCT
>NW_016107814.1:1261146-1264664 GCF_001604975.1 Cebus imitator | reverse complement strand
TCAAAAAAAAAAAAAAAAAAAAGAAGAAGAATTACTGTGATGCTTGGAAAGAGCTGGAAATGTACTATTTTTTGGCTGTGCTTTAGGCCCCACATTCTTCACTTAAGAGATCAAACATTGGCTGGGCGCGGTGGCTCAGGCCTGTAATTCCAGCACTTTGGGAGGCCCAGGCAGGCGGATCACAAGGTCAGGAGCTTGAGACCAGCCTGACCAACGTGGTAAAACCCTGTCTCTACTGAAAATACAAAAATTAGCCAGGCGTGTTGGCCTGCCACCTGTAATCCCAGCTACTCAGGAGGCTGAGGCAGGAGAATCGCTTGAACCCAGGAGGTGGAGGTCAGTGAGCCGAGATCATGCCACTGCACTCCAGCCTGGGTGACAGAGCAAGACTCCGTCTATAAAAAAAAATAATACGATTAAGCATTGTTAAACAAAGCTGGGTAAAGACAATTAAAGGAAAGTCCTTCTCTAGTGCCCAAACCTTCTTGAAGAAATGAAAATAAAAAAACATGAGGCTATAATGACTCTAATTGAGTTCATTCAGTTAACATTCATACAACAAATATTTTTGAGCAACTAAAATGTACCATACACTGTGTTAGGTGCCAGTGTCCTTGTGTTTATTGTCCAGTAAGGAAGAGACGCATTAAAACAAATCAACCTACAAACAAATATATAATTATAAAATATATAAAGGTTTGGGAAAGGAAAAGAACAGGGTGTAACGAGACGGAATAATAGAAGTTGGGATAGGGACTTTGGAAGGGCTGGGACGTGGTTAAAGAAAGACTCTGAGTAATCATTCTTTTAACGAGCGTTATTACTGGTGAGTCAGAATACACATTCAAATTATGTTTAGGAGTTGTTAATGTGCTAAAACAATGAGTCACAATATTTATCCAAGCCACATTTTAGAAGAAATAGTAACCTCACAGCAGAATGGTGATACACAGCCAAAAGTCCAGTTAAATCTGAAAAATACTCCTCTTCGGGGTCTTTCTTCCCCCTTCCCAGGCTTGCTAGCTAGCCAAATGAGCAGATCTGGCAAGCCGTCCTTGTGCATGAAAGGTGGGTCCTTTTCTTTAACCATCTGAGCCTGCCCTATTTACCCTGATCATTGACTCATTTCTGTTGAGCCATGAATCATGCCTGCCACCCACTGCCATTCCGTAAGTGTCATGAGGATTTGGCGTTCTAAAAACATGCTGCCAGTCAGGGCATTTCTATGAAAGCATTCCCTAACATGGATGGAGGTTTGAGAGTATGGATTCCCCCTGCCCCTTGAAAGTCTTCAGCATTGCTAGGCAAATTTAACACCTTTTCAGAAGCCAGCCTGATCTCTGTCTAATTTCTAAGTGGGTCATGCTGTTAAAGTTAGAGTGATGGTTACTGATTGTTTTTTTAGGCCTGCTGGGGGCATCCTGGCCATCTGAGTAAGGATAAAAACACTCTGGCAGAGAGTTTGGGCATTTGAATCATTCCACTTATCTCCTTCTAGCTAAACAATTGCTCATAAATGTTTCCACTCTCATTTTGGTAAGGATGAGAAATGTTCTCTAATGAATTTAGATAATCCCATAATGTTTGTATAAGGGAAGCTATTAGTTTTGAAATAGCTATTGGTATTTATTTTTATCAAATTAATAGAGTAACATTGTTTTAGAAGCCAAATGCTATTAAAGAACAGACCCTTTTCAAATCTTTTTTGCAATGTTCTGTTTATTTACCTCTAGCTTCTAAATAACATGCCAGTGGCTCAAACTTTTTGTTCTCAGGATCCACTTACAATCTTAAAAATCACTTAGGCTCAAAAGGGGTTTTATGTGAGTTGTAATATTTTGTGTATTTATCATATCAGAATTTAAAACTGAGAAATGTTTGAAATATTTGTTTATTTACTTATTTTTTCCTCTTGAGAAGGAGTCTCGCTCTGTCACCCAGGCTGGAGTGCAGTGGTGCGATCTCGGCTCACTGCAGCCTCTGCTCCAGGGTTCCAGTGATTCTCCTGCCTCAGCCTATCTAGTAGCTGGGACTATAGGCATGCACCACACTTGGCGAATTTTTGTGTTTTTAGTAGTGACAAAGTTTCACCATGTTGGCCAGGCTGGTCTTGAACTCCTGATCTCGGGTGATCCACCCTCCTTAGCCTCCCAAATTGCTAGAATTACAGGCGTGAGCCACCGCACTCAGCTGTTTATTCATTTTTAAATAGTAATAACAAACATGTTAACAAAAAAATTTTATTTAAAAAAAACTGCATTTTCCAAAACAAACAAAAAACCATTTAATGAGAAGAGTAGCATTGATTTTCATTGTTTGCATATCTCTTTAATATCTGGCTTAATGGAAGACAGCTGGATCCTCACATTGGCTTCTGCATTCAGTCTGTTGTATTATGTTGTTTGGGTTGAAGTAAATTTTAAAAATCCAACCGTAGCAGGGCACAGTGGCTCACACCTGTAATCCCAGCACTTTGGGAGGCCAAGTCAGGCAGATTGCCTGAGGTCAGGAGTTCGAGACCAGACTGACCAACATGGAGAAACCCTGTCTCTGCTAAAAATACAAAAATTAGCCAGACATGGTGGCCTACGCCTGTAATCCCAGCTACTAGGGAGGCTGAGATAGGAGAATCACTTGAATCCAGGAGGTGGAGGTTTTGGTGAGCCGAAATCGCGCCATTGCACTCCAGCCTGGGCAACAGAATGAAACTCTGTCTCAAAAAAAAAAAAAAAAAAAAAAAATCCAACCTTACACTGTTATGTAGTCAGAAACAGGAGGAGTATTTTAATTGTCTTTTCAGGAGATCATGGCTATTTTTATTTAATATCATATTAAAATTAACTAGCAGTTGTTTCTGAAAGATTTGTTGCAATGTGAAATCTGAAACCACACCAATAAACTTTTGTACTCTGCTGTACTGAAACCTACTGTCTTGAACTTTGAATGGATAATATCACACATAGGTCATCAGGAAAATGAGTAATGCAGATCTTCAAAAAGGTGATACATTTTGTTATATAATATTTTAAAATTACGTTTGTTAATATCATTACTGATTTCATAAAAAATTCTTTAAGTATTGGAATACCGTAAAGTTACTGTGGAGGATACAAGTTTTCCAAACTTCTAATTTTCCCTTGAAACCTCGAATTTTTTCATTGGCAACAAATGCTGTCAGGTTTTTTTTTTACTTGAAACCTCAGGTTTACTTCCTTCATTTTTGAGAAAATGTCTGCTGAATACCCAGTTTGAATAAGCATAATTTGTCTATCATTTGTTCTTTCAACTTAAAATATTGTTTCATGTGTTAAGCAGCTAATTCAACCCTTAATGCAAACATCATGCAAGTGTTCTTCCATATGCAACAGAAATGCCTTATGCTATGAATACTTCTCATTTTACCACCCAAATACTAAGAACATGTGGACTCAAGGTAGAGATTAATAAAAGTAATGATTTTTACTGCTTCATCAAGAACAGTTTTTGGTGAAATGGAATTTTTCTTTTTCTTTTCTTTT
>NW_016107814.1:1258258-1259752 GCF_001604975.1 Cebus imitator | reverse complement strand
GTGATCCACCCGCCTCGGCCTCCCAAAGTGCTGGGATTACAGGCTTGAGCCACCGCGCCCGGCCCAACCTCCCTGTTTTAAGCTCTATCTCTCTTCCCCCATTCAGCACACTTGTGCCTCCAAATCCCAAAACTTTCTGGGGTTCTGCTGCACAAATTGGCTTCTTCTTTCACTAATACCCCCAAGCGGGCGCTGGGTTTCCACATTTCTCAAATCTCCTGGCTCCTCAACCTGCTTTCCATCTTCCAAAAGTTTTGAAGTCTCAGGTCTGCTATTGTCTCCCCTTCCATTCTTTTTGTCCTTATGGTTTTGTACCTTTAAAAAATTCTTTTATTCTCATTTTAGGGGCATTTCAGGAAGGGAGTAAAGATAACGTATGTGCTCCATATGTCATGTTTAATTGGATGTCCAGTGTTTGGATTTGGAACTGCACATGCTCTGAGGATTTGTTCGTACAAGTTCCTTGTGGTCTTGGTAGATTTATGCTTTGAGAGATTTATGAACCCATTTCAGCAGCTCTATGTACTGCTGCTGCCACAACGAAATCAAAGGTTGCCGTAGAACTTGATGAAGCAAATTGCAAATACTTGGAAAATGTTAACTATGAATTTCTTCCATCAGTCAGTCTTTCAACAAATCCATCAAACACTTATTTTCTGAGTACTACATGTGCTGGGGCACTGCTGTAGGTGCTGGGATTGTAGTGGTGAATAAGACCAATACGGTCCTCTCATGGACTTTGCAGTCTAGTGAGGGGGGCAAGCCACAACAAAATAGGCAAGTATGTAAGACAATTTCAGATAGTAATAAATGCTATGAAGATAACAAAAGAGGATAATGTGCTAGTTGACTGAGGATAAGGGGGCTATATTGGGAAGAGGGTCAGAAAAGGCCTCTCTGAGAAGGCAACATTTGAGCTGAGATCTGACTGATGAGAAGGACCTATCTTTGTAAAGATCTGGGGGAGGAGGGTATCAGGAAGCACCAAAATTCCAAGGTGGGGAAAAGCTTATGTGTTCACAGAATCAAAAGACCAAGGTGTTTGGAACATAGTACAGAGAAGAGTGATGGAAGATGGGGTCCAGAAACGAGAGTTGGAAAGGCAACTTTGGATGTTGTCCCAAATAGAGGTGATAATTGAAACTATAGGATGAGAGAAATTGGCCAAAGAAGACTTTGCAGCACTGTGGATGCTGCAAGAGCATCCAACACACTGTCCTTACCTTCAGAGAATTTACAACCAAGGAAAACTGGTGAGGCAAGGCACATTTTCAAAATAGAAAATAGCCGGGCGCGGTGGCTCAAGCCTGTAATCCCAGCACTTTGGGAGGCCGAGGCGGGTGGATCACGAGGTCAAGAGATCGAGACCATCCTGGTCAACATGGTGAAACCCCATTTCTATTAAAAATACAAAAAATTAGCTGGGCATGGTGGTGCGTGCCTGTAATCCCAGCTACTCAGGAGGCTGAGGCAGAATTGCCTGAACCCAGGAGG
>NW_016107814.1:1240692-1258203 GCF_001604975.1 Cebus imitator | reverse complement strand
GTCAACATGGTGAAACCCCGTCTCTACAAAAAAAACAAAAAAAAAAAAAAAAAAAAAAAAAAAAAAAAAAAAAAAAAAAAAAAAAAAAAAAAAAAAAAAAAAAAAAAAGAAAATAATAAAAGAGTGTACAAACAAGTATTTGCCAGGCATAGTACAGGTTTTTTTTTAGATGAAGTTAGAAAACATAATCATTCGGAATTGATGACAAAATATAGCTTTGTGGAGGAGGTCACATCTGAGCCAAATTTTGATGAATCTGAAAGGCAGAAAAAGAGAATCTCAGAGAAAAAACGCGGGCAGAGACCTGAATGTGGGGGCAACCATGACATATTTACGGAATAATAAATAGCTTGACTGTTGGGAAGTAGTTGAACAGGTGAGTGTTCTTCAGTGTGCTTTAGAATCTTGTGGTGAGCCACAGGTACGATGGCTCATTCCTGTAATCCCAGCGCTCTGGGAGGCCAAGGCAGGTGAATTGCTTGAGCCCAGGAGCTCCAGACCAGTTTGGGCAATATAGCAAAACCCCATATCTACTAAAAATATGAAAATTAGCTGATGTGGTGCCACGTGGCTGTAGTCCTACCTAGCTGCTTGAAAGGCTGAGGTGGGAGGATCACTGGAGCCCAGGGAGGTTGAGGCTGCATTGAGCCAGGATCATGCCATTGCACTCCAGGGCAACAGAGTGAGATCCTTCCAAAAAAAAAAAAAAAAAAAAAAAAAAAGCTTTGTAAATGGTGGGAGGGAGACAGGGATTACAGCACTGGATGGTTAGAACTAAATTACAATAAAGATTAGCAACTGCCAGGGCTACTTAACTTTTGACAGTAGTTATCGTACCTCCCACTTAACTACTTTTTATTATGTTGATTAATCATTAGTATTTCAAAAAATGAAAAAATGTAAAAGGGCACACTGAGCCGTCTTACTCCTGTCTGTCCTTATTCACCTCGTTTCCCTTCACCCCAATAGCCGCTTGTGATTTGCATTTTATTCTTTCCAGTTTTCTTTCTGAAATGCAAACAATATGAACATATCTTACTTCTTTCCCGCTGTTGTCTGTTTCCCAGGACTGCCATAACAAATTACCACAAATTGGATGGCTGAAGCAGAAATCTATTCTCTCACAGCTCTAGAGAGTAGAAGGCTAAAATCAAAGTGTTACTGGGGCCCCATTCCACCTGAGACTCAGGCTGGAAGTCTTCCTTGTCTGTTCCTCTCTTCTGGTGGTGGCTGTCACTCCAGTCTCTACCTCTGTCCCCATATGGTGTCTCCCCAGTGTGTCTCTGTCTTCACATGGCGTTTTCTTCTTCTTATCCTTTCCAGTCATATTGGATTCAGGCCTACCATAATGACCTCATCTTAACTTGATTACAACTGCAAAGACTATTTCCACGCAAGGTCATATTCACAAGTATGGGTGGGACATAATGTAACCCATAAACTCAATTTTTTTACACAAGGCTAGCACCCTATATGCACTATTTTTCACCTCACTGTTAAAATTCAATTATATACCTTGGGATTCTTTCCATATCAGTACATAGTGATCGTTCTCATCTTCTTTTTAGAACAGCATAGTGCTTTGTTGTGTGGCTACATCAATCCCCTGAGGATGAACACCTGGATGGTTTCCAGTGTTTTGCTGTTTGAATGAGTGGCCCATACATTTGTCATTTTGTATGTATACAAATGGATCTCTATGATAGATTCCCACAAGTGGGATTGTTGGGTCCAAGGATATGTGCATCTGTAATTCTGGCAGTATTGGTAGACTTCTTTCATAGGGTTTATATCATTCACACTAGCAATGCATGAGAGTGGTCAAACATGTAGACTTTTGCCAATCTTTTATGTGAAGAATGGAATTTCCATTTAATGTTCACATCCATTTATCTTATTATGCATCTCTACATTTTAAACATTATTTTGTGTAGTATTTTTGGTAAACTTTTGGCCAGAAAACTAGGCCATAATAAAAATTTCTAATTTCAAGGATATGGAATTAAAAGAAAATATCATAACCTATAGAAACATATTTAACTTGGGTTATTTGCCAGAGTTGGGCCACTCCTGGGAGAATATGACTCATTCTCCTTACTCTGCTAGCTCAAGTAACAGAACAAATTAATTTTCATTTAGTTAGATGAGATGCAACTTAATAGAAAGAAATGAGTGTCTTCCACTTCACAAACCTGTGTTACCTCTTAAATTCTCTCTACATAAGTGAACATAGCACGTAATGCAAACAACAGGGATCTGAAATCATTTTAGGAGAAGCCACGTTCCACAACAAAGACCCTGATCTTTGTGCTTGGCTGTTCCTGCTTTCTCACCAGTTCTCTCATTTGTACCATTCTTTTATTCTTTTCTTTTCTTTTTCTTTCTTTCTTTTTTTTTTTTTAAAGATGGGGTTTCACCATGTTGGTCAGGCTGGTCTTGAACTCCCGACCTCAGGTGATCCGCCCGCCTTGGCATCCGAAGTGCTTGGATTACAGGCGTGAGCCACCACACCTGGTCAATTGTACCATTCTTAATTGGAGCTACTTTCAAATTTCCTGAATGCGGCGTCAATGCGGTTTGAATACTGCCAACTCTTCTCACTGTTACAAATAATGTTATAATGATGCGTTGCTTTTTGTTGTTGTTCTGACTTTAAATGAAGCTCACCAGTTTTCTTCTGAGAGAATATCTGGAGCTGTCTATGTTATTGTCTCTCATTTTTGTCATATCCAATGACCATATTCCCTTCCCTGCAGGTGGTACTGTGAAGGCAAGGAGCTCGAAAATTCCCCAGACATTCACATCATCCAGGCAGGAAATCTGCACTCACTGACCATTGCAGAAGCCTTTGAAGAGGACACAGGACGCTATTCCTGCTTTGCGTCTAACATCTATGGGACAGATTCAACTTCTGCTGAGATTTATATAGAAGGTAAAACAAAATACTCTTGGAGTGTGACACTTACTAGTAAGATATTTAGTTATAAGATATAAATATGTAGAGGGCCTCCTCTACCACCCACTCTTCTAGGCAATGAGGATACATCAGTGAACCAAGTAGACAAAAATGCTTAGGCTCATTTACTGCTGATTTACATTACAGCTAGTGCTCGACTTACGACCACGATTGGGACTGGCAGACCCGTCATAACACGATTTGGTCGTAAGTTGAGTAGGCTATATGTACAGTTGAAATGGTGCACGCGGACATGGTAGTGCTGCCGGAAGCTGGTCCACACTGTCGTACACCCAGCTGGGCAACGTTTACGCTGCCAGACGAGGAGCAGTAGTGGCTAGCAATTGTGGTCGTAAAGTCGAATGGTCGTAAGTTGCATAGATCGTAAGTCGATCAATACCTGTAGATGATAGGAGAGACAGAAAATAAGATAAACAAATAAAATATAGGCTGGGCCTGGTGGCTCACACCTGTAATTTCAACACTTTGGGAGGCTGAGGCAAGTGGATCACGAGGTCAGGAGAGCAAGACCATCCTGGCTAACACAGTAAAACCCTGTCTCCACTAAAAATACAAAAAATTAGCCAGGCGTGGTAGCACATGCCGGTATTCCCAGCTACTCAGGAGGCTGAAGCAGGAGAATCGCTTGAACTCAGGAGGCAGAGGTTGCAGTGAGCCGAGATGGCGCCACTGCACTCAAGCCTGGGTGACAGAGCAAGACTCCATCTCAAAAAAGAAAAAATAATGTGTGTGTGTGTGTGTGTGTGTGTGTGTGTGTATGACAGGTATATATAAACACTGGAAGAAAGAAAAAGCAAGAAAAAGTGGAGATAGGAATTACATACATGTGAGTGTGGGGGGCAGAGCGGTGGGGAATGAGC
Organism: Cebus imitator; assembly: GCF_001604975.1. Taxonomy (NCBI): domain Eukaryota; kingdom Metazoa; phylum Chordata; class Mammalia; order Primates; family Cebidae; genus Cebus; species Cebus imitator. The sequence goes on along the minus strand of NW_016107814.1, from coordinate 1,254,366 downwards.
CACAAGGTTATTTGAGAGAAACTCTAGGCAGAAAAATCTGCAAGTGCAGTGGCCCTGAGGGTGGCAGTGTGCATGTCTTCAGGTACAGAGATGAGCCAATGTGGCCAGGGTGGAGTGAGCAAGAAAGTAACAGAAGATGAGGTCGGAAGGTAAGATGGGGTGGAGGTGGAAGAAGGGAGGTAAGCGGATCACAAAAGTCCATGTAAGTCATTGCAGGGACTTTGGTTTGGACCCTGAGGTAGAAAAGAAGTTCTGGAGCATCTGAGCAAAGATATGACATAATCTTAGTTTTTTTGTTGTTGTTGTTGTTTTGTTTTTTTTCTTTTGAGACGGAGTCTCACTCTGTTGCCCCTGCTGGAATGCAGTGGTGTGATCTCGGCTCATTGCGATCTCTGCCTCCTGGGTTCAGATGATTCTTATGCCTGCTCCTCCCACGTAGTTGGGATTACAGGCACGCACCACCATGCCCAGCTAATTTTTGTATCTTTAGTAGAGATGGGGTTTTACCATGTTTGCCAGGCTGGTCTTGAACTCCTGACCTGAAGTGATCCACCTGCCTTGGTCTCCCAAAATGCTGGGATTATAGGTGTGAGCCACTGTGCCTGGATGATCTGACTTAACAGTCACTCTGGCTGCTGGTTGAGAATATACTGCAGGAGTCAGAGGTAGATGCATGGATACCATTCGGGAACACTGGAAAGACATTTACATTGACATGAAGTTTATATGATTAATTTGATGGGAAAAACAATCAACTTATGCTCTTTTGTATCTACCTAAGTTTGTGTTCCTATTTTCTCTTATCCTCTGGATTTTGTCTGCAGATCATTCTTTAGCACTTTTTTCACCAATAGTACTTTATGTATGCCTTGGTTTTAGCATTTAAATGTATTATCATGGTAGAGATGCCCATTTATCAACTAGACTGTGGCCAGGACTTCTTTATATCTCCAATATTTACTTGTACTTACCTAGTACCAAGTACATAGTGAGTATGTGATAAACATCTATTGAACAAATACATGAATAGGAAAGTGTTGTATGTGTATGTGTTTCCATCCTCAAATTTTTGGAGCCTAATAAATACCTCCAGATTTAGCTGTGCTATATCTTCCTGGAATGCACTATTTTGAGAAGTAAATCCAGGATCAAAGCTCTGCTAACAGTGCTGAGATTGGATTGCTGGGTTCTTTTTTTCCTTGTGGCAACAAGACTTTAAACACCCCCTCTCCCAAGATGAAATATGACTTGTTAATATTAGGACTGGACGGAAGAGCATCCACCTACACCTACAATGTTTGGAATCCAATGTAATCCCTTCTTGTATTCAATCTGTGTAGGCCAAGAGCAAGAGGACTATGGACACCAGAGCATGCCTACAAATACTGCTCTGTTAGGCCAAAGGCATCAGCAGGTGTTTTGCATACACGAACACTTAGAAGTTGGGTCAGTTCATTTGAACACTAGAGCTAACTAGACATGTGACCTTGAGCAATTCCTTCAACTTCTTAGGGTCTGTTTCCTCACTTGTCAAGTTACTGTTAGTGTAGGGAATCACTGAGTTCATTTCTAAGATTCTGTAGGTTTTCAGATATTTAGGAATCAAGTAAACAAATTATTATCTGAAAAATCTTATGTCTTATTTAGGAACCAATTTAAGAAATCATACTCTTAACAATCTTGTGTCTTGTTTTTATTTTTTTCCAGGGGTTTCTTCTTCTGACTCAGAAGGGGACCCTAACAAGGAAGAGATGCATCGGTAATTCTGTTTTTCTGTCTTACAGCTTTAGCATCCTCAGATTAATTAATAGCTCAGAGAAAGCTATTAATGGTTGCTAGAACTTAAGGAGGGTAGCTCCAGGGTTTGACCGCAAAAATAAATAAATAAACAAATTAAGTGGATTTGAAGAAGACCCTACTTTTGCTTAAGTCTGGCCTAGCAGATTAATTTGAATCTTTCTAATTTACTCCCTACAGAGAATCAGCTCCTTAAGGGCAGAAATCCTTTGGGTATGCCTACCTTGAAATGATAATTTGCTTCTAGCTTTTGTGCAGATATGAACATTCATAGCCAGAGTAAATGACTCCTCCTTTACCCTCTTCCTTTATCATTCTCATGGCCTTGAGTCAACTCCTCCTTCTTTCCTGCCTTTTATACAAACCACCTCCTCAGAGGGCTTCCTGTCTGCTTCCACCTTTTTCTCTCCTTTACGGTGTCCAAACTACAACCGTTATTCTCTAAAAGAGGTCAAGATTCTGATCCTATTGTTTTCCTGACTCAGAAAAAGATAATTATCTATGAGAAAACAAAAATCAAACACGAAACAAACAGCAACGTTTTAAAACTATCTTAACATGGCATACACACAAAGCCTTAGTCAGCAGAGCATCAACTAGGTTTTCCTGTTCCCTCCTCCCTTCCCCACTTCAGGCTGTCTACATTGCTGACATCTCACCCAAATCATGTACACTTCCTCTTCACTCCTTCGTCTAAGCTATTCACTTTGCTAGGATTGCCCTATCTCCTTCTCTGTCTAGCAAACTCTTATTTAATCTACAAAACCCAGTCTAAATGTTCTTTCTCTTTGAGCTCTGTAATAAACTTCTCCCCTATTGCACACTCATCACTCCTTCCTTGAGGCTCCCGTAATGTGTTACAAACCTAATGGGTATAAATTTTGGTCTACAAACTTAAATAAGCAAGAAATACCCCATTTATTTATTTGCTCCAAATCTACCTGTAGTTGTTTGGATTTAGTCTCTGCTGTGTATCATAGAGACTCAAATTAACTGTGACTTAAATGAAACAGATATTTATTTCTCATTTATGTAAAAATCTGGATTTGGCAGGTAAGATGGCTCCACATTCCACTAGGTTCCTGTCTGCTTCCTGCTTTCTGCTTTATCTCACGCTAAGATGTTGCCCTCATCTTCTTAGGCTAAAATAGAAAGGCCTGTCAGCCTAAATAGAAAGGCCTGTCAGCCTTTTAAGGTCATCTCTCTTAAAATGCACATAGCACTATCCCTCATGTCCCATAACCAGGAAGTACTCATGTGGCCACGCTTCGCTGCAGTGAAGGTTGGGATATGTAGTCTTTATTTGGAGTAACCATGTAAAGAAATCAGGGATTCTATTATTGTAGAAGAAGAAGACAGATGCTTTAGACACACGGATTGGCTTTGCATCAGCACATCATTCTGCCTGAGACCAGATGTTGCCCGGCTGGGGAAAACATCCAGTCTAGTGTTGAGTGTCCCTTTTCCCCTCCACAGTCTTAAAATGAGCCAGAGAAAGAGAGAGAGAGACACAGAGAGAGAGAGAGTAGTTTTGAAGCAAGCACCATTCTAAACATATTACATGAATTATCTCATTTAATCCTCACAAAACCCTATGAGATAAGAATTTTATTATTATTTATTTTGAGACAGATTCTTACTCTGTTGCCCCAGGCTACAGTGCCATGGTGTGATCTCAACTCACTGTAACCTCCGCTGCCTGGGTTCAAAGGATTCTCCCACCTCAGCCTCCCAAGTAGCTGGAATCACAGGTGTGCACCACGACGCCTGGCTAAGTTTTTTGTATTTTTAGTAGAGATGGGGTTTCACCATATTGGCCAGGCTAGTTTCGAACTCTTGGCCTCAAGTGATCCACAAGTGACCTCCCAGAGTGCTGGGATTATAGGTGTGAGCCACTGCACCGGCCTAGGAATTATTATTTCCCCATTCTAGAGATGAGGAAGCTGAGGCAAAGAGACATAATATCTAGGCCAGAGGAAAGCCCTCTGTCAGCAGTCATCTATCCATGGGTTACAGGTAAGAGGCCCATGCCCCAGATCCCCAGTTCCCTCCAAGTCCAGAGGCTGTTGCTTTCTGACATGTGTAATTACTGATATCTTTAGCAAGACGGGGAGACCTTTACCGAGAGGGATGGGCTTCCCCTCTGGACATAGGTTCTCCCTGGCATCAGATTCTCTGGCAAGATGCACAGACCTCCATCTCTTCCACACCAAAACTAAAATAATCTGCAGCATTGCCCCTCTGCAGCGTGAATGCCCCTCTGCAGCATTCTCAAGAATACTTGCTGGCTCTCTTGCCCTTCAAATACTCTCTTTAATTTAATTTGTGTAAACTTGAAGAGCTTGTTGACTTCATGCTATTTCTGCTTTCTGCCATGCCAAATTCTGAGAGGTTAAGTTTATGTATATATTTTGGAGTTGCTCCAAAACTGCTCTCTCTCTACGGCTCATTGTAAAACTGTAGACGGGGAAAATTACACTGAATACCAGACTGGATGTTTTCCCAAGCCAAGCAGCACCCAGTCTCAAGCAGAATGATGTGCTGATGTCAAGCCAATCCGAAGCATTGTGTGTGTCCAAAGCATCTGTTTTCTTCTTCTGCAATAATAGAATCCCTGATTTATTTACATGGTTACTGCAAATAAAGGCTACTATACAACCTTCACTGCAGCAAGGTGTAGCCACATGAGAACTTTCTAGTTATGGGATATGGGGGATAGTGCTATATGCATTTTAAGAGAGATGACCTTAAAAGGCTGATAGACCTTTCTATTTTAGCCTAAGAAGATGAGGGCAACACCTTAGTGTGAGATAAAGCAGAAAGCAGGAAGCAGACAGGAACCCAGTGGAATATGGAGCCATCTTGCCCACCAAATCCAGATTTTTATGTAAATGAGAAATAAATATCTGTTTCATTTAAATCATAGTTAATTCAGGTCTCTCTGATACACAACAGAGGCTAAATCCCAATAACTACAAGTAGATTTAGCTCAAATAAATAAATGGGATATTTCTTGCTTATTTAAGTTTGTAGATCAAACTTAAACAATCAAATATATATATGTGTATATATATACATGTATGTATGTATATATATGAGACCCTGGTATTGGATCAGAGGTAAAGATTTACAAAGCCTGGCCTGTTTCTTGAAATGGGAGGGGGAGGGAAAATACTGAGGGTAACAATAAAACAAACCTCAAAAAATTTACCTTCTGCACATGCTTCTGTCACTGCATTTGTGTTGGATCTCAATTAATTGTTAATATGTTTGACTCCCTGGTTACACTGAGAACAACTACCCAAGGACAGGAATGGTGTCTTATCATTTTCATGTTTGCATGACCTAACAAAGTATGTAGCAAAAATGCCTTCGGTAAACGTTTGTAAAATATCATCAAACCAAGATTTTTATTACACCCACCTGTAAGCAGTGATGGCACTATTAGTTTTGCTGAAATAATTTTTCACAAAGAGTGACAGGTCTGTTTTATAATCTATATTTTAATAATTTCTCAGAAGCCAGAAGCCAAATGAGGCGTCATCTCCTCCCACTACCTCTGCAGCCATTCCTCCAGCAGCACCCCAAGCCCAGCATTTGGCGGCCCAACCTGGGCTGGCAACCATCCAGCAGGTACTAAGTGAAACACAAGTGCCATGGGCTGTGACAGACAGGCACAGTGACCATGACCGTTTTGCATGGCATGATCGTGTTCTTCTCAGGTGCAACTCCATCATCGAGATAATCATCTTATATTTCTGAGGTTTGAGAGCAGTGGTTCCTATTGCTTTGGGAACATATTCTTCGCCTTCATAAGCAAATTTCTGAGGAAAAGAAATGCTTTACAAATTAGTCCCTGGCTTTCCAGCTTTTTAAAGGATGCTAATTACATATTCATCGAGCTGCCAGCTCTCAGACTGGCCTAGAACAAACTCTCTGTATCGTAAAACCTGATTAGTCTCATGGAGCTGCAGAGAATTCCACTTTCTAAGATGAAGCAAGAGTGTAGTTATTTATTAGGAAAAGCAAAGGCTCTCATCCTTCAAGTTAATAATAATGATACATGCTTATTGTAAAAACACTTTAAAAGTACAGAAATATGTCAGGCATGGTGGATCACACCTGTGATCTCAGCACTTTGGGAGGCCAAGGTGGGAGGATTGCTTTAGTTTGGGAGTTTGAGACCAGTCTGGGCAACATAACGAGACCCCATCTCTACAAAAAAGAAAAAAAAAATTAACCAGGCATGGTGGCATGCACCTATGGCCCTAGCTACTCGGGAGGCTGAGATGGGAGGATTACTTGAGCCTGAGAGGTTGAGGCCACAGTGACTTGGATAGCATAACTGCACTCCAGCCTGGGCAACAGAGTAAGACCCTCTCCTCCCACCCTCCCCCCCCGCAAAATGTGTTACGTAAAAAGTTTAGTCAAGGTTCTACTCCAGTGCCTTCACTCCTCAGAGGTACTTCATGTTAGTAGTTTCTAGTGGGTAGTTCCAGGCATTTTCTATGCATGTATAATAATACATATGGACGGGCGCAGTGGCTCATGCCTGTAATCCTAGCACTTTGGGAGACCGAGGTGGGCGGATCACCTGAGGTCAGGAGTTTAAGACCACCCTGGCCATCATGGAGAAACCCCATCTTAAAAATAAAAATTAAAAAAATTTTAAAAAGGAATACATATATGTGGCCAAATGCAGTGGCTCACGCTTGTAATCCCAGCACTTTGGGAGGCCAAAGCAGGCAGATCACCTGAAGTCTGAAGTTCGAGACCAGCCTGACCAACATGGAGAAACCCTGTCTCTAATAAAAATACTAAATTAGCTGGGCATGGTGGCGCATGCCTGTAATCCCAACTACTTGGGAGGCTGAGGCAGGAGAATCACTGGAACCTGGGAGGCAGGATGTGGTGAGTGAGATGCACCATGGCACTCCAGCCTGGGCAACAAGAGCGAAACTCTGTCTCAAAAAAAAAAGAATACATATATGTATGCATAGACTTTAAAACATATGAAGTCATACTATCTAAATATACTTATAACATGTTATTGGTTTATTTCTTTTCCATATATATATTTTTTTATTTTTGAAAAAAGTGTTTGTAGAGATGAGGTCTCACTGTGTTGCCCAGGCTGGTCTTGAACTCCTGGCCTTAAGCAATCCTCCCACCTCAGCCTCCCAAAGTGCTAGAATTACAGCTGTGAGCCACCATACCCAGCCTAACATATTTCTTTATTGATGATCAATATATTTAAATATATTTATCTACAACCTCCTTTTAAAAATTATCCAACCCATTTAGTAGTACAGAGGGGTCAAGTTTTAGTTCTAATCCACTGGTTTTCAAACTGTGATCTGTGTAGCCCCAGGGGTTCTATGGAGCCTCTTCGGGGGTTTAGGGTTAATGACACAGATCTATATGTGAAAGGGTGGTGTAGGGATAGGCAGCACATATTTTATGGCCACCATGACCTAGAGAGAAATAGAGTCAATTCAGTCTAAAATTTGAAGTCTGTGATTCGTAAACTTAGAAAACATCAGTTTTTGGTTTGGGATGAATTTCATATACCAAATTCTCTAGTTTGTTATATCTCACTATCCATCTAATAATCTTAGTAACAATGAATCTACTCTTGGTTCCTTCTACCAGTGCCAGAGCCCTACCAATTACTTGCAAGGATTGGATGGAAAACCTATCATTGCAGCTCCTGTGTTTACAAAGGTAATAAAAATATTACTTCTTCCTGTCATGGCTTTACAGATACCACAGCATCCAAAGTTACAGGATCCAAGATTTATTCATTTTTATCTCAGGATTTGGTCTTATATATGTACAGTATAGGATTTGGGGTTGTTTTGATACTTACTACAGTATCACAAGTCCTAGATTTCCAATAACAGTTTTAGTAATGAGAGAAATGTCTTTTTCTCTTACCACCCTGATCTCTGTGGCCATCCTACAACTGTTAAACATACAATCTGCCCTTTGTGGCAAGTGATAAATTTCTAGCCCCATATTACTGCAAAGATTTCTCTGAATTTTCAGAAAAATTCAGTTGTAGTTACCTGGCTTAGGTGCTCAAGAAGATGGAGTTAAATGCTCTGAGAAGGTTTAACAGAAAGCCTCCCTCCCTCTAGGATAAAGAGCTTTCTTAGGCCAGGCATGCAGGCTCACACCTGTAATCCCAGCACTTTGGGAGGCAAGGGTGGGTGGATCACTTGAGGTCAGGAGTTCAAGACCAGCCTGACCAACATGGAGAAACCCTCCTCTCTACTAAAAATACAAAATTAGCTGGGGGTGGTGGTGCATGCCTCTAATCCCAGCTACTCTGGAGGCTGAGGCAAGAGAATTGCTTGAACCCGGGAGACGGAAGTTGCAGTGAGCCCAGATCATGCCATTGCATTCCAGCCTGGGCAACAATAGTGAAACTCCATCTCCAAAAAAAAAAAAAAAAAAAAAAAACCCCCTTCCAAAAAAAAAAAAAAAAAAAAAAAAAAGCTTTCTTTTTCTATTCCATAGTATCAACTATTGAGATGGCATCAAATTCTAAATCTCATAGTCTTTGTACTTAGAACTAGAAAATTTAGTAAAGCACATTCATTTTCAGATAAAAAACCAAGGGAGGGCCAGAGAGATGAAGCCATGTAGCCAATATCGCAGATCTAGTTAGTGGCAGAATCAGGACCACAAACAAGTTCTCCCAATGCTTGGACTAAGACTGTGTACACATGTTGCCCAAGCCAGTAAGTGTGAAAGTGAAAAAATTGAGTCACATTGGATTTTATGGTATTATGAAGACCAAATAGGCCGAATCTATGCCTGGATTTACAGTTTACTGTTTGTTTGAACACCAAACTTAGGCCCAGATAAATTTTATTCTCTCTGAAATATGCCTTGTTTTAGAGCAGTGGTTCTCAATCATGGTTAATTTTGCCCTCCAGAGTCATTGGCAATGTCTGGAGACTCTTGTTGTCACAACTAGGGGGTTGTGTGCCTGGCATCCAGGGATGGTGTTAAATACCCTACAATGCATAGGATGGCAGCCCTCCACAACAAAAATAGTGTAGCTCAAAATATCAACAGTGCTGAAGCTGAGAAATCCTAGTTTGAGCAAATGGGCTTTTTTTCCAGTGAGTACTGATCCCTAAAGGAAGAGCTAAATCCACAACTTCTACAGAATCATCCATTTCATGGGAGTTCTGCTGTATCAGATAGTTCAACACGGTTTTCCAAAATCCAGAGTGGAGTCTAGAGCAAACAAGCTATGTTTACCAATATCCATATTAGTTAGGCAAACATTCTGGTTTTTTGGGTTTTTTTTGTTTTTTTTTTGAGACAGAGTTTTGCTCTTGTTGACCAGGCTAGAAAATGCAGTGGCGCAATCCTGGCTCACTGCAACCTCTGCCTCTCAGGTTCAAGCGATTCTCCTGCCTCAGCCTCCCGAGTAGCTGGGATTACAAGCATGTGCTACCACACTTGGCCAATTTTTGTATTTTTAATAGAGATGGGGTTTCTCCATATTGGTCAGGCTGGTCTCGCGCTCCCGACCTCAGGTGATCCGCCTGCCTCGGCCTCCCAAAGTGTTGCGATTACAGGCATGACCCACCACGCTCAGCTACATTTAATTTTCGTGAGCTAATTAGAGCCTCAGATTGAGCTGCCTTTTTGTGGTGACTCTGATTAGCTCCTTCTATTAATAATTAGATGTTCTGATTGGCAGATACATATACTTTTGATAAATAAAAATAGTAAAATGAATTAATCATTAATGTATTTTGTTTGTTAGATAAAATCTCTAAAAGCAGCAGTAGCTTCATAGTGGGAAAATGGTCCTTAGTACACAGACCCAAACGCTGACGAGGCTTTGTCAGCCTTGTCAGGATATGCACTTTTGCCTCCATAAATGGGATAAGGATTGTTCAGGCATCAGGCACTAGAATAGGCAGTGGCTCAGATTCCAGAAAGACTTATCAGCAGTGGTGTGCTTGCGTTAGTTTCCGTCAGTCAGGGCAGGATTGAGGTCATAGTCACTGCCAGTGTCATTAGCGAATTTCTGAGTCAGAGCCACCAATGATGGATGGTATCATGTGGCCATGAGCCATGATAACAGATTATTTGCATATGTTTGTTTGGCTTACTCCTGCTCTATTTACTTGTTTAGGGACTTCTGGCATTCCAGTCCCTATGACTCACTTTCTATACTGCCCAGCAAAGCATTTCTTTGCCAATCATGGCAAGAAGCCAGTTTTTTTTTTTCTTCTTTTTTAAAGCAACACTTAGAGAGCAGAGTTTGATTCAACTCCCTCCTCCCGCTTGGTGACAGCGAAGTACTTATCTTCTTTCAAAGAAGGTTAAAACGAAAAGGAGAGTTGCCCAGCAAAACTGGTAGAATTTGAGAGGGGACTATGGGATTCCAAAACCAGTTCACCACTCTACTCATAGGTGATACATATGTTTTTAAATGCTCCTTAACTGCAGATAGAGATAGACTGTCCTCCATCCTCTACGCAGTATCAAAAATACTTTCGCTCTGTTTATGTGGGGAAAATGGCACTCACACTTCTTGAGTGTGAAGGGAGGTCGATGATCAAATTAGAATCTTACTCCCATCCCTGCTCCCACCCCAACAGCAGCTGCTCTGGCAGGCCTTCAAGGCTGCAGCAGCCCTGGCCCCAGCTGCTTCAGCAGTAATTTGAAGAGTGCAAGGGGGCAGGGGAAGTGAGAATTTGAAGAAGAGTGCTTCATTATATAACAGCAAAGGCAGGAAACCCTGAAATAACTGGGCCCATAGCCGGATCCAGATTTCTGGAGTTCATGGGCCCCTCTCCCCAGTCAATCAATTCCGGAAACTTTTCTGACTTAATGACTGCATGGGACACCTGTGACAATCAAGGGGCAAAAGAGCTTTCAATCAAACAGTGCTTTATCTGTAAAAACCACTTTGATCCAACTCCAGCCTAAAGCACTGTGCTGCACTTGCAGCATCTCCCAAGGTGCAAAATTATCAGCTGGTTAAAAACAAATAAAATGGCAAATTGAACCTTGTAGCTGACATCTTTTAACCAATAAGGCAGATGCTCTTTCTAAAAAATGTCCCAGCATTATGTTTGTGGTTATAGATCGACCTAGCAGGAACTATACCCTTCCAATTCACGTTTATGGCAGCGGGCATGGTGCTTGGCACAAAGCATGCACACGTTTATTCTGTGGCAAATAACTTCCATTTCAGTCCAGGCGTGGTAGCTTAGGCCTGTAATCCCAGCACTTTGGGAGGCTGAGGCAGGAAGAGCACTTGAGGCCAAGAGTTCAAGATCAACCTGGCCAAGATGGTGAAATCCCCTCTGTAACTAAAAATACAAAAATTAGCTGGGTGTAGTGGCACATGCCTATGGTCCCAGCTACTTGAGAGGCAGAGGCAGGAGAATCACTTGAATCCAGGAGATGGAGGTTGCAGTGACCCAAGATCACACCACTGCACTCCAGCCTGGGTGACAAAGCAAGACTCCATCTCAAAACAAATCAAAACAAAAAAACTTTCCATTTCAGTTAAGAAGAAATTGTTATTTTTATTATTTTGTGACTTCAGAGTGTCTTTAGGAGGAATAGAGAAAAAAAAATGTCAAATGGCCATGGAAGCATGTCTTGCTTCCCAAGTCTCTATGTTGTCAAGTCAGCCTACAAAGAATGTCCTTCCAGATGACCAGGTTAGTGATGACACATAAAATAGATTTGTACTTTGAATACTGCATACCTGAGGAGGTTGTAGATCTTTGGTTATAGTGACTTTTGTCTAGATTCATAATTCCTAGAAAAGACTTAGTATTTGCTAGTTGCACACTGGTCTGTCTCATTTGTTGTCAGTGAAGCTGAAATGAATATGATCAAGTCTGTATACCCCATGCCATTAGTAACAAACAGCCTAAGACCTACTGCCGTGATGAACGTGACATCAGCTACACTATGTTCTAATAGTGTATTACACTATGTTCTAATAGTGTAATCAGTTTGGACCCTGATCTGTGGCAATATGAGCCAGGTCTTTCTCATGAAACTTTATAGAAAAGCAGCTTTCAGCAATGACAACCACTATCATCCTTAGATCTATGACTCTTAACGGTTTTTCTAAGTGGTTTGTGAGATGATGCTTGGCATCTCCTTTACTCAGTATTGATGATGTGTCACCCTGGAATGCGCTTCCATCACAGACATTAGGAGGCCCATTCCGTACACTGTAGTATCTCACATAACTGGGCCGGGCTCTTGAATAGAACACAAGGCTTGGCGTTCAATGTCAAGTGAATAACAACCAACTGATGGTCTAAATTGTGAGCAAGACGTTTTCTCATTCTTCTGTGAATGTGCTGTTTTATTTACTCAACCCCTTTTGCCCCACCACCATTTTTGGTATATTGTTTGGCTTTCTAATTTGCCTCAAAAAGGAATGAAAACTTCATTATGTATAAGCTCCAGGAAGGTGTCTAAGTGCCATTAAAATTTTCAGCGGGCCCCAAAACTGCCATTTGTGCATACAATTTGCTCAGAGGTCAGGGTAGAGGACATGCAAGTTTTCCCGGAGCACCCAGAATTCACTGATGCTTCCTGCTTTCTGTTCTTGTCAGTAGGTGCTGTTTTGGGAAGACAAGGAATAACTAGATTTTCAGTGATATAGCTCTTTATTAATTCAGAAACCACTCGGTGCTAATTCCATCCTGCATTACTTCAGCAAACAAATTTGGGGCCTCGGAAAGAACAAAACACTAGCATTGAACTACAGCGTCCCCTGGCTGTCACAATATCAATGTGTAACACACTTGTGAAAGTCTCTTAGCTAATGCCATGTGGTTTTCCCCACCCCTATATTCTCTCCTTAGACAGATGCTGTAAGTGTGACAGGACCAAGCACAGAATATCATAAGTTGTTCAGATAAGAACTGTAAAAAATAATGAAATATTTGTAACAGTGAATGACAAAAGAAAAAAAAAACGATTGGCTTTCCCCTTCTCTGAAGCAAGAGCCAGTATTTCCTAAATGCACGTCCTAAAATTGTAATAATAGAAAGCCTTGCAGCATCTGTTGCTTACAGAGCTTGTGGAGGAAGTTTAATTATAACATTTTTATGTTTACAGTCTTTGGACTAAATGAAAAACAAAAATACACCAATACATGTGCCAAAGAAGCATTTCATAATCACATGAAGTGCCGACTACAGAAAAGAATGTGTGGTTTTCAGCTCACAAATCATGGTGAATAAGAAACTAGTTGTGAAAAAAAAGTGCATTTTATTCTGTTGTAGAGTCTAGTATAGAATACACTGATATCTTACAATTGAAGTGGTCTTTGTAAACCTTTTATTGTGTGAGTGTGGAAAAGCATTTAATGGTTCCTTTGCAAATTTACAACATGTTTTACAATGACATATGACTCTATGTGTGACTAGGATTTTATAAAGATTGTCATTGTTTTTATTCCTCAAAGGATTAGTGAGGCTATCCTGTAAAGACCACCTAAGGAAAACAAAACAGCCAAACAAAAATCAATTTCCAGGACTGCAAAATGTAAACAAGGCAAAGCTAGGAAGACAGAGCTCATTCCTTGGGCCATAGAGCCCTTCCACGTTATGAGCAGGCATATTCTTTTGTGGACTAATACATTACTCCTATGTTGAATACATCTAGTAGATACTCACTGCAGATTTAAAGACTATTATTATTTCTGGAAATCAAACACCACTTGGGCATTTAAGAACAGAGGTACTGAGCCCAGGCGTGGTGGCTCAAACCTGTAATCCCAGCACTTTGGGAGCCCAAAGGAGGTGGATTGCTTGAGTGCAGGAGATCAACACCAGACTGGGCAACATGGCAAAACCCCATCTC
>NW_016107814.1:1219111-1240422 GCF_001604975.1 Cebus imitator | reverse complement strand
CAAAAATCCCACTCCAAAGATTCTATACTAAAAAGTAGCTGCATTACTCAAAATGTTTTGCCTAATATTTAATAAATTCCCTTAGCATTGGTAGAGAGAGAAAGGAAAACAACAGTGAGGAAAAAGCTTTATATGGGCTCAGATGATTCTGTCTTCAAAACTACTTTCCGGATGTGAGGGCGATCTGGCCGCGACATCTGTCACCCCATTGATTACCAGAATTGATTCGGCTGATCGGGCCGGGTAAGCGGGTGTCCTCTCCCTCCCTCACATGTAGTCCCTCCCAAAGCTGTGCGCCCAGTGGAAGAGGACGGTATCCTCAATAGAGGAGGACCGGTCTTCCAGCAAGCGTATAGGAGTAGCTGCGCTCCCCTGCTAGGACCTCCAAACAAGCTCTCAAAACGACTTTTGAATGCATAGCTACAGAACTGAAGCTGCTAGAGATGTAGATGTAAAGATGCACATCTCCAAATGTGGAGAGGGTATCTTTTTCTAACATTCAACACTGGGACTAGATTACAAAAATATGTACTTTTTGGTTCTAACTATATTCTTCTTATTATTATAGATGCTACAAAATTTGTCAGCTTCTGAGGGTCAGCTGGTTGTGTTTGAATGCAGAGTAAAAGGAGCCCCATCTCCTAAGGTTGAGTGGTATAGAGAAGGGACTTTAATAGAAGATTCTCCAGATTTTAGGATTTTACAGAAAAGTAAGTTAATGCTTTATTTTCTGATATTTTGTTTTTGTGAACTTACCACACACACTTGTTTTTATAACTTTTAATGGCTAATAAAAATATAGTCAAAAAGAATAAAATGAAAAACATCTGTAATCATACTCCTGTTAATATTTCAGTGTATGTTTTCCAAGAATTTTTCCATGCATAGTTTTTAAAGAAAAGCATTGTATGCTTTTTTGTAAATTAATTGTTTACTCAACATTAAATGAACATCTTTCCATGTCAATAAATACAGTGCCTCCTTACTTTTTTGTTTTATTTTTTGAGATGGTGTCTGACTCTGTCACCGAGGCTGGAGTGCAATGGCGCAATCTCGGCTCACTGCAACTTCCGCCTCCCAGGTTCAAGTCATTCTCCTGCCTCAGCCTCCTGAGTAGCTGGGATTACAGGCACACACCACCATGCCTGGCTAATTTTTGTATTTTTAGTAGAGATGGGGTTTCACTATGTTGGTCACACTGGTCTCGAACTCCTGAACTGGGGATCCGCCCGCCTCAGCTTCCCAAAGTGCCGGGATTACAAGTGTGAGCCACCGCGCAGTGCTACTTTTTTAATTTTTTTGAGACAGAATCTCACTCTGTCACCCAGGCTGGAGTGCAGTGGTGCAATCTCAGCTCACTGCAACCTCCATCTCCCAGGTTCAAGCGATTCTCTAATTCTCCTGCCTCAGCCTCCCCAGTAGCTGAGATTACAGGCATGTGCCACCATACCTAGCTAATTTTTGTATTTTTAGTAAAGATGGGGTTTCACCAGGTTGGCCAGGTTGGTCTCCAACTCCTGACCTCAAGGGAATTGCCCGCTTTGGCCTCTTAGAGTGCTGGGATTATAGGCGTGAGCCACCATGACCAGCCTCACTTTTAAAAATAAATCAATAATATCAGTTTCATATTCAGTTAGTCTCCTGTTGAACATTTAGATTGTTGACAGATTTTTTTTTACTATTATAAACTACGCTTCAATGCATGTTAATAGAGAAAATTTTTGTGACTATCTACAGTTATTGCCTTGGAATAAATTTCTAGTATGAGAATTGCTGTTATAAGTTTACCTTTTTTTAGGCTTTTAAAATATGCTGCCAAAATGTCACCCCTAAGGGTTGAGCTAAATTTAGGATGATCACACAATTAATCGGCCAAACTGAGACCCTTTGGGGGAATGAAAGAGGATGCTATTAATAGTTATACAGGGATCCCAAGCATAAACTAGGCCTGTCCCAGCTGAACCAGGACACAAGTCGCCCTAGCTACATCCTACTGCAACCAACAATACGTGGGAATGCCTTTCGTCTCACACCTTCACCAACAATGAGTGTTAACCATTTTATTAAAAATCTTCACTAACTTTATAGGCCAAAAATGGGAATACTTGTTTTAATCTGCACTTCACTAATTAAATCTGGGATGAAACTTTTCTTTTTCGTATTTACTTACGTCTTTGTATTTCTTTATTTCACTTTGGGTTCTTGTTCCTTTTTATTATAAGAATTATTTAGATATTCACATGGTTAATTCTTCTTTTCTTATTTCACAATGCTTTTACTTTGTCATCCAGTGCTTTCTCCTTGACCCATTTCAGCCATAAATTACATTACAACATACTTGCTTTTTAAAAATATGTTTTATTAACTATGTAGAACAATCTATTGTAGAAAAACTTGGGAAGGAAATTTGCTAAAATGTTGGCAGCCTTTCTTTGGGCAGTGAATCTAGGGTCAATTGTTTGACTTCCTTATGCATTTCTGTATTTTTTCAGTTTTTCTATGATGAACATGTATAACTTTTGTTTATTCATTTTTTGTTTTTTACATTGACTAATAAAAATTTTATTATTTACCATGTGCAACATGGTGTTTTGAAATATATATACATTGTGGAATGCCTAAATTAAGCTAGTGAACATATGTATTACTTCACACACATCATTTTTTTGTGATGAGCTATTTGCTTTTTTCTTAATCTTTCTCTGCCTATCACAAAATAGTAGTCCTTAGATCAGTGTGACATAAGAATCAGAGCTACTGTCAGGTTTTATCGGCCATAGTAGCAACAAAAATATATTCTGAATGCCGTTTAAACTGAGAGACGCGGGGCACAGTGGCTCATGCCTGTAATCCCAGGAGTTTGGGAGGCCAAGGCAGGCAGATCCCTTGAGGTCAGGCGTTTGAGACCAGCCTGGACAATATGGTGAAACACTGTCTCTACCCCACCACCCCCACAAAAAAATACAAAATCTTAGTCAGGTTTGGTGGCACGCACTTGTAGTCCCAGCTATTCTGGAGGTTGAAGCAGGAGAATCACTTGAACCCGGGAGGCGGAGTTGCAGTGAGCTGATATTGCGCCACTCCATTCCAGCTTGAGCAACAGAGTGAGACCCTGCCTCAAAAACAAACAAACAAACAAACAAATAAACAAAGCCACTTCAATAGGTCTACAGTGTAGAAGATTAAAAGTAAGCTCAACAACTGCTTTTTGAGTGTTGGCAGTTCAATATCAATCAAACACCTCTGTTCAGTACCACTGTGGGCACTTTCGCGAAACCCAAAGAATGTTCAGAAAAGAACCTGCTCTTCTCTGGGCATGGTGGCTCACGCCTGTGATCCCAACACTTTGGGAGGCTGAGGAGGGTGGATCACTTGAGGCCAGAAGTTCAAGACCAGCCTGGCCAACATGATAAAACCCCAACTCTACTAAAAATACAAAAAATACAAAAATTAGCCGGGAATGGTGACAGGTGTCTGTAGTCCCAGCTACTCAGGAGCGTGAGACAGGAGAATCACTTGAATATGGGAGGTAGAGGTTACAGTGAGCCAAGATCTTGCCACTGCACTCCAGCCTGGGCAACAGAGTGAGACTTCATCTCAAAAAAAAAAGAACCTACTCTTGAAAAAACTATAATCTATCCTGAGGCTCTTGATCTTAGAAACCTCTGAGCAGGAGGTATAGTGAACATTTTATTAGGATATCAGAGCCCAATGCCAAGAATAATTTCTCAATCTTCATAAACTTTTTTCAGGTAAGACTGAAAGAATGTCAATAAAAGCAAGTCATTTCTGAAATACAGCTAACTCAGAAAGTTTTCCTCACCTAAGTTTTATGTACCCCAAGTGAAACCCAGATTTATTTCAAGAGGAAGCAACGTCATTTAATTGTTGCTCTTGGACCGGGCACAGTGGCTCACGCCTGTAATCCCAGCAGTTTGGGAGGCCACGGTGGGTGGATCACCTGAGGTCAGGAGTTCAAGACCAGACTGGCTGACATGATGAAACCCCATCTCTACTAAAAATACAAAAATTAGCTGGGCGTGGTGGTGTATGCCTATAATTCCAGCTACTTGGGAGGCTGAGGCAAGAGAATCACTTGAACCCTGGAGACAGAGGTTGCAGTGAACCAGGGTCGCACCATTGCACTCCAGCCTGGGCAACAAGAGCAAAACTCAGTCTCAAAAAAAAAAAAAAAATTGTTACTCTTTCGCTGCTTTTCTGTGATACCCATCCTGTCCCTGTTGAGGTCATCTTACTTAATATTGTCACATAACCTTGTATCACTCCTGAATGTGCAAGAGACTGTGAAATTCTGTAGGAAGCTTCTGATGAACATGTAGCTTCTCAGTAAAATAAATGTTCAGAATCTTTTAATTTTTTTTTCTTTCAGAACCTCGATCCATGGCAGAGCCAGGTAAAGAGAATTTCAACTTTAATTTATTAGTATATGATGAGTGATTTTGTATACATAAGAATACATAATGAAGTTACACTGAGATTAATAAACAGTGAAAAATAAGTTTTAGGAAAAAATATCCAAATGGGCCAGGCTCAGTGGCTCATGTCTGTAATTTCAGCACTTTGGGGTCTGAGGCAGCCGATCACTTGAAGTCAGAAGTTCGAGACCAGCCTGACCAACATGGCAAAACAAAACCCTGTCTCTACTAAAAATGCAAAAATTAGCCAGGCATGGTTGTGCATGCGTGCAATCCCAGCTACTCGGGAGGCTGAGGCAGGAGAATCGATTGAGCATGGGAAGTGGAGATTGCAGTGAGCTGAGATCGTGCCACTGCAATCCAGCCTTGCTCTGGGCAACAGAGCAAGACTCCGTCTCAAAAAGCAAAACAAAAACATCCAAATGAACTATAGCTATTATTGTAGGAGGAGAGAAGGGGAGCATGTGCAATATATAATTAATACCTCATATGTATGCCGCTGGTTCTTGGGTTATTGAGAAATGTTTCTTAGGAATATTTTTCCTCTCAAAACTGGACAAAGCAATTTCTATAATGCTAGATCAATTTCAGTTCCATAGCCTAGGTATCTCAAAACTTATGCATGATCAGATTTTGAAGTTTGCAGAAATTCAATAAAATATCTGTGACGTTATTAGATTTGGTTGGGAGAATACTAAGATGAGATACAAATGACTGTACGTGAAGTTGGAAAATACAAGTGACTCACAAAACAGGGCATAAACATCTGAATGCCTTCTCTGTGACCACCCGAAAAAAACAGATTGTATTTGAAACTCTGTGTCAGAAAGTTGGTTTGTAATCTCATTATTATAATTATCTCTTCAGGTCAGGCATGAGGGCTCACACCTTTAATCCCAGCACTTTAGGAGGCTGAGGCAGGTGGATCACCTGAGGTTGAGAGTTTGAGACCAGCCTGACCAACATAGTGAAACCCCGTCTCTACCAAATTTACAAAAATTAGCCAGGCTAGGATTCTTAAGGGTTTTGGAGTGGGTTACAGAGCAGAGATCACTGGTTGGTTGAAAAGTGCAGGGTGAAGTCATGAGACAGGGAGATTAAGAAGCTGTGTTCTCATGCTGATCTCGTTCCTCTGTGGGGATTTTCAAACTAGTTGCTGGAATTCATGGTCTGAAAAAACGTTTTTAAGAAATCCTTAAACAAAAGCCTTATGAGGCTGGGTACAGTGGCTCACACCTGTGATCCTAACACTTTGGTGGGAGGATCACTTAAGTACAGGAATTCAAGACCAGGCTGAGCAATATAGTGAGACCCCCTTCTCTACAAACACTTAAAAATTAGCCAGGCAGGGTGGCACATGTCTGTAGACCCAGATCCTCGGGAGGCTGTGGTGGGAGGATCATTCAAGCCTGGGAGGTGGAGGTTGCAGTGAGCCAAGATTATGCCTCTACACTCCAGCCTGGGCAACAGAGCAAGATCCTGTCTCAAAAAAAATAGAAGCCTTATGATTCTAATGTTAGAAATCATTAGGATTTTTGTCTATAGGAACAATGGGGATGCAAATCAATTATTAAACAGTCTTATAATCCTAATGTCAGAAATCCTATCTATAGGAACAAGGGGATGCAAGGATCTAGTGCTATGTGACTTTTAGTGACAAGGAAATGGGTCAAAGTGCAGCCTGATTAATACTTAACTATATTTCTGTCGAGAACTTAGCATGCAATTCTTGTCAACTCTGTGGGGATGGTTTCAATATCACATTGACTGGAATTATGTGACTCAACCACCACTTAACAAGAACAGTTAGCTTGACTGGCTTAGACCTCATGATTTACCACCTGAGGCTGAGAGGGGCCAGCTTTCTTTGAAGCATACGAGCACTCCAAGTAGAGTAGATAAAGCCAGGGTTCTATCAACAAGGAGGTAGGAGGATGGAGAGTTATTGAGTAGGCACTTGCCTTAGTCCATTATGTGCTGCTACAACAGAATAACTGAAACTGGGTAATTTTTAATAAGGAACAAGGACTTACTTCTTACAGTTCTGGAGGCTGGAAAGCCCAAGATCAAGGGGTCTGCATCTGGTGAGGGCCTTCATGCTGTGTCATCCCATGGCAGATGGCAGAAGAGCAAGACAGCAAGTGCATGAGAGAAGGGAGGGCAAGAGGGGGCCACACGTACTTTCGTGACAAACCCACTCCCACAATAACAACATTTATCCATTTATTAGGGCAGAGGCATCATGACCTAAACACCTCCCTTTAGCCTCCACATCCCAACACTAAAGCACAGGGAATTCTTTCCAGCACATAAACTTTGGGGGACACATTCAAATAGCAATACTCAATACTGCCTGCCATGGCCCCCTGGCCAGTTTTCCTAGAAATGGTCTAATTAATTCAATTCAACTATCATGAAGCACTGAGATGCCTATCAAGTTTCTCCTAATGCAACTATTTTTTAATATTTTGTTTTCCATGTCAGGTCTATGGAATGATAACTGCATAATAAAGCACTTCTGTGCTTCTCTTATAAAGCCTTTTTTGTGTCTAACCGTCTATACAGTCTGTAATTTCATCCTTAAATTTCCCATTTCTGCTTCATCTTAAGACTTATACCACTGTCTTATACCTCCTCTTTATTAGCTGTCAAGGAGTATCTAACTTTAATAACTTTGGACTGTAATCATGTGGTTCTACCTGGGAATCACCTCTGCAGTTATTCACAGAGGATCATTGTTCACAATGTATCAGAGTAATCTATAAGAATTACCATAATAGGCCGGGCACGGTAGCTCAAGCCTGTAATCCCAGCACTTTGGGAGGCCGAGGCAGGTGTGTCACGAGGTCAAGAGATCAAGACCATCCTGGTCAACATGGTGAAACTCCGTCTCTACTAAAAATACAAAAAACATTAGCTGGGCATGGTGGCACGTGCCTGTAATCCCAGCGACTCAGGAGGCTGAGGCAGGAGAATTGCCTGAACCCAGGAGGCGGAGGTTGCGGTGAGCCGAGATCGCACCATTGCACTCCAGCCTGGGTAACAAGAGCGAAACTCCACCTCAAGAAGAAGAAAAAAATAAAAGAATTACCATAGTAATACAAAAGTAGAAATGCATTTCACTCCTTCTTTCATTCAGAATTTCAAGTTACTCTATCAGCTCATTACTACCAGTAAAGCAAAATATTTATTTGCTGTACAATTTTAAATTGTGGTCTTTGTTTAAAATAATCTCACTGTAGCCTGGGTTCAGTGGCTCACGCCTGTAATTACTACATTTTGGGAGGCTGAGGCGGGCAGATCATGAGGTCAGGAGTTCGAGATCAGCCTGACCAACATAGTGAAACCCCATTTCTACTAAAAATACAAAACTCGGCTAGGCATGGTGGCACATGTCTATAGTCCCAGCTACTCAGGAGACTGAGGCTTGAACCCGGGAGGCAGAGGTTGCAGTGAGCCAAGATCGTGCCACTGCACTCCAGCCCAGGCAACATGAGCAAAACTTTGTCTCAAAAAACAAAACCAAACAAAACAATCTCAATGTAGAAGTTCCCCAGGGAAATAGTGAGAGACCTAGGTTTAGAAAATGTTTTATTAGCCCTTTTATTTCACAGAACCTTCCATTCCCTTTGACTCCTAATTTGTTTTTGTGATTTTTAAAAAGTTTGTTGTTATTCATTTCTATTTTTGCTATCTATACTGTTCACATAAAAATGGAAGATTATCTGAAAATCCATAATATGTAGCCATTTTTATAAAAACCCCTTGTCAGTATTTGGCTTGTCTGCGTGGAATTGTTGTTTCTAAACTATTTGACTCATTTTGCCTACTTTTTTTTTTTTGAGAGGGAGTTTCGCTCTTGTTACCCAGGCTGGAGTGCAGTGGCATGATCACAGCTCACCGCAACCTCCGCCTCCTGGGTTCAGGCAATTCTCCTGCCTCAGCCTCCCAAGTAGCTGGGACTACAGGCTTGCACCGCCATGCCCAGCTAATTTGTGTATTTTTAGTAGAGATGGGGTTTCACCATGTTGACCAGGATGGTCTCGATCTCTTGACCTCGTGATTCACCCACCTCGGCCTCCCAAAGTGCTGGGATTATAGGCGTGAGTCACCGCACCCGGCCTTCTTTTTGCCTACTAATCAGTCAATTCAATCAAATCACTATTTCAATCAATCGTTTTTAAAGAATTAACATAGCCAGCTTCTTTTATTAACTTTGTAGAATCATCATCTGATATCAGTAAATTCTATAATTCTACTCTCATAACTAAGTCAGTAACCATACTCTTTCACTGGCATATAGAGGAGATTTGCACCTTGGTCATTGCTGAGGTGTTTGCAGAAGACTCTGGGTGCTTCACATGTACTGCAAGCAACAAATACGGCACAGTGTCAAGCATTGCACAGCTGCACGTGAGAGGTAAGGACCCTTTAACGCCAGAACAGCTTAGCCTATGACTTTGAGTGTGAATATGCAGAATTTGTGTTACCGTTCCTTACTGCTTTTCATACAAAGCTAGCTTGGCTCTCCTAGAAAGGTTTGAATTATTGAGGAAAATGTTCTTGAACAGTGCCCAGTTTTCAATCTCTTATGGCATTACAGCCACCACCTCAGTCACCCTGCTGTCATCATTATATTTCCTAAGAGAACATCTCCTCAATAAATTTCTAAATTTCTTTCCAAAAGCGTACTTAGATTTTAAACTTAGTTTTTCCATTTTGAATTTAATTTGTTTTCTGTATCCTTACCGTTCTTTAATGCCCCAATGATCTGTTTTTGATAGGCATTTTCCCATTCATACATTCATCTGGTGTAAACACTTTCCCATTTGTGCACATGCCCCAATTCAGGCTTACAGTGGCCGACAGCTCAGGTCCTGTGATTATCCTTTCAGGAAATGAAGACCTCAGCAACAACGGGTCTCTTCACTCAGCCAACTCCACCACCAACCTTGCTGCTATTGAGCCACAGCCCTCCCCACCCCACTCAGAGCCTCCATCTGTGGAACAACCCCCCAAACCCAAACTCGAGGGGGTTCTGGTGAACCACAATGAGCCCCGGTCCAGCTCCAGGATTGGGCTTCGTGTGCACTTCAACCTGCCTGAAGACGACAAAGGGAGTGAAACATCCTCCGAGGCTGGCATGGCGACCACCAGACAGACCAGGCCCGATTGTTTCCAGGAGAGGTTCAACGGACAGGCAGCAAAAGTCCCAGAGCCTTCTTCCCCAGTCAGAGAGCCCCCTCCAGTTCTGGCCAAACCCAAACTGTGAGTAAAAAGTAGGATGAATAACCAGGAGATTCTGTGATCTTTTCTTGAGTCTGATCTCCTTAAAAATAATGGAACTCAGCCAGGCACAGTTGCTCATACCTGTAATCCTAGCACTTTGGGAGGCTGAGGCAAGAGGATTACTTGAGCCCAGGAATTCAAGGCAAGCCTGGGAAAAATAGTGAGATCCCTGTCTCTAAAAGAAATATTTAAAGGTAAAAAAATTAGCAGGCATGGTGGTTTAAACCTGTGGTCCTAGCTACTCAGGAGACAGAGGCAGAAGGATCACTTGAGCCCAGGAGTTCCAGGCTACAGTGAGCTGTGATCGTGCCACTGTACCCCAGCCTGGGTGACAGAGCCATTACTCTGGGGAAAAAAAAATGGAACCAAAAAGAGGAGTTGCCAAATGAGAAAGTATACATGAAATGTTTTCTAAAATGTACATCCTTACATCAATAGAAGCATACTATCACAATTATCCTTAAGAGTCTACCTCTAAGCAATGTTGCACTTAAACTAATTCAGAAACATTTGTCTGACATTAGAGGCCCCAGGTAAAGCACCTCTGTGCTTCTCTTATGAAGCCTTTTCTTGTGTCTAGTCATCTTTACAGTCTGTAATTTCATCCTTATATGTCCCATTTCTGATTCAACTTAAGCTTCTGCAGTCATTATGGAAAAGCTATTTAGTATTTTTTAGATAGTTCCTAGCTGCTGGATAAATATAACAGGATGAAGTGGTCAAGATTTTCTGACTCAACTCAGGAGCCTACTGTGGTTGTTGCCCTAACTCTGTAGAAAGCCATGTTGCAATGTTTAAAATGTCCATCCATAACAAAGCGAATACAGGGCATGATATGCTATTGCTATTATTTCCTGTTTCATCCACACATCAAAATGATAAAAAATTGTTTCTAATTACAAAAACCTTTAAATATCAACATCAACAAATTACCCTGAAACTTAGTGTCTTAAAAAAAATAAATATCAACATCAAAATCTACAGCACCAGTGCACCCACTGTGTGTTGTCATTACCATGAGATGTTCATTGGAAGCCATTCGTGTTTCGTTTTATATGCTCACCACTATCTAAAGCAAAATTCTGGGCATAAGATTCAATGTTGTGAATCTAACAGGCCTCTAAGCAAGTCACATCTAGAAATGTGTCAGTCCCCTCAACGTTCTGCCAGTTACAGGAAACAGGAATCCCCTTAAAGTAAAAAGAGGAGAAGAGGTTATTGCAGGGATAGAGGCAGGAATGGGAAACCAAACACACAACCAAGCCTTGCAGGAGATCTAGAGAGGTGGAAGCTGGACCTCCTCACCTGTCACTTAAAGTCACAGGTCAGTCCAGTCTCTGCTGGTGCTTGCATGACTGGTTCCCCCTCTGTCTATCTGAGCATCTCCTTGTTTCCTCTTTATTTATCCATTCTTTTCTCTTTGAAGACCCATCTGTTCATAAGTGGCCCATCATGGCCTTGTCCCCAGTTCACTTCATGATGTGTGTCAAGTACCACTGTTAACTAAATCAGTCGCAGCAGCTCAAGTCCCAATTCTAATTGGTCCAGGCTGGTCAGGTGATCTCCTCTTCCCACCCCCAATACACTCAACTGTTGGAGGATTTATGTTGGAAGAAACTGTGGGTGAGAGAAGTTCTCAGAGAAGGGAGTTACAGTGATAAGGTAGCCCCAAACAAACCTCCCGGGAATTGCCTCCATTGTAGGACTGTCTC
Organism: Cebus imitator; assembly: GCF_001604975.1. Classification (NCBI taxonomy): domain Eukaryota; kingdom Metazoa; phylum Chordata; class Mammalia; order Primates; family Cebidae; genus Cebus; species Cebus imitator. The sequence continues at coordinate 1,228,985 of NW_016107814.1, read as the reverse complement.
TTTTCCAGGGACTGTTTTAGGTGCTGTTACGTATGATAACAGAAAAAGCAAATTCTGCCAAAATATTTAAAGAGGTTTATTCTGAGTCAATATGAGTGACTGTGGCCCAGGGAAACACGGTCTCCAGAGGTCCTGAGAAAGTGCATCCAAGGCAGTCAGGTTGCGTTTGGTTTCATGCGTTTCAGGAAGACAAGAATTGCAGGTAAAATCATGAATCAATACAAGAAGACAAATATTGGTTTGGCCCAAAAAAGCAGGACATCTCAAAGCAGGGGCTTACCAGTCATAGGTGGGGTTGGGGGTTCTATGGTTGGCAATTCAAAGAGTTAAGTTTTGTCTGAAAACTTGGAGTCAGTAGGAAGGGATGCTCAAGTTAAAGTGAGGGAGTCTACTGTCTGCCATGTGATGCGATGCCAGAGTCAGGATGGAAAGAAAGCCACCATACACTGGGTCAAAAACACCTGTTTCAAATTAGCGAGGCCTGGTGGTGCACACCTTTAATCCCAGCTGCTCTGGAGGCTGAGGTGGGAGAATTGCTTGAACCCAGGAGGCAGAGGTTGCAGTGAGCTGAGATCGCACCACTGCACTCCAGTCTAAGCCATGGAGTGAGACTCTTTCTTAAAAAAAAAAAGACCTGTTTCATTAGATTTTATGGCTTGTAGGAGGGCCTTTCCCTAGGCCCCTTAGAATAGAATTTGAGCATGGAAAGAGGTCAGAGCTCAGTCCTCAGGTATATTAGTTAGGATTAAGTTGAGCTTCATGTTACAGACAACCCAAAGTAACAGGGTTTAAATACTTAAAGGTTTATTTTCTCTCACATAGAGAAAGTAGACAGGGAGTCTGGGGCTGTGATGTTGGTTGCAAGGTCATTAAGAACCCAGTCTCCTTCTGTCTTTCTGCTCTGCCATCCCAAACACTGGCTTCCTCTCCAGGTACCCTCGTGGTCCAAGAGGGCTGAGGGTGGTCGAGTCACCACACCTGCAGTCCAAGCAGTGGGAAGGACCAATGGACAGAAGTCACATTCTTTTTTTTTTTTTTTTTTTAATTGAGATGGAGTATCTCTCTGTTGCCAGGCTGGAGTGCAGTGGCCTGATCTTGGCTCACTGCAACCTCCGCCTCCCTGGTTCAAGTGATTCTCCTGCCTCAGCCTCCCCAGTAGCTGGGACCACAGGCACATGCCATCACGCCCAGCTAATTTTTGTATTTTTAGTAGAGACAGGCATTTCACCAAGTTGGCAAGGATGGTCTCGATCTCCTGACCTCGTGATCCACCCGCCTCAGCCTCCCAAAGTGTTGAGATTACAGGTGTAAGCCACCACGCCCGGCCAGAAGTCACACTCTTGGTGTTAGAATTCCTTCTAAGGAGACTTCTTAGAGGTTTCAACAAAAATCTTCTACTTCTGCCTCTTTGGCCAGAATTTAGGTAGATGGGACACTAGTTGTAAAGGAGGCTGGAAGTATAGTCTTAGGCTGCACATATTGCCACCATGAACAAAATTGGATTCTTTCACAAGGGGGGGGAGTTAAATAGACAGTAGTGTCTGCCATGAGACTTCAAATTAATATAAAACATCTTTCTCCTAAATCATGTAGTGACACCCTCTAAAAACATAGTTCTCAGCACTATATAATTCTTTAATATTCTTTGCCTTAAGTTTTCTCTTGTGTGTATATATGTTTACATTAGTATAGCTATATATATATAAACACACCACACACAAATACACACACCGTTTGTGAATCTACATGCCTACAACCTTTTCTTACTAGTGTTAACTTTATTGGTTTTAACCTCACACATTTTGCATTAAAATATATTGACTCAGTCTTCTCAAGGATACAATTTTCTGCTTGTTCCTTCAATTTGCTATTCATATGGAAAATAGAGATGACGTAGATCTTAAAATTGCAACAGAAAGGGAAGCTGTCATTTTTCAACCTTGTATCATCAAAGCCCAACTTTGAAATTTCAGATTGACTATTAAGCTGTCTAGAGCAGTGATTCCTCATCCTGAATACACTGCAGAATAAAATGTGGAGCTGTTAAAAAATATTTATGCCCTCCATCTCAATTGAATCAGAATCTCTCCACAGATTATTTTAATGTGCGTCCAGTTTGGAAACCACTGGTCTAGAGAGAAGTACCCCTGGCCGGGAGTGGTAGCTCACACCTGTAATACCAGCACTTTAGGAGGCCAAGGCAGGTGGATTCGTTGAGGTCAGGAGCTCTAGACTACCCTGGCTAACATGACGAAACACTGTCTCTACTAAAAATACAAAAATTAGCTGGGCGTGGTGGTGAGCGCCTGTAATCCAAGCTACTTGAGGGGCTGAGACAGGAGAATCACTTGAACCTGGGAGGCGGAGGTTGCAATGAGCTGAGATCATGCCACTGCTCTGCAGCCTAAGTGACAGAGCAAGACTCTGTCTCAAAAAACAAAACAAAACATCCCTGAGTTGCAACTCTTCCCCACTCCCTACCCGCTACCTGCTACACCCAGGAAAACACAATAATTAACATTTAAAAGTGAGACAAATGTCAGACAAAAGTCAGAATATACTAGGAAAGCCTATGCTTTGGTGCCAAGTGTTTCTTTAGGGCACCGGTTCTCAGTCCTGGAGGCCTGTGAGAATCACCAGGGGCCTTGTAGGCGGACCCAAAGCACCAGCATCACCTAGAAGCTTGGCAGGAATGCAGACTCCCAGGCCCCACCCCACACTTGCTGAATCAGAAACTCTGGGGATGGGGGCCAGAAACCTGTGTTTTAACAAGCCCTCCAGAGGATTCTGAAGCCCAGTAAAGTTCGAGAATGACTGACCTACATTTGAAAAGATAATAATAACTCTGTCTGAATTCCATCCCAGGCCAGTTAACTCTGAGCAGGTGCCTAAATCAGTGAGGTTCATTTGTGTTTTACGGTCTCCAGGTGATTCAAATGTGCACAGTGACTACTGCTAAAACCATAGCAGATTTACTCAGAACTAGTTTTCCAAGTCAGTGATGCACTGGCAAATGTTTAATGACTGACAGGGGTGAGAAAACCCTGATTTTTAGCATTTGCCAGTTTCCTCCCACTATGGCCAATTTCAAGCTACTAAGAGAAAGTCATCGATCGAATGGGTAGGTGAGATGAGATACGCACTACCTGTTCATCAAAGCCAGTGAGGGCTGGCTCCAGCACACACTGCCAGAAATTGTCGTTGCCAAAACTTTTTTCAAAAGTACTTGATACAGTATCTCTAGTTTGTTGTGTTTGTTTGGCATTTTATCTTAAAAATTCTAAATCCCTATTAATTTCTTTTGTATTCCTTAGAATGCAGAGTCTCTGCATCCCAGAAGCAATACATATTTCCAAAGAACATAAAATCGATCAGGCACCGAGGCATATGCCTATAATTCTAACACTTTGGGAGGCCGAGGCAAGCAAATCGCTTGACCTCAGGAGTATGAGACCAGCCTGGGCAACATGATGGCAGCCCCAGCTCTACAAAAAATACAAAAATTAGCTGGGTGTGGAGGTGTATGCCTGTGATCCCAGCTACTTGGGAGGCTGAAGCAGAAGGATCACTTGAACTCCAGAGGTTGAGGCTACAGTGAGCGGAGATTGTGCTGTTGTACTCCAACAGCACAGAGTAAAACTCCGCCTAAAATAAATAAATAAAAATAAAATAAAGAACATAAAATTAGTGGTCCTGAAGTACTGTGGTCCCACATATGGGTCTTCCCATGGTTCCTCATTCAACGGTAGAGTCTCCTAAGCAGCAAAGTTTGGCAGCCTTGATGACTTTATACATATATGATTTTAAGACATTTTGGTTGCACTTTCTTTGTTAAAAATAATTGTTTCGTGAAGAGAAATTCCATAGACCATTGAATTCAATGGACCATTAAGGCAAATCATGTGATGTCTCTGTGACTCAGGTTCTATAAATGGAGAAACTACTTCCAGTTTGATCTTCTTTCTCCTTTTAGGAACAATAAAAATCGAAGGCAAGGTTTATAATCAGGGTGAGCATATAACCATCATTCAAATTAGGACATTTCTGAGAGTGAAAGTGAGTGCTGTCAATAATGTCAGGGTGGGGCACGGTGGCTCATGCCTGTAATCCCACCACTTCGAGAGGCCAAGGCAGGTGCATCATTTGAAGACAGGAGTTCGAGAACAGCCTGGCCAAAATGGTGAAAACCTATCTCTACTAAAAATACAAAAATCAGCCAGGCATGGTGGTGGGCACCTGTGGTCCCAGCGATTTGGGAGGCTGAGGCACAAGAGTCACTTGAACCCAGGAGATTGGGATTGCAGTGAGCTGAGATCCCACCACTGCACTCCAGCCTGGGTAACAGAGTAAGACTCTGTCTCAAACAATAATATGATAATAATAATAGTGCCAGGAAAAGATGTTAAGCGAGGACCTTCCTGGATGTTTAGGACATATGGTCACCTTATCTATAAAGGTTTGTTGTCGGGAGAGGATGAGAAATCCCTCTAAGATACAGCCAGCTTCTTTAAGGTCTGCTCTAAAACAAGGCAGAGTGGAAAATACAGCATGTTCTTATGGAGACTTGGCCCCCTTCAGTAACACACCGGTGTGTAGCTCCGTGCCTTCTGTTCTGAAGCTGGGAAACTTTCTGCTGGTCATCAGAACTTTGAGCACTGTCAGCAAGAGAAGCGTTGTCTCTATTACTCTTTTCCAATTTATAAACTCTTAGATGCACAGCTCCAACGTCACAATACAAATAATGCAACGTGAATGACGCCCTTAGAAAGAAGGAAAGACACACTCACCAGTCATTGATCAGCTGATTTCTTGCCACTCTGGTTGTGTGTTCTTTATCAGCATCAAGTTATTTTATTTATTTGTTTGTTTATTGAGACAGGTCTCACTCTGTCACCCAGGCTGGAGTGCAGTGGCATGATCAGGACTCACTGCAATCTCCGCCTCCAGGCTCACGCGTGGGATCTCAAGTGATCTTCCTGGGATCACCCTGGGAGTGCTCAAGCAATCCTCCTGCCTGAATAGCTAGGACTACAGGCATGCACCACTATTCCTGGCTACTTTTTTTAAAATTTATTTTATTCTTTTGTAGAGACAGAGTTTTGCTATATTGCCCAGGCAGGTCTCAAACTCCTAGACTCAAGTGATCTGCCTGTCTCCACCTCCTAAAGTGCTGGGATTACAGGGATGAACCACCATGCCTGGCCTATCTTCAAGTAATAAACAGCCTGTCTGTACATTGTTTGAAAGGTGAGGCCAATAATAACACATTTCCTTCTCTCTCTCCACCCTTGTTTTGTATGCAGCGATTCCACTCAGTTACAACAGCTTCATAACCAAGTCTTACTGGAACAACAGCAGCTGCAAAACCCATCTCCTTCATCTCCTAAGGAGTTTCCTTTCAACCTGAGTGTTTTGAACTCCACTGCTCCCCCGGCGGTGACCACACCCAGCAAGCAGGCGAAGGCCCCTTCATCACAGACGTTCAGCTTGGCCCGACCGAAGCATTTCTTCCCCTCCACGAACACCACCACAGCAACTGTGGCCCCTTCCAGCTCTCCGGTGTTCACTTTGAGCAGCACTCCTCTAACTATTCAGAGGACAGTGAGCAAAGAAAGCCTATTAGTGTCTCACCCCTCCGTGCAAACCAAATCTCCAGGAGGGGTTTCCATCCAAAATGAGCCACCCCCATCAGGCCCAACGGAGCCAACACCACCACCACTTACATTTTCCATCCCCAGCGGAAGCCAGTTTCAGCCCCGCTGTGTGTCCCCAACTCCTGTCTCGCCTACCAGCCGGATTCAGAACCCAGTGGCTTTCCTCAGCTCTGTTCTGCCTTCTCTCCCTGCCATCCCACCCACAAATGCCATGGGGCTGCCTAGGAGTGCACCATCCATGTAAGTGTCATTGAGGTTTCTGGATGTCAGATGCTAGTTAAGAGGTGACGTGTGCATTGAATAGCTGATCTGGGACAGGGCTCTGATTTTGTGGATTCCTAGATAATCTTATTCTCTTAGATACAAAATGGATGTGAAACACTTCAGAACAAAGGGTATGATTACTCTGAATAATTTTTAATAATTAAAATATCAGGCTAGGTGTGGTAGCTCATGCCTGTAATCCTAGCACTTTGGGAGGCCGAGGAGGGCGGATCACTTGCGGTCTGGAGTTTGACAGCAGCCTGGGCAATATGATGAAACCCGTGTCTCTAGGAGAAATACAAAAAATTAGCTAGCCATGGTGGTCCATGCCTATAACCTCAGCCACTCAGAAGGCTGATGCAGGAGAATCATTGAACCTGGGAGGCAGAGGTTGCAGCGAGCTGAGATTATACCACTGCACTCCAGCCCGGGTGACAGAGTGAGACTGTGTCTCAAAAACAATTTTTTTTTAATTAAAATATCCAAAAAGCCTTTACAAATACGGATTCTCTACACAGGGCTTAATTCCCTAAGGGCCTCATGACTGCCGGGATCTGTTTGTCATTTCAACCACTCTGATTTCTAGGCCTATTTACCCTGGCCAGTGCTTTTCATGGGTGTGTCGGGTGTGGACTTATCTTACAGGCCATCCCAGGGATTAGTGAAGAAAAATACAAAGTCTCCTCAACCAGTGAATGATGACTTCATTCGTGAAACTAAGAACGCGGTGATTCGAGACTTGGGGAAAAAAATAAATTTCAGTGATGTCAGACCAAACCAGCAGGTAAGATTGTTGGATTCAGAAGGTTTATTGAAATTTTGTTGTAAGGAATATATTTTGCTTGATCGAGTCCTTGGATACTCAGGTAACCTCAGTGAGACATGCTGCAGCTCAGATGGTAGAGCACAGATGGTCATGTGAGAAACCTCCTGGGTGGATCTGCGGTTCTTAATTCTCCCAGTAGTTAACTCAGTCTACTTTTTTACATGTATTTACCTAGTATAGGATATATTATACAAGAGAGTAGACAATCTATTCTGCATTCCAGCAATCCTCAGCTCAATTTACAATCTAAACTTTTTTTTTTTTTTTTTTGAGACAGGGTCTCGCTCTATTACCCAGGCTGGGATGCAGTGATACGATCATGGCTCACTGCAGCCTTGATCTTCCGGGCTCAAGCGATCCTCTTGCCTCAGCCTCCCAAGTAGCTGAGACTACAGGCTTAAAATTTTAAAAATTTAAAAATTTAAAAAAATTTTAAATTTTTTGTGGAGACAGGGGTCTTGCCATGTTGCCCAGCCTTGTCTCAAACTCCTGGACTCAAGCAATGCTCCTGCCTTGGCCTTCCAAAGTGCTGGGATTACAGGCGTAAGACACCATGCCCAGCCTATGACCTAGACTTTAAGGAACTCTGGGGTTCTAAGCTGTCTAATCTTCAATCTAATGTACTTAGAAGTTTGATCACCTGTACATCTCAATCTTTATATTAGGTTGAATCATGTGAAATAGCCAGGAGGCAGCATCCTGTGGCTCAACCTGTATAGCTCTTTGCTTTCTAGTAAATGTTTACACCAGGAAAAAGAGGAAAGCCACCCGTGAGCATCACTCAAACAAAAGAAAGTTAGACTGAACATTTTCTTATTTGAGCCATTTATTTTTGCTTTTGATAATCAAATGTTTATTTTTAATGCGGGTTTACATTTTAATAATCTAACTCTTAGTTTGTTTCCCAAGGTGGGAACTGATAAAAATATAACAAAATCTCTGTCAATACAATGTGCCAAATATTGTGGAATTTGTGGACGCCTAGAAACAAAGCTCCCGATTTCCTGGAGCATATGCTGTTTTCCTTAGTGTTTCTGTCTCTTACTTCCAATGGAGCCATGGATATACAGTAATTTGCAATTGTGCTATATATTGAGCAACTTATACTGAGCGGCTTCTTTTGAAAATGTGCGCTTAAAACCTTTTTAAAATTCACTTAAAATTATTAAGGAGAATATTCAAACTTGCCATAACTGAGTATATTTTTCATGGATTATTTCACCAAATTTCATGTATTTCCGGGAAGCAAATACCAAGGCCACTATTCTTCTCTTTCGTCTTCTAGACAGAGAAGCTAAGGCATGGGCTCAGTAGGGGAACTCGAACTAGAGCTGTTGTTTCCAGGATACTTTCACATTTTCCCTGAGACTCTGCAGCGTTTTCAATTTTATGAGAGCAGTTACCTTCAAGCCCTATAAATGTTGCTCTGTCTAATGCAGATTTGTTTTCCTATAATACTGTCATCACATTTGTGGTTGTTAATCCATGTGAGTGTCATCGTAATCATAGCTGTATTCAGCCTATGTCTTTTACAACTCAGAGAGCGCGCAATGAGAGCCCTGTAAAAACAGTGTTAACTCAGCACATATGCTGTTTGATTTTACTTTTATAGTTACACTGTAGGTAGATCAGGATACCCCATTGCCCAACTCAGGAGAAAGAAGGGTTTTTCTCTTAGTTACCTGACATGTGTGTACATGTAAATGTGAAATTCCACAAGTTGAGTACCGTAAACCCAGCAGAGATTTCTCTTAAACCTCCATCTTGGATTAACTTCAGACTAACGCAGGAACTAAGATCTAAAAGCATCCCAACACTCATCTGAGTATCTGTGACATGTGTCATTCTTCTGAGAATTATTATTCAGAGAATTATTACAGTTGGTTAATTACAGAATTGATCTTAGACTACGTTCCATGCCATGGATAATGAAATCCAAGCTGCATAAATGATATTCAGGAAACTCAGAGCTGTCTAAGATGGAATGCTTGCATTTGGTTGGCAGATGTTGAGTCTGAGGAAGTCGTGGGAAATAAAATGATGATCATATTATAATATTGTTTTATCCATTGCTGCCTTGGGAAATGATAGTGAAAGTGTCATAAAGAACTGTCTAAAATATATTGTGACCCATCCTGGTGAAGTTAAGAAAGTCAGCTTAGGAAAGTGTAAGAATGCTAGACCAGCAGAGAGCAATTATGAAGTGACACTTGTGTATTGATAGTCTTCTAGGCCTGCAGTCAGGAGACACAGGAATAAAAATAATCTGTGTTCTCACTCCCATATTAGCCTACACATGTGGGAAGAGGGTGTAAATGATTCCTTCTGAAGAGTATGCATATGTCTTTGCTTTGAAAATTTTAGGTCCAGAAAGCTGGATTCTCTTGCCCTATTTCAGTTCTAAGTAAATAAAGAATAAACTGTCCTAGAACAATTGCATGGTCTAGCATTAACACATTGTGCTGAGCATGAAAATAAATCAGAAGTCCTTGAACAATGAATATTACCGACTATAAACGATTTTCTCCCCAGAACTAAAATTTATAAATTATGTTTAAAAATTCATTTTCTTTGATGTATCTATCACTTTGTGTTTCTCTGTTGTGATAGTTTTCAGCCTTTGCCCTTTGACTCATTGATTTACAATTAGCAAGTAACATTTGTTGATTCTTAGAACCTTGTAAAATAAGGAGGTGCCATCCTTTCAGAAACTCATAATTATGAAAATGTTTAGCTTTCTAAACTTACAACAAAGTGTCTTTGAGTTGGGGATAAGCCAAGAGAAAGATTTTCTTATTTCTAGATTTTAGGCTTCATCCTTTCTTATTCTGAAGGGTACCATTCATCACCAGTGGATCTTGGCTGGATGTCGATAAAACCTAAATGGTTTAGATTAGAGTGGTGAATCTAAGAAGTCAAAGGAATCCGGGCGGGCATGGTGGCTTAGGCCTATAATCCTAGCACTTTGGGAGGCCGAGACAGGCAGATCACTTGAGGTCAGGAATTCAAGACCAGCCTGGCCAACGGTGAAACTCTGTCTCTACTAAAAATACAAAAATTAGAGCCAGGCATGGTGACAAATGCCTGTAGTTCCAGCTACTCGGGAGGCTGAGGCACAAGAATGACTTGA
>NW_016107814.1:1198138-1219016 GCF_001604975.1 Cebus imitator | reverse complement strand
AAAAAAAAAAAAAAAAGGAATCCAGGATCACAAAGCATAATGGAGCTTTCATGACAAATGATTTTAATTCATACATGATTTAGCATGATCTTCTGCACCTAGCAAATATTTGTTGACTAGCTATGTCGATTGATTAATAATTTCTAATCTCCATTTCCCCTCCTTCCACCCCCAGCTAATGTCTTATTCCAACTTTCCTCCTTGACCTCATTTCTCTGGAAACTTTTCATCTCTTTATTTGGTCCTCCCACACTTCCTGCTTATTATTATTATTATCAATATTTCTTTAAAACTATCTGCAGTTTCCAGATACTGCCCTATGTGACAGAGGGGAAAAAAAGTACCTAATTTTCGTTCCTCTAATCTCCTTCTTCTCTAAGCTGTTCCGCCAGTTCCTCTATTTAAGGCTTACCTCTTTTATCTCTTACCATGAATTCTTTATGACACTCCTCTTTTGTGAGCCATGAATAGTCATGCCATTCATTCCTTTTCTAAAAAGAATTTCACATTGGCCTCACATTCTGCTTGGTAAGGCCACTGACTTTATGCTGCCCACTGTGGGCATTGAAGGGCCCTGGCTGCTGGGATAGTGAAGTGTCTCTGTGTCCTCTGCCATGGACCCAACAGAATGTACCAGTCAGGAGCTTCCCGGAGGCTCGGATTGAGAGGTATGCTGTTCATTGCTTCATTCCTATTGCACGTGGTACAGAGTAGGTGCTCAGTGAACACTGCTGAATCAACCCACAACTATGGGATTTGCATTAGTTTCAGATAAGGTGATAAAACTGTTAACCAAATAGAAAAGTTTGGATTTGTTGCAAAATTATGGAAAGTAGTTCACTTGACTATATAGATTCTGATTACATCTCATGGTGGATACTACCCACTATGGTAACGATCCAATTTAATCAGTTGATTTAAAAAGATGAAAACTCTTTTTTTATTTTTTTGAGACCAGGTGGCATTCTGTCACCCAGGCTGGCATGCAGTGGCACAATCTCCGCTTACTGTGGCCTTGACTTCCCAGACTCAAGCCCCGCCCCCAGTGGCTGGGTCTACAGGTGTAAGCCACCACATCCTGATCATTTGTATTTTTATTTGAAAGATGGGGTTTCACCAAGATGAAAACTTTTTAAAACACACAGAAATTAAACAAAATTCTTGTATTAACCGAACATTTAAGTGTAAAGTAAATCTGTGCATCTTTTAAAAATTCTTTATTCTTAAGTACAAAATTGGATTAAAAGTTGTTTGTTTGTTTTCTGAGATGAAGTCTCGCTCTGTCACCCAGGCTGGAGTACAGTGGCACGATTTCAGCTCACTGCAACCTCCAACTCCCGGGTTCAGGTGATTCTCCTGCCTCAGCCTCCCGAGTAGCTGGGACTACAGGCATGCGCCACCATGCCCAGCTAATTTTTGTATTTTTAGTAGAAACAGGGTTTCACCATGGTGCCCAGGCTAGTCTTAAACTCCTGACCTCGTGATCCACCTGCCTCGGCCTCCCAAAGTGCTGGGATTACAGGCAAGAGCCACCCCACCTGGCCTGAAAGTATTGTTATGCAAGCTCCTTGAAGGTAGAGTCTGGGTTTTGCAGAATGTTGTATCCCCGGTGTCTATCAGTGTTTAGCACATCATAGGTACTTACTAAGAATTTGGCAGCAGGGAGGAGGGTAGGCTATGACAACTGGTTATTTCTATTTTAGGCAACAAGTGATTGTTAGATAAGCAGCAGAAGAAATGATCTTCTGGGTGTGTTAACTTCCAAGTTTCTGTCACCCAGCCTGAAGTGCAGAGTGCAGTGGCACGTTCTCTGCTCACTGCAACCTTCACCTGCTGGGCTCAAGCAATCCTCCCACCTGAACCCCCTAAGTAGCTGGGACTACAGACACATGCCACTACTCCTGGCCAATTTTTGTATTATTTGTACAAATGGGGTTTCACCATTTTGCCCAGGCAGGTCTCAAACTCCTGAGCTCAAGTGGTCCAGCTGCCTTGGCCTCCCAAAATGCTGGGATTACAGGCTTGAGCCACTGTGCCCAGCCCACCTCCAAGTTTATCTAAGAATCTTTTTTGCTGTCTGTCCTGGAAAGAAAAGGAGAACACTTTCTCTAACACGAAATGCTTTCTTTTGGTGCACATCATACTCAGAATCTATTGGGAACACTTTGAGCAGGTTTTCTAGCTGGCTTGATCCTGTTTGATTATTTGCCCCTGAAGCCCAGGCTCAGAACCCAGAGTAGAGAAAGCCAGTGGTGAGCTCAGGCAGTGATGTTGGATCATGGCCCATACCTCGGCAGTACCATCTTCGATTGGGATGCATCATTACACTATGGTTTGCAACAGAAAAAGTCTCTCCATCAATTTGAAGGAACTTCTGCAAATGTGTCCCAGAAATCAAATGTTTCAAGTTGTCAAATTATCAGCCTTAAGAGGATTATCTTTTTAAAAAATGATTATGTTTCCAAGTGGCGTATTCTTCTGAAGTAAATACTTTTAGCTTTTCATTCCCTTTTATAGAGCAACTCTAATTCTGTGCAATTCATGAGCCTAGAAAGGATGGGTCATTTCTCATTGATTTAATTTCTGTGACAAGCCAGATTTATGCAGAAAAAAATATTCTTTTTTTTTTTGAGTGCAGATGTCATTTCTGAGCAGCTGACACAAAAACTGTTTTTATTCACAAAGGAGATGAGGCAAGGGAAAATGAAGAATACAGCATAAACCCAGTACTGAACATTTAAAATGCACATTTATAAACAGTGGATTGATAGTGAAAACTTTGTGCAGAAAATACCTTTACCTTTATTTATTTATTTATTTATTTATTTATTTATTGAGACAGAGTCTTGCTCTGTCGCCCAGGCTGGAGTACAGTGATGTGATCTCGGCTCACTGCAACCTCCGTCCCCCAGGTTCAGGATTCTCCTGCCTCAGCCTCCCAAGTAGCTGCGATTACAGGTGTGCACCACCATGCCCCAGCTAACTTTTGGATTTTTAGTAGAAACGGGGTTTCACCATGTTGGCCAGGCTGGTCTCAAGCTCCTGACCTAAAGTGATCTGCCCACCTCGGCCTCCCAAAGTGCTAGGATTACAGGCGTGAGCCACCATGCCTGGCCTTTACATTTAATTTAAACATCTTGCTTGTGTTTGCAAACTTCCTTTTGAAATCTGAGTCCCACCAGTCATATTAAAAATGACAATCTTGATTTATGTGTAGTAGCTGTAGTTATCCTTGGAATAAACCACCAAGTCTTAGTTGTAAAGCACTACCAAAAATCATCAATTCTTGATTTGGGAGTAGGGTACATTTTTGCTAAAAGTTCAGATGTCAAGATTCAGTGCTTTAGTAACAGGCCACATACCCTGTCATACAATTGCATAGTTTCCTTGTTCCTAAGGTTTGATTTCCCAAAGATTTAATGATATCTTTCATGAAAACTCTTAACCTACATATTCTTATTTTGTTGCTCATCTGCAATTTAAACATTATATTGCATAGTTGGTACATTAAACAAGTATTTCTTTAAAAACCTTTTTTTTGTCTGATATTATTCCTTTAAAGTTATCTAATAGGGCTAATCCTTGTGCTCCTGGGAGTTTCAAATGCAAGGCAATCTCAAATCCTTCCGAGCCACTTTTAGTTCCTATGAACTTCTTTTTTTTTTTTTTTTTTTTTTTTTGAGATGGAGTCTCACTCTGTCACCCAGGCTGGAGTGCAGTGGCACAATCTCAGCTCACAGCAACCCCTGTCTCCTGGGTTCAAGCAATTCTCCTGCCTCCGCCCTCTGAGTAGCTGGGACTACGGGCACGTGCCACAACAGCTGGCTAATCTTTGTATTTTTAGTAAAGACAGGGTTTTGCTATGTTGATCAGGCTGGTCCCAAACTCCTAACCTCAGATGATCCACCTGCCTCAGCCTCCCAAAGTACTGGGATTACAGGTATGAGCCACTGTGCCCAGCCAAGTTTCTACGACCTTCTATGGCCACTCTGCTGCAAAATACAATCTTGATTCAGTAATATATAACAACTTCCAGTTCTTGTAGTAAACAATAGTTTGATCCTCATTCAAAAATAAGACCCCACATACAAACACCCCCTTCTCCATCCCTCATACCAAGAACTACTACAAGTGGCAGACCTAAAGCCAGAAAGGGAAGTGTGGGCAGCTTCTCTCTTTTTTGCTCCCTCCTCCCCCATTTCACGAACTTCTGTGTTCTTTTCTTTTCTTTTTCTTTTTTTCTGAGATGGAGTCTCTCTCTGTAGCCCAGTCTGGAGTGCAGTGGCATGATCTTGGCTCACTGCAACCTCCGCCTCCTGGGTACAAGTGATTCTTCTGCCTCAGCCTCCCAAATAGCTGGGATTACAGGCGACCACCACCATGCCCTGTTAATTTTTGCATTTTTAGTAGAGACAGGCTTTCACCATGTTGGCCAGGCTGGTCTCAAACCCCTGACCTCAAGTGATCCACCCACCTCAGTCTCCCAAAATACTGGGATTAGAGGCCTGAGTCACCATGCCTGGCCTAACTTCTGCTCCTGATTCCTTCCTTTCCTGATCCTGAAGTGCCCTAAGCTGATTCCACATTGGCTTTGTCTTGTCCGTGCCCTACAGGTGCATAATGGGAACCATGGCATGCCCTCTGCCCTGACACATTGTAGGCCTGTAGGCTGCTCAAGGCAGCCTGCCTCTGGCCCATCAGCAAACAGCCAGCTTGCTCCTCACTCTTTAGGTTTCTCAGTTAGGAAGCAAACAGCAAACCCCTATGTTCTGTTAACTATAGGAGGCATAGCCAGCTTTCCAAGTGGATCCATTTAATCTCCCTTGCTAAACTTGAGGGGAAAAAAGTACCCAGGGTTAGGGGTGGAGGTAGGCGTCTCACAGACATTAATAGCTCTCTCCAAAGTCCTCTTGCTGGATCTTCTCCCACCTGACTCTTTTGCCTGTGATGAAGGTGAAAGGTTGAAATAATCCAAGCTGTCCTTAAGCAACCTGCTTTGAAATTTCTGAAAGATAGTGTGTCTCAAAAGGCACTTGTTTTCTGATATCTAGCCCATCTTGGTGCCTCAGTAGAAACTTCCGATTACAATCTAGTTACAAGCGTATCCTCACTACCTGGTTACTAATAGTGTATGTATGTATATACATATACATATATATATACACACACAATTTACTATTATTACATATATAAATAGTATATATGCATATATGTGTATACATGCATATATACTATTTATATATTATACTATTTACTATATAAATACTAAATAAACCCAAATTTGTTAAAAAGTGATATCAATTTAGAATCATGAATACAATCCAACAAAGAAAAAAATTCCTGATGTAATTTTAAACCGGCAAGTCTAGAAAATACTTCAAACTTTGAAACCATTTCATATATTTATTGAAAATATATTGATTGTGAAGAATTAGGTTGAATCACCTACACTGTGTTATACACACACACACACACACACACACACACACACACACCACACATAAATGTCAGTTTTGGCTGGGTGTGGTAGCTCACGCCTATAATCCCAGGACTCTGGGAGGCTGAGGCAGGCAGATCATAAGGTCCAGAGATCAAGACCATCCTGACCAACATGGTGAAACTCCCTCTCTACTAAAAATACAAAAGTTAGCTGGGCACGGTGGCACGCTTGAATTCGGGAGGTGTAGCAATGAGCCAAGATCACGCCACCGTATGCCAGCCTGTTGACAAAGCGAGACTCCATCTCATTTAAAAAAAAAAAGTCAGTTTCACATAGTTCCACCTAATAGGTGAATCGTGGAAGCTTTAACTTTTCTCAAAAATATTCCTGTAATGTAGAAAATAATGTTAATACATTTCAACTACATCTGGTTTCAGAATCCAGTAAAAATATTTTACATTAACTGACTTGAATGATCTGATTAAAAATTAATAAACTTTACGGGCAATTAGTCACTTATTCCAACCTATAAGAGCTGACTACTTACTTTTTTTTATCCAGTTTGAGATGAAGCAGAGAGGGGCAGATTTAAAATTAGTCTCAAGAAATTAAAATCAAGAAACACTTGGTTTCTGTATTTCCAAAATTAAAATTCTATCCGAATTCAGATGATCGTACTGAATGTATAAGACAACAGTAATTAGAGGACATGACTAACGTGATTTAGCTTGAGAATGCATGAATCCTGAACTCAGTTACTCTGCCACTGACTAGGGTCAGGTGCATATCAGTCGTGTGCTTCCAAATTCCATTTCAGGAGCATCCCAGTACCATCTCCACAGAGCACCCTAAATTATAAAATTAGGGTTAACTAGAGTCACAAGTTTAACCAAAGATCTCAGTCTCACCCCAAGCACATGGCTCCAGATTCCTCAAAGACATTGTGATGTCAGAACAAGTGATTCCCTCTATTTCATTCATGTATTCACTCATTCTTCAGATACTTATTGAGCGCTCACCTGCCATGGCGCAGACACTCTTCTAGGTGCTGTCAATATAGGGAGAAGGAAGACAAACAAGATCCTTGTTGTTGTGGAGGTAACATTCTAACACTTGGAGATGCAATCATTCAATCAATAAACAAACAAGAAAAATACTAGATCGTAACCAGTGCTATGTAGAGAATTAGAATGGGGAGTTACATTAGATGAAGGGATCTCGGGAGGCTGCTTTGGGGAGGTGATTTGACACAGAGTTTTGCTCTGTTGCCCAGGCTGGAATACAGTGGCGTGATCTCAGCTCAGTGCAACCTCTGCCTCCTGGGTTCGAGCAATTCTCATGCCTCAGCCACCCCAATAGCTGGGCTTATAGGTGTGCACCACTACACTCAGCTAATTTTTGTATTTTTAGTGGAGACAGAGTTTTGCCATGTTGGCCAGGCTGGTCTCGAACTCCTGGCCTCAGGTGATCCACCCAACCTTGGCCTCCCAAAGTTCTAGGATTACAGGCATGAGCCACCACACCTGGCCTCTTTTTTTTTTTTTTTTTTTTTTTTTCCTAGCATCTTGTATTGTTACAATAGAGAAATATTTTTCAAGACAGGTTTTCTGCAATTGTGAAGATGGAAAAATCCAGTAGAGCCAGAAAGTTGGTGATGCAGGCACGTACCAGAATGCAGTTCAGAATAGCTTTGCCAAAATAACTCCATGGAGAGTTCTGCATGTTGAAAGAAACACTAATAGTACTCAGAAAATTATATTCCATCTACTATCCATTTCCTACAGAATTCTACTAGGGCTGCATGTCAGGTGGAAAATCAGGATGCACTAAGGCCATGTGGGATTATAGGAGACACACTGAAGTTTCCTTTAGTGCTCCATGCTGAGAAACTGGATATGGAACTTACCTGGTTTATTTGGGTTTCATGGTGTACATCTAACACCTGAATCTTAAAAAGTTGCTTCCTCGATTGTACTGATGGACATGTTCTTCCTTGCCGTATGGAAATTGAAACACGTTTGTCATTTTGACAGGAGTACAAAATTTCAAGCTTTGAGCAGAGGCTGATGAATGAAATTGAGTTTCGCTTGGAACGTACTCCTGTTGATGAATCAGATGATGAAATTCAACATGATGAGATCCCCACGGGCAAGTGTATTGCTCCCGTCTTTGACAAGAGACTCAAGCACTTCCGGGTCACAGAAGGCTCTCCAGTCACATTCACCTGCAAAATTGTAGGGATACCTGTTCCAAAGGTAGGAGAAGATGACAAGCCAGTTGGCCAACTAACAGCATGGAACTATAGACAGTGCCTTCAAGATGGTCTTTTTGAAATATACACATTGCTTTTTCTTCTTTTTTGTATTTGTTATTGATATAATTGTACATATTTTAGAGTATATGTGATATTTTGATACATGTATACATTGTGTAATAATCAAATCATGATAACTGGGATATCCATCACTCAAACATTTATGTTTTTGGGAATTGGAAGCATTACAGTTTTTCTTTTCTAACTATTTTGAAATATACAAGTTATTATTAGCTATAATTTTTTCACTCTACTATCAAATACTAGAACTTATTTCTTCTATCTAACTGTATGTTTGTACCCATTAACCAACCTCTCTTCACCCTTCTCTCCCATCTACCCTTCCCAGCCTATGGTAACCACCATTCTACTTACTACCTTCATGAGATCATTTCCTTTAGCTCCCACATATAAGTCACAACATGCAGTATGTGTCTTACTATGTCTAGCTTCCTTCACTTAACATAATGACCTCAAGTTACATCCATGTTGCTGCCAATGGTGGGATTTCATTCATTCTTTTTTATAGCTGAATAATATTCCATTGTGTATAGATACCGCATTTGCTTTATGTATTCGTCCATTGATGGACACATAGGTTGATTCTGTAACTTGGCTACTGTGAATAGTGCTGGAATAAACACAGGAGTGCAGATATCTCTTCAACATACTGATTTCAGGGTTTTTTTGGTTTTTTTTGGATATATATCCAGCAGTGAGATTGCTGTATCATATGGTAGTTCTATTTTTAGTTTTGGTTTTTTGTTTTTTTGAAACAAAGTGCCACTCTGTTGCCCAGGCTGGAATGCAGTGGTGTGATCTTGGCTCACTTCAACCTCTGCCTCCTGGGTTCAAGAAATTCTGCCTCAGCCTCCTGAGTAGCTGGGATTACACACCCGGCTAATTTTTGCATTTTCAGTAGAGACAGGGTTTCACCACGTTGGCCAGGCTTGTCTCGAACTCCTGACCTCAGGTAATTCGCCCACATCAGCCTCCCAAAGTGTTGGGATTACAGGTGTGAGCCACCACACCAGGCTCTTTTTAGTTTTTTGAAGACTCTCCATACCATTTTCCATAACAGCTGCACTACTTTACATTTCCACTAACGGTGTGTGAGGGTTCCCCTTTCTCCACATCCTGCCAGCATTTGTTATTTTTTGTCTTTTTGGTAATAGCCATTCTAACTCTAATGAGATGATATTTCTTGGGGTTTGATTTGCATTTTCCTGATGATTAGTAATGTTGAACATTTTTTCATATACTTATTGGCCATTTGTATGTGTTTGTTCTTTTGAGAAATGTCTATTCAGGTCTTTTGCCCATTTTTAACAGAGTCTTTGATTTTTGCTATTGAGTTGTTTGGGTTCCTTATATATTCTGGTTAGTAATCCCTTGTCAGGCGGATACTTTACAAATGTATTCTCCCAATCTGTAGGTTGTCTCTTCACTTTGTTAATTGTTTCCTTTGCTGTGCAGAAGCTTTTTACTTGCTGTGATCCCATTTGTCTATGTTTGCCTTTGCTGCCTGTGCTTTTAAGGTCTTACTCAAAAAAAAATTTGCCCAGACCAGTATCCTGTAGTGTTTCCCCGCTGTTTTCTTCAAGTAGTTTCATAGCTTCAGGCCTGGCATTTAAGTCTTCTTTAATATATTTAGAGTGGCTATTTTATCTAGTGAAAGGTGAAGATCTAGTTTCATTCTTTTCCATATGGGTATTCAGTTTTCCTGGCACCATTTATTGAAGAGACTGTCCTTTCCCTCAATGTATGTTCTTTTTTTTTTTTTTTGTGGGACGGAGTCTTGCTCTGTCACCCAGGCTGGAGTGCAGTGGCGCAATCTCGGCTCACTGCAACCTCCACCTCCTGGGTTCAAGGGATTCTTCCGCCTCAGCCTCCCGAGTAGCTGGGACTACAGGCGCGTGCCACCACACCAGGCTAATTTTTGTATTTTTAGTAGAGACAGGGTTTCATCATGGCGAGAATGGTCTCGATCTCTTGACCTCGTGATCCGCCCGCCTCGGCCTCCCAAAGTGCTGGGATTACAGGCGTGAGCCACCGCGCCCGGTCTCAATGTATGTTCTTGGTGCCTTTGTCAAAAATTAGTTGGCTGTAAATACATGGATTTATTTCTGGGTTCTCTATTCTGTTCCATTGGTCTATGTGTCTGTTTTTATGCCAGTACCATGGTGTTTTGGTTACTATAGCTTTATATTATAATTTTAAATCAGATATCATGATGCCTCCAGCCTTGTTCTTTTTGCTCGGGATTGCTTTGGCTATTTGTGGTATTTTGTGATTCCATATGAATTTTAGAATTGTTTTTCATATTTCTTTTCTTTTCTTTTTTTTTTTTTTTTTGAGACAGGGTCTCGCTGTATCACCCAGGCTGGAGTGCAGTGGTGAGATCTCTGCTTGCTGCAACCTCCGTCTCCTGGGTACAAGCAATTCTCCTGCCTCAGACTCCTGAGTAGCTGGCATGACAGCTGTGTGCCACTATACCTGGCTAATTTTTGTCTCTTTAGTAAAGATGAGATTTCCCCATGTTGGCCAGGCTGGTCTCAAACTCCTGGCCTCAAGTGATCCACCTGCCTCAACCTCCCAAAGTGTTGGGAATACAGGTGCGAGCCACCACGCCTGGCCTGTTTTTTCTATTTCTTCAAAGGACGTCATTGGTATTTTGATAGGGATTGCATTGAATCTGTAGATCACATTGAGTAGCATAGACATTTTAACAATATTAATTCTTCCAATCTGTGAACAGGGGCCATCTTTCCATTTGTGTGTGCGTGCCCTCTTCTATTTCTTTCAGTGTTTTGTAGTTTTCCTTGTGGAGATCTTTAACTTCTTTGGTTAAATTTATTCATAGGCATTTTGTTTATTTATTTTTGTTGGTATTGTAAATGGGATTGCTTTCTTGATTTGTTTTTCAGATTGATTCCTGTTAGTGTATAGAAACGCTACTGATTTTATTATGTTGATTTTGTATCTCAACTTTACTAAATTTGTTTACCCTAAGAGGTTTTTGATAGAGTCTAGGTTTTTCTAAAGTATAACATCATGTCATCTGCAAGCAAGAATAATTTTACTTCTTCCTTTGCAATTTGAATACCCTTTATTTCTTTCTCTTGCCTAATTAGTCTGGCCAGGACTTCTAGGGCCATACTGGATAAAAGTGGTGAAAGTGGGCATCTTTGTCTTGTTCCTGATTTCAGTGTAAAGGCTTTCAGTATTTCCCTGTTCAGTACAATATTAGCTCTGGGTTTGTCATATGTGGCCTTTATTGTGTTATGTTACTTCTACACTCGATTTGTTGAGGGTTTTTATCATAAAGGGGTATTGAATTTTATTGAGTGCTTTTTCAGTGTCTATTGAAATGATCATATGGTTTTTGTCCTTGATTCTGTTGATGTGATGTGCCATGTTTATTGACTTGCCTATGTCGAATCACCCTTGCAGAGCTGAGATGAATCCCGCTTGATCATGATGAATAATCTTTCCAATGTGTTGTTGAATTCAGTTTGCCAGTATTTTGTTGAGGATTTTTTGTACCTATGTTTATCAGAAATATTCCCCTGTAGTCTTGTTGTTGTTGTTGTTGTTGGGTCTTTGACTGGCTTGGGTATCAGGTTAATGCTGGCCTTGTAGAATTAGTTTGGAAGTATTCCCTTCTCTAATTTTTCTGAAATAGTTTGAGTAGAATTGATATTAGTTCTTCTTTAAATGTTTGGTAGAATTCAACAGTGAATCCATCAGGCCCTGGGCTTTTCTTGGATGGGAGAATTTTTTTATTGCTGCTTCAATCTCATCACTCATTATTGGTATGGTCTGTTCAGGTTTTCTATTATTTCTTTATAGTTTAGTCTTGGTAGGTTATATGTGTCCAGGAATTTGCCAATTTCTTCCAGGCTTTCCAATTGCTGGCTTATAGTTGTTGATAATAGTCTCTAGTGATCCTTTGTATTTCTGTGGTATCAATTGTATTGTTTCCTTTTTCATCCCTGATTTTATTTATTTGGGTCTTCTCTCTTCTTTCTTAGTCTAGCTAAAGGTTTGTCAATTCTGTTTGTCTTTTCAAAAAAACAACTTTCATCTCTTGCATTTTTGGTCTTTTGTGTTTTTTTTAGTCTTAATTTTATTGATTTCTGCTCTGTGTTTATTTCTTTCTTTCCAGTAATTTTGGATTTGGTTTGTTCTTGCTTTGTTCCTTGAGATGCCTCTTTAGCTAATTTATTTGAAGTCTTTCTAAGGTTTTTTAATATAGGTATTTATTGCTATAAATTTCTTTCTTAGTAAGAAAGTCTTGTCAGACTCTAGTGAAGTATCTGCAGAGGGAATGAAAACTCGTATCAGAAAATAGCAAAGCCCAGATAATTTCACTTAAAAAAAAAAAACACACATCAGGAATGGGATCATTAAATAGGCTAAAAAGAAATCAGACTTATGGATAAGTTCAAATTTTAATAAAAGTTTAAAATAAATGTCTTAATCGTGATACTATATTTTGGGCTGTTGTTTCTCATAGCCATCAAACTCACCAAACTGATATTTTTCTGTCTACTTAATATCTATTTAGTATCCACAGGGTACCTCTTCTTATACAAAGTAAATTATATTTGTATTATTACTATTAGGTTGGTAAATGCTGGAAATGTCATATCGTTATCACTGGATGCTGAAAAATCACGAGTCACCAGATTTTTTGGCAGTCAGATGAGAGAAGGATTTACACCCAACATGGTTTGTGGCAGAGGATCTCTCCGCTCTGCTTTCATAAACATCAGCATAGTGTTATGATGTATGGTTAGGTAACCAGGAAAAGTAGAAGAGGACAGCTGTGACTGGTACTTTATCTCCTCTGTCTTTGAGAGATCTCCTTCACACATACAGAACTTAACATGAGACATGTAGATAGATGTGCATGTGTGAAAACATATAAATACACACATACACACACACAGATATTTACATTTTGGCTAGGTGAGAGATTTAGCAAGTTAATCCTAGCCTCATTCCATTTAGTGTAACAAACTCAAGCAAAGTGACTTATTCTAAGTGCTGAGATCTGCAACTGCAGGAGACTTGAGCTTGTAAATAAGGTAATGAGAAAAGATCCAGTCTCCTGGTTTTCTTATTTGGCTTCTGAAGACATGTCTGGTCCTTAGGGTGGCTTTTTTTAACTAAGTATGAAGTGAAGTACAAGAAAAATAGTCAAAAGCTTCATCTTACTCCTAAATTGTATTGGATTCTTGACTTAAATAATATAATATTTCATATTAAATACTATTATATAGGTACAAGTAGAGGGTCATACTATACAGTCATTTTTGATATGTTTTCTAACTTTTTTTTCAAGT
This sequence comes from Cebus imitator, assembly GCF_001604975.1. NCBI lineage: Eukaryota > Metazoa > Chordata > Mammalia > Primates > Cebidae > Cebus > Cebus imitator. The sequence goes on along the minus strand of NW_016107814.1, from coordinate 1,205,911 downwards.
GCTTCATAAAGCATGGATCACTTAAAAGATGGCAGTCAGCCCTTACCTCAGCCCAGAACCTGGTTCATTCACCTCTAAAGATAAACAAAACAGTGTACATCTTGATAATTTTTCATTTCAGGTTTACTGGTTCAAAGATGGGAAGCAGATTTCCAAGAGAAATGAGCACTGCAAAATGAGACGAGAAGGAGATGGGACATGTTGTCTGCACATTGAATCCACCACCAGCGATGACGATGGCAACTACACCATCATGGCAGCCAACCCCCAGGTGGAGACGCAGGGTTCTGCGCTGTGCTGCACTCTGAGGAAGGAGCGGTTGATGTCATTGTGAATGAGACCTGAGAAGTGCGAGTTACTAAGGATTTCTGAGGAAAATGAATGAGAAGCATTGTGATTGTGTGTAACTAGGGTACAGCCACACAACTTAAAAGACCAGTTAGCCACTGATGGGTCACTCAATTCTTCAGCCTTTATCAAGGGACATTAGTACTATATCTTCCCTATGTATGCCTTGCAGACTTACTGAACTAAATCTTGTGTTTCTCAACTCATTGATTCTCTTGAAGAGTCGATATATCATTATCTCAATCATTCTGTCAGGAATGAAATGTCATTTTTGTTCTTTGGCGAATAGGCAAATTACTTTGCAAAGGTTTGTGAATGTCCCTCAAGCTCATAATGTCCACTTTTTTGGATTGTTTTGTTTTTTAAAACTTGGAAAGCCGTAATCTTCTACTTTCCTTTTCTGAATGAAGCCAAATCTTAAAACTTCCCTAAAAGATGTGGCAGAATAAGCATTTTCAATTACTATTTGAATAGGAAGTACAGAACTATAACATCTTTTCCTATTGAAATGTTAGTTTTGAAGAATCTTTGTTGAAAATCATATGAAAAGATTTGGCCATGCTTTCTGAATTATAACTGCGAACAATGTTAAGTACACAAAAATTCAAATTTCTTTTGACCTTTGTGCTGTTCATATCTCAGTTTAAAAATGAAAGTCATCACTGTACTCTTAAAAACCTCTCCCCTGGAACATTAACAGTGATTTCAGAAATCATATTTTATTGTTTTTATTCCTCTCCCCCAAAGAAAAACTCATAATAGCCAAAATTTCATGATGTTCTTGTCCAGAAAATTTTATGTAAATTGAAAAAAATGTGGGATTCTTATTTTAATCTTGTTCGTTTTCCGTTTGTTAGGGGAGAATCAGCTGTTCTGGCCACTTGATGGTACAAAGTTTGCCCATTCGTAGTCGACTAACCTCTGCGGGTCAGTCTCACAGGTAAAGGCAATAAGAATTCTCCTTCTCTCTTTTTTTTTTTTTGGCAGGCTGAGCAGAAGAATCTCTTGAACCCGGGAGGCAGGGGTTGCAGTGAGTCAAGATCGCACCATTGCATCCCATCCTGGGCAACGAGCAAAACTTCTTAAACTCAAAAAAAAATTTTTTTTATTTAAAAATAGTCTTTTATAGAGCAAAAGGTTTTTTTTTTTTTAGAGGAAGAAAGAGGGAAAGAAAGAAAAATAAAATAAAATAAAAAAGAATAAAGGAAAGGAAGAAAGAGGAAGAGGAAGAGTGAGAGAGAGAGAACAGGGGTGTTGCTTTATTTCCCGGGCTAAAACGCAGTCTAAAAATGGGTATGCCTGTAATTATGTTTAATAATAGAGACATTAAAAAAAAAGAGGGAAGAAAATAATTAACAAGCAGCCAACCAATATTTCATTTAAACCTGTAAATACGTGTGATGTAGTACTGATAAGAGTGTATATTTTGTGTATTTAAAGTGGAGAGTTCTATGAATGTTAATGAAGAATTAACATTAATGTTAAAGAAGAATTCTCCTTCTCTAGACCCTTTCCAGGCACCTGCTCACCATCATGAGCACCAAAGTACGGGATCCATGCATTCTTAATTAAAGGTAGTCCTTCATTTGCAGCATCAGCATCACCTGGGAGTTGGTTGGAAATGCAGAATCTCAGGCTCCAGCCGGGATCTACTGACTCAATCTGCATTTTAACAGAATTCCCAGGTGATTCACAAGCCTAGTAAAGTTTAACAAGCACTAGTCTCTGGGTTGGGTTGTTTTTTTGTTTGTTTGTTTGTTTTTNTTGTTGCCCAGGCTGGAGCGCAATGGTGCAATCGTAGCTCTCTGAAACCTCAAACTCATGGGCTCAAGCCATCCTCCCATCTCAGCCTCTCAATTAGCTGAGACTACAGCCACATGTCACCATGTGGGCTCAGTTTTTCTGTGTGTGTGTGTGTAGAGACAGGTGTCTCGCTATGTTGCCTGGGTTTGTCTCATGCTCCTGGCCTCAAGCAATCCTCCAGCCTTGGCCTCCCAAAGTGCTGGGATTGCAGGCATGAGCCACCACTCCCAAGCTGGCACCCTTTTAATGGTTCAAAATTTGTAACCCTCAGTAGCACCTGCATACATAATATGTAAATTCGACCCGTTGAAGTAAGTTGGCATCTTTTGTTTGATAAAACAGAAACTTTTAATGATTGAATGTATATTGATGGAATGTTTTTGTTGTTGTCTCCAATATAACAACTGGTTTTCTTCCTCTCTGATTTTACTAACCACTAAGAAGAAAGAGCCTGGCTTTCCACTTAAATCTTATGATGCCACAAAGTCTTAGCAAAGCATTCCTTAGTTGCTGACACAGAGAAATTAAATGTGACTTACCAAAGGAACAAAAATAGTGACCTATGTCTCAGATATGGTATTTCACCACCATTGCAACTATAATTTCTTCTTTTTCTTTTTCTTTTCTTTTCTTTTTTTTTTTTTTTTTTTTTTTTTTTTTTTTTTTTTTTTTTTTTTTTTTTTTTTTTTTTTTTTTTTTTGAGATGGAGTCTCATTCTGTCACCCAGACTGGAATGCAGTGGTGTGATCTCGCTTCACTGTAACCTCCATTTCCTGGGCTCAAGCGGTCCTCCCACCTCAGGCTCCCAAGTAACTGGGACCACAGGTGTGTGCCACCATGCCCCGCTAATTTTTGTAATTTTTGTAGAGACGAGGTTTCACCATGTTACCCAAGCTGGTCTGAAACTCCTGAGCTCAAGCAACCAACTTGCTTCAGCCTCCCAAAGTGCGAAGATTATAGGCTTGAGCCACCTCACCCTGCCCCCTCTCCCTCCACATCCTCCTCCTCCTCCTCCTCCGTTCTTTTTTAAGAACAGCTGTTACTGTTGGTCAGTCTTATCCAGTTTAAGTTCATGGTCATCTTTAATGGTCTGCCATAATTTATAGCCGGGTTAAATTTTATTACTCAAAGGCACAGGGATTGCAGCTGCCTTGCTCTGGGCAATAAACAGGACTTCTCTTTTGGCTCTCCTTTGAGGTTCAGATTGAATACTGATTTATTTGTTTATTTTGATGACTTTTGAACAACTGGTCGAACTCATAGCAAGGGGAGCTGAGCCTACTTAACCCAGAATGAAAGAAAGAAGCTAAGCCTGTTTATTTGATTGCGGATCTCACAAGACAATCCCACAGTGTATGAGATACTTACCACTTGTGTTTCACATCAGCTACACACCATTATTTATTGTTTATGGTCCAGCCTCCCCTTTCCCCCTTCCAAAAAAAAAAAAAAAAATCTGCTCTCTAGGTCCTGTAGCCCATGCCTAAATGCCTATCATCATAAGTTTGTAAATTTATTTCTATGTTTAATGCCTGAACATGCTTCTTGTTGTAGGGGAAGGACCCGAGTGCAAGAAAGAGACAAAGAGCCCCTACAGGAACGCTTTTTCCGACCACATTTCCTGCAGGCTCCTGGAGATATGGTAGCTCACGAGGGGCGCCTCTGTCGGCTGGACTGTAAGGTAGACTCCAGCACCCATCCTTGGTTCCAGATCTGTTCATATTTTGTATTCATTTACATTCATTTTTGTTTGTATCTGTTTTGTGGGTTTTTTTTCCCCCTAGAAGAGTGGGATGGGGAGGGGAGAGAGATCACTTTTTTTTTTTTTATCGTAAGGCTTGTTTGGAGTATTTAATGTCAGACAAAATTATTTTATGCAATTTTTGAATCTTTATATATTAATAAAAAATACATTGGTATTATATTAATTGCATTTTTAGAAGACAATCAAAGAGGTGATACACAGTAGTTACCTCTTATCTGAGAGGCACCCGTTCCAAGCCTTGGAGTGAATGTCTGAAACTTTAAGTAGTACTGAGCCATATACATACTTTTTTTTTTTTTTTGAGACAGAGTCTTGCTCTTGTTGCCCAGGCTGGAGTGCAATGGCACCATCTCGGCTCACTGCAACCTCCACCTCCCCGGTTCAAGTGATTCTCCTTCCTCAGCCTCCCGAGTAACTGGGATTACAGGCGCTCATCACCATGCCTAATTTTTGTATTTTTAGTAGAAACGGGGTTTCATCATGTTGGTCAGGCTGGTCTCAAACTCCTGACCTCATGATCCCCCCATCTCGGCCTCCCAAAGTGCCCACAGGTGTTAGCCACCATGCCCAGCCCAATACCACTTTTTTAATTTGATAACAAAGACAGCTACTAAGTGACTAATGGGCAGGTAGTATAGACAGTGTGGACACGGTGGACGAATGGGTGATTCATATCCTGGGTAAGATGGAGTAAGACGGCATGAGATTTCATCATGCCACTTGGAACAAAGTACAGTTGAAAACTTAGAAATTGTTTATTTCTGAAATTTTCCATTTAATATTGTCAGACTGTGGTTGACCTCGGGTAACTGAAACTTTAGATAAAAGGAAGACTACTATAATTCAGACATTTGCATCTAAGCCTTTTAAGAATTCTAGAATGCTGTAGAAGACTTAGATGCAAATCTTTTCATGTGGTGTTTGGAAAACCTTTATTACTATAAAGCCATATGGTGTGATTTTCACATCCTTGAAGTGAATTGTTGTGACATGTGGCCTTTGAAAATTTATAGACATGAAAATATGGCTCCAAGGTAGTGTATGAGGACAGAAGCTGGCTTCTCATACTAATCAACCTCCATTACCTTTAGCTATTCTACATTCTCATTTTTTGACTGGGCTTTAGTTGAACAGCATGGATATCTCTCAGTATGAAGAGAAGCTTACATCACCCTTTCTGCCCCACAGATGCAGAATGCTATGAAAGACTTAGATTCGTGAAAGCTTGAAGTTAAGCATTCATAACGGGTCCACTTCCATCAGTGGTTCTTCTTCTCTCTGTGGCTGCCTAAATAATTTTTGGGTTGATTATTACACCCCCTCCCTAAACTCTGAAAGATTCCCATGCCTGGGTCCCATCCCCAGAGATTCTGATTCATGGTAAATGGGCACCAGGATTTTTTTTTTTTTTAGACCGAATTTCACTCCGTCGCCAGGCTGGAGTGTAGTAGCACAATCTCAGCTCACTGCAACCTCCGCCTCCTGGGTTCGAGAGAGTCTTCTGCCTCAGCCTCCTGAGTATCTGGGACTACAGGCACGCACCACCATGCCCAGCTAATTTTTTTTGTGTGTGTATTATTAGTAGAGATGGGTTTTCACCATGTTGGCCAGGATGGTCTCCATCTCCTGACCTCGTGATTCGCCCACCTCAGCCTCCCAAAGTGCTGGGATTACAGGCGTGGACCACCGCACCCAGCAGGGCACCAGGATTTTTAAATACCTCCCACATGATTGTAACATGCAGCAAGGTTTGAGAACTCTGGTTTAATATCTGGCCTTTTATTATCCTCAGCAAACTCACACAGGAACAGAAAACCAAACACCGCATGTTCTCACTCATAAGTGGGAGTGGAACACTGAGAACACATGGACACAGAGAGGGGAACATCACACACCACGGGCTGTTGGAGCGTGGGAGAGCAGAGGGAGCTTAGAGGACGGGGCAATAGGTGCAGCCAACCACCATGGTACACGTATACCTGTGTAACAAGCCTGCACGTTCTGCACATGCATCCTGTTTTTATTTTATTTTTTTTTTAGAAAAAGAAAATATCTGGCCTTTCTCTTGGCTATTAGGTATGTAAGCAGTATATCATCTCTGAAATTGATGCTGCAGGCCCATTATATCTATCTATTTTGCTTTTTGATTCTTATTTATTCTAATCTAGAGTATAATCAAATAGGTTAACCATGACTTCAACTGTGGTCAAAGTACCATACAGTTCAAATTCATGCAGCCGTTTATTCAGACCCCTCTTTTCTCTCAATGCCCCTACAGAGAGGTTTCTCGCCACCCCATGTTTTCTCTCACTATTTGGTGCCAAGCAAGGATAAAGAATTCAGCCACCAAATAAATGTGCCTGTCATCAGTCATTGGCCTCAGCTGTCCTGTTGTTTATTTTAGGTGAGTGGTTTACCGCCTCCGGAGCTGACGTGGCTACTCAATGGCCAACCCGTGCTACCAGATGCCTCCCACAAGATGCTGGTCAGGGAGACCGGAGTCCACTCTCTGCTCATCAATCCACTCACGCAGCGCGACGCAGGGACCTACACGTGCATTGCTACCAACAAAACCGGGCAGAACTCTTTTAGTCTGGAACTCTCTGTAGTAGGTAAAGTTTGCTTCTGGGACCCCTAAACATAACTTCCTCCAAAGTCACTGCCCAAATACAGAGAGCCCCTGCCAGAATGCCTTCATCCTTTGCCCTACTAACTCCAATCTCAGTTTCCCCTTTACTGTGGTAAGGGCAGTATTTCCTACATTACTTTCAAAAACATGTCAGTAATCCAAAAACATAATATGGTACCATTGCCTATGACCCATTAAATAAATGAGAGTCATTGTAATCATCAATCAGTCAAGCAATTAGCTGCCACTAAATTCCAGTTATTTCCCCTGCAGTCCATCATTCCTGGAACATACCAGGCTCTTCCCCCACCGCTCCCATCTGAGCTTTCATGCCTTTGCACCAATGATTTCTCTACCTGAATGTCCTTTTCTGCCTGGCAACCTCCTACTCATTCTGTAAGGCCTAACTGAAATGTCACCTCGAGGTACAGTGAATCCACCAGGCACAGCTACTCCTTCCCAGCCTCACAGCCATAACGTGTTTCCATAGCACTCAGAAAAGGAGAGATTCATAGGGCAGGTAGGGCCTTCTGTGTAACTGTTAATTCTTTGCCTCCCTGAAGAGATGCTGAGCTCGTTCTCCTCACATCTCCAGTGCCTGGAATAGGGAAGGTGTCCAACAAATATTGAATCAGTATCTAAACAAATGAAACCTTATCTTCTTAGATAATGAGAATAAAACACTGTAATGCCTACAGATAAGGACAAGACATTGTCACCTGGGAAGTGCCAGTCCTGCAGAGCAGTAGTCCAGCCAGAAATAAATTTCAGAATGCAGGAATTCTGGTGTTGGGCTTCCTCCTGCTCTCAGTGTAGCCCTGTAAAAAAATCAGGGTGGCAGTCGCGGTGGCTCACACCTGTAATCCCAGGGTTTTGGGAGACCGAGGCAGGCGGATCACGTGAGGTTAGGAGTTTGCAACCAGCCTGGCCAACATGGTGAAACCCCATCTACTAAAAATACAAAAATTAGGCTAGTGGCTCACATCTGTAATCCCAGCACTTTGGGAGGCTGAGGTGGGCAGATCACGAGGTCAAGAGTTCGAGACCATCCTGGCCAACATGGTGAAATCCTGTCTCTATTAAAAATACAAAAATTAGCTGGGCATGGTGGTGCAAGCCTGTAGTCCCAGCTGCTTGGGAGACTGAGGCAGGAGAATCACTTGAACCTGGGAGACGGAAGTTGCAGTGAGCCAAGATCGTGTCACTGCACTCCAGCCTGGTGACAGAG
>NW_016107814.1:1178809-1198058 GCF_001604975.1 Cebus imitator | reverse complement strand
AAGACTCTGTGTCAAAAAAAAAAAAAAAAAAAAAAGAAGGAAAAGAAGAGAAAATCGGGGTGGTTTCAGCAGGGTAATCCTCTCTGCAGGTTAGTGGCGGTTTCCCCTGTATATCTTTTTCCTTTTCTCACTTTAATTTCTTCTCACCAATAAAATAGGAAAATCTCATTCTGCAAGAATAGATTGATTTCAGGCTTTTACCTTTATTCCACGATTTTGCTAAAAAACATTGACTTTGGAACCTTGAGATATGAGGTACCTTTACCTAAATCTCTCCAGGCCAAGCTTTTAAAATACTCCTTGGGAAACACAGTCTTGTGTGTGTTTTTTAAAAATAGTATTATTCCGTAGGTGTCAGATTTTTGTGGAAAAATTATTGTCTTCTACAAAATAAAACTCCTCCCCCCAAAATCTGTTTTAGTAAATAGAATATATGGTTTCTCAAAATCTACTGTTGAAATATAAAAGAAACTCCTTTAATTCCACCATTCCTAGCATTTGCATCCCTTGTGTATTACCCAGATCCTCAAGTATTGCCTCTCATGGCATGTGCAGAGATGGCTGCCCCATTTATTTTTGTCTTTTAAACCATTTCTGAAGCTTTTATCAAGGCAGTGATCCTCACTAAGAGGCATGAGGAGTGCCCTGACCAGGAGGTAAGGTGGGCGCACGCCCACTCTGCTAACTTCCAGAATTGTGGTGAGTGTGAGGCATGAACCTCAAAGTACTTACTATTTTAATAAGAATGACCCTTCTCGGCCGGGCGCAGTGGCTCACGCCTGTAATCCCAGCACTTTGGGAGGCCAAGGCAGGTGGATCACCTGAGGTCAGGAGTTTGAAATCAGCCTGGCTAACAGGGTGAAACCCTATCTCTACTAAAATTACAAAAATTAGCCAGGTGTGGTGGTGCACGCCTGTAGTCCCAGCCACCCGGGAGACTCAGGTGGGAAAATCACTTGAACCTGGTGGGGGAGGGGTGTGGGCAGAGGTTACAGTGAGCTGAGATGGTGCCACTGCACTTCAGACTGGGTAACAGAGCCAGGCCCCGTCTAAAAAAAAAAAAAAAAAACAGAAAAAGAGAAAGAAAAAGAATGACTCTTCTCTTGCTCAGCCAAAGAGGTGAAGAAAGCACCTGTGATCCTGGAGAAACTACAGAACTGCGGTGTTCCCGAAGGCCACCCCGTGAGACTGGAGTGCCGTGTGATAGGCATGCCCCCACCTGTGTTCTACTGGAAGAAAGACAATGAGACCATCCCTTTCACCAGAGAGAGGATCAGGTACAGCAGCCACCACATCCAGAGGGACTCCCACTCTCAGTGGGGCTTGTCGCACCACCCAAATAAGTCTGCTCTGTTTGAGTCTGGCTTCTTTCATTTAGCATAATGCATTTGAGTTTCATCAATACTATTGTGTGTATTAAGAATGTATTCCGGGCCGGGCGTGGTGGCTCACGCCTGTAATCCAAGCCCTTTGGAGGCCAAGGCGGGTGGATCACCTGAGGTTGGGAGTTCAAGACCAGCCTGATCAACATGGTGAAACCCTGTCTTTAAAAAAAAAACAGAACGTATTCCTGGCCAGGTGTGGTGGCTCACACCTATAATCCCAACACTTTGGGAAGCCAGGGTAGGTGGATCACCTGAGGTCAGGAGTTCGAGACCAGCCTGACCAACATGGTGAAACCCCATCTCTGCTAACAATATAAAAACTAGCCAGGCGTGTTGGTATGCACCTGTAATCTCAGCTATTCAGAGGCTGAGGCGAGAGAATTGCTTGAACCTGGGAAGCAGAGATTGCAGTGAACCAAGTTTGCATGGCTACACTCCAGCCTGGGTGACAGTGAGACTCCATCTCAAAAATAAAAAATGTATTCTGTTGCAGAGGGGTAGTTAATAAAATTTAATTTAAAATGCACAAGGAATTTATGGAATATTTTGCAAATTTTTTGTCCCATGTCTTCAATTATATTAGGACCCAGAAAAGCTCTTTGAAGTAAAAAAGCTATAACAAAATAAAACATCTAGGCAGTTATACATCTTTTCCATCCATCACTAAGTGATTGTTCTTAAAGTAAGCTTAAGGACCCAGTTTCTTAAACTGGGTATCTCGCTTAATTTTCCCTAACCAACTTAGGGAAATGGCCATTTCTTTGCTATTTTGGTTTGCCACAAGGCAACAAGTAAGTAGAGGTAGCTTCTGTACAAAACTTTCTCCTGAGAATTATTTCTCCACAGTAAACTGAATTTGCCCCAGAAGATGTTTTAAAGAATTTTGTCATCTAAAATATGTGCGTACGTTGGGGGCTGGTCTGTAGGGGGTATGTGTATTTTTCTCCAGTAAAACTTAACCAAGAACAGGCTGGGCGCAGTAGCTCACACCTGTAATCCCAGTGCTTTGGGAAGCCGAGGCGGACAGATCACGAGGTCAAGAGATCCAGACCATTCTTGCCAACATGGTGGAACCCTTTCTCTACTAAAAATACAAAATAAGCTGGGTAGTTCCAGCTACTCGGGAGGCTGAGGCAGAAGAATTGCTTTAACCCAGAAGGTGAAGGTTGCAGTGAGCCGAGATCGCGCCCCTGTACTCCAGCCTGGCGACATAGTGAAACTCTGTCTAAAAAAAAAAAAAACTTAACCAAGAACAGAGAATAGTGTTGGGTTAACGCTCCGACCTAACAATGCAACATGTTAAACTAGATTAAACTAGATACACTAAGTAACTGAGGGTCTGCAATTTTAAATATGGTTTTATTGGGCAAAATGAAAATACATGTCTGGAAAGCTCATTCCCAGTGGAGGCTGACTGCTGGGGCTGGGTGATTGCTCAGCACTGGACTCTGAGGACCTGCTCGGTTTAGTCACCATTGCCTGGGGAAGGCAGTGGCAGGGGAGGGAGGAGGAGTGACTGAGATGCTGCAGAGAGGAAGGCCTAAGATTCAGAGACCACTGCCCACTCACTGCCCATTCATCTTCTCCCAGCCTTTAGTGAAAAGATGCCTGTCATTTTAATGTAAGCATAGGACATTCTGGCTGGGCACAGTGGCTCATGCCTGTAATCCCAACATTTTGGGAGGCCAAGGTAGGAGGATAGCTTGAGACCGGTAGTTCAAGACTAGCCTGGGCAACATAGTGAGACCCCATCTCTTAAAAAAAAAATGTAATTGGCTAGGCATGGTGGCACACACCTGTAGTCCCAGCTACTCAGGAGGCCTGAGGAGGGAGGATTGCTTGAGCTCAGGATTTGAAGACTGCAGTGAGCCATGATCATGCCATTGTTCTCTAGAATGGGGACAAGCAAAACCCAGTCTCAAAAAAATAAAAGGGGGGGGATATTTTGATACTTTAAAGTCATAGTGATTGGCTTCTGAAAACCACACACCTAGGAACATCTGAATGGTCCTAAATAAACGCGAGCGCGCACGCACGCGCACACACACACACACACACACACACACACACACACACACACACAGAGCTGCTCCTCAACTTATGACGCATTTACCTGGATGTAACCCCATCATAAATTGGGAGGCATACTGAATGCAAGTATCCTAAGTCAGGAACTGCCTGTATATCACTGTGATTATAACTGTTGTAAGAAGTTACGGCTTTTACGTCCCTGCCTTCTCATGACATTCCTTCTTTGGGAACTCTCTCCACCTTCTCCTCTACCCCCACGCTCCAGCCCACCTCCCTAATGTTGGCTATCCCTCAAGACTCACCTCAAATATCATCTCTCTAAGGAAGAGCAGTGCCCCTGCTTCCTCTCCCACTTGGTGTACCGTCACCATTGTTAGTATTGATGGTCTCACTCCTCTCCCACAACTTGACTGTGAGCATCTTGAGGGAAGGGACCACGTCTTCTTTGTTTTCACATGTCCCGACTCCTTACAACACCCAATGCCTTTCACCTAGTAGCATATTATGTAAGATGAAGGAATTATGAACAAATACATGAATTTCCACTGCTATTGCCTCACCTCACCTCACTTGACCTCGTGATCCACCCGTCTCGGCCTCCCAAAGTGCTGGATTATAGGTGTGAGCCACCACGCCTGGCCAGAGGATGATCTTTTAAGAATGCAAACTGGCCAGGCACAGTGGCTTACGCCTGTAATCCCAGCACTTTGGGAGGCCAAGGTGGGTGAATCACCTGAGGTCAGGAGTTCGAGACCAGCGTGGCCAACATGGCGAAACCCCGTCTTTACTTAAAATACAAAAATTAGCTGGGCATGGTAGTATGTGCCTGTAATCCCAGCTATAGGGGAAGCCAAGGCAGGAGAATCACATGAACATAGGAGGCAGAGGTTACAATGAGCTGAGATCACATCACTAGACTCCAACCTGGGCGACAGAGGGAGACTCCATCTCAGAAAAAAAAGTTGATTATATCAGCTCCTGCTAAAAATATATCATTAGTTTCCCATCATCTGAGAGGAAGGTTTCCATCCCTTTACCATGGTGCATGTGACCTCCTCCCCTGCCTTCTTTCCAGTTCCCCCACTTGCCAGGAGCCCATGTGCACACCACCCCCAGCTGTAAGGAACATGCCATGCTCCCTCCCACACCATCTCGCCTTTGTGCAGGCTGTTCCACCACCTGGAACAGCCACATCTCACCCGCTCTGTGAGTTTCCACTCGACCTTTGAGACTGAGATGGAGCACATCTTCTGGGAACTTTTCTCACACTTGAATTGGCTGCATTACATTTCAGTGGTTGAGAAATGGATTTTTTAAGTAATCTCATCTTAGTCATCTCAGGTCTTTGTACAGGTTACATTTTTCTGCGAGCCTAACCTTACATACGCTTGTGCTTCCGAACATCCAGCATCTTCATGCCTCCTCCTCGATGCCTGTGGCTTCCCAGAATAACCTTTCTCCTCTGTGTTCCCCAGGCGTCTTTCCCATGGCGTTACTTGCATCCTATTTATCTTTATTTCTACTTATTTATCTTTTATTTATTTATTTCTCGTTAAACCGAGAGATTCTTCTAGAGAAAGGATTTCTTTGGTCAGGCATGGTGGCTCACACCTATAATCCCAGCACTTTGGGAGGCTGAGGTGGGTGGACCACCTGAGGTCAGGAGTTCGAGACCAGCCTGGCCAACATGGTGAAATCCCATTTCTACTAAAAAAAAAAAAAAATTAGCCAAGCATGATGGCAGGCACCTATAATCCCAGCTACCTGGGAAGCTGAGGCACAAGAATCTCTTGAGCCCAGAAGGTGAAGGGTGCAATGAGTCAAGATCACACCACTGCATTCCAGCCTGGGTGACAGAGCAAAACTCTGCCTCATAAAAAGAGAAGGCATTTTTGTCCTGTTCCTCTTTACACCCTCAGCACCCATGGCAGTGGCACCCAGCATTTTCCCCAACATAGTATTCAATAAGGGTTTACTAAAGAAATATATCAAAGAATGAATAGATTAATTTATTAATCAGAAGGTGAAGGTAGCCAATGTGTTAGTGTAGTAAAATTGTGGTGGATATTTTATTACTTTATTCTTGTTATACTTATTAATTGATTTATTCTTGTTTTTTCTTATTACTTTATAAATTCTTGGACATAATACCTTTCAACAAAAGGTAAACACTTATCCTTTGAGCTCCGGAAGCTGTTGCTGTTGCCTCTACCCTGCAAATGAGCTGTGGCAGCCCCAGAGGAGAGCTTGGAACAATGTGTGACAAGACGGCCAGGCTGACGAGGGGTGTAGGGAACACGTGGCCCTATGGTTTTTGATCCATGGCTGCATGTTCGAATCACTGGGGAGTTTCCAAAAATCCTAATGCTTGGATCCTAGCCTTTGATTCTGATATGATTACTTGGGATATGGCCTGGGATTCCAATGTGCAGCCAAGGTGAAGAACTATTGATGTGGAGAAAAACGGAAGGAAAGAGCAGGCGGGTTTTCTCCTAAACCTCATTACGCTGGATGCTGCAGGAGCCCAGCTGGCTGCATTAGGAGATGCCGTCTATGCGGCCAGTCCATGCAGCCCTGCACTCTATTTCGTCCTGATTTCCCAGAGTGTCCTAACAAGTTATTGCTGAAATGTCCATCGTTTGGGAAGAGATCTTTCTGAACTTTGGCTGTGAAAAGTGGGGGTTCTGCTGATGGGGAGCACAGCTTCGGTGGACTTGCAGCTGTGGGGGAGAGCGAAGGCGGGTCTCAGCCCCGGCTGTCCCCTCCTCCTACCATGATTAGGTTCGCTGCTGCTCTTCTGTAACGTTTTCCACCTTCAAATTTGTCTTGATGTTTGCCTTAAGCTGCATTCCCCCTTCTTCCTGGAACCCTAAACTTGACAAAGGCACTTCTGCCTCCAGATAAAATATAGGTATATTCTCTCTTTTTCTCCAGTATGCACCAGGACACCACAGGGTACGTCTGCCTCCTCATCCAGCCGGCCAAGAAATCAGATGCTGGGTGGTACACGTTGTCAGCCAAGAACGAAGCTGGCATCGTGTCGTGCACTGCCAGGCTGGATATATATGGTAAGTGTAGTGCTGTCTGTTGAACACCTGTATGCAACTGACAGCTTAAAAATCTTTCTGTAAAGATAGGTGGGCTGGGCAAGGTGGCTCGCAACTGGAATCTCAGCACTTTAGGAGGCCGAGGCAGTTGCATCACCTGAGGTCAGGAGTTCGAGACCAGCCTGGCCAACATGGTGAAACCCCGTCTCTACTAAAAATACAAAAATTAGCTGGGGATGGTGGCAGGCGCAGGTAATCCCAGCTCCTCAGGAAGCTGAGGCAGGAAAATTGCTTGAACCCAGGAGGCAGAGGTTGCAGTGAGCCGAGATTGCACCACTGCACTCCAGCCTGGGTGACAGAGCAAGACTCCATCCCCCCCCTCCAAAAAAAAAAAAAAAAAGGAGTAGCTCTATCTGTTACCTGATAGATGTCCCTGCTATTTATGGGTGCATAGCAGGTATTCCCTTTATTTAGTACCATACAGGAGAGGCTTCAGCCTGCCACTGCTCCCTAGGTCTAGTTTTTGGAGAAAATATATGGTTTTCTGGTTTTCCCCCTTATCCTAAGACTTGAGAAGAAATTAAACTGTGAAGGAAGCAGACACTAATATACTTTTCCCTGAAAAAGTCAGGGAGAAAGAGGTCAGTAGTGATATGTTCCTTAATCAAGGCTAAGTCCTTAACCATTTCCCCGTCTTCACCAACTGAGAAACTTCCTACCAATAGCCCTGAAACAGATGACTCTTATCCCAGTCCTGCCCTCCCGTGGCTGAGTTTCCAGGTCACTTTGTCCTGGCTGTCCTACCCCTCGCTCCTGTCCTGATTCCAC
Organism: Cebus imitator; assembly: GCF_001604975.1. NCBI lineage: Eukaryota > Metazoa > Chordata > Mammalia > Primates > Cebidae > Cebus > Cebus imitator. The sequence goes on along the minus strand of NW_016107814.1, from coordinate 1,190,767 downwards.
AGCACCAACAATAGGAGGTGCCGTTTCCTCAGCTGGGACCTAGGATGGAGAAGGGGTGGAGGATTTGGGCTAGAATCAGTTCCCTTCCCTGCCACCACACCTTCCTGCCTTCCTGAGGAATAGGGACATGTAGGGCCCCCCTCTCTCTTCTAAAGGAGGGCTTCTAATCCTAGGAAGTACAGCAGTCCAGTTAAGATGTCAGAGAGAGCCGGGAAGGGCTAAGAGATGGAGGGGCTGGGAGGAGAGACTGTGCAAGAGCGGGCCTTACTGAGTCCTTTAGTGAAACGGCTCTAGGTTTGGTCCTCCAAATTGGATTTTTCTGAATTCACTCAGAGGTTTGTAGACTGAAAAACTGAATCGAGATAATGAAATCAACAAAGGATCAATTTCTAAATCTGAATGCTAGAAAGGGGTTCAGCTTTCCAGGATCCAGAGCATAAGAGTTCACCACCTAGGGAACCCCCTTCTCCACATCAAGATCCCCAGAAACCTAATCAGAAGATTGCCTGGTAATTTCTGAATCAGGGACCACAGCAGAGACTGCAGTTTGGGTGGATATCTCACTCAGGCCATGTTCAAACCTTAAAGTCGAGTCTGCTAAAAACAGCAGCACTTGACGAACATAGAAACTCTAATAAATACTGTCCCTGAGCCATGGCTGATTGTACCTAAATTACTTTTCAATCTTCTTGCTGGAACAATGACCTGATTAGGGTGGTGAGTAGGTAGGTAATGGCCCATTAGGGTGATTAGGGTATGAGGTAGGTACTGCTCAGAAGGTGGAATCCATTATTTGGCTTTCATTTCTGCAGCTTGCTTGTCTCTATCTTTTGAGGTACCCTCCTTTGAGGGCCTGCAGCCCTCTATGCACGCCCCAAACAGACCTTCATGGTAGGTCGGGGTAAGGGGGCAAGCTTGAGAAATCAGTCTAGTCACCCACTCTTCACTCTTTCATCTTATAGAATTCTTTCTTTCTTTCTCTTTCTTTCTTTCTCTCTCTCTCCTTCTTTCCTTCCTTCCTTCCTTCCTTCCTTCCTTCCTTCCTTCCTTCCTTCCCTCCCTCCCTCCCTCCCTCCCTCCTTCCTTCCTTTCTGTCTTTCTTTTGTTTTGAGATGGAGTCTCACTCTGTCACCCAGGCTGGTGGAGTGGTGGTGTGCTTTGGTGTGATCTTACCTTACTGCAACCTCTGCCTCCCGGGTTCAAGTGATTCTCCTGCCTCAGCCTCCCGAGTAGCTGGGATTACAGGTGTGCACCACCATGCCCAGCTAATGTTTGTATTTTGTAGAAACTGGGTTTCACCATGTTGGCCAGGCTGGTCTCAAACTCGTGAGTTCAAGTGATCTGCCCTCCTCGGCCTTCCAAAATGCTGGGATTACAGGTGTGAGCCACCGTACCTGGCCCCATCTCATAGGAATCTTAATCTCTCATTCGTAGGATCCTAATCTCTAACTGAATTTGAATCACAGATTTTGCAATTAGGGGCTTAAGACATCACCGTCACAGTTTCCCTATTCCCGGCAGGGAAGGCTTTATTACTCTTTTCTACAAATTGGGCAATTCGGACCCAGATATAGTTAAATGCCTTACCAAGAATCTGCAGGGAGCATCAGGGTGAGGACAGAATGCACCTCTGCAGCGTACCTGCTGGACTGCCTTCCTTTGATCGTAACACATTATTTGGTCCATTTTCCAGCTCAGTGGCACCATCAGATCCCACCACCCATGTCCATTCGGCCCAGCGGCAGTCGCTACGGATCTCTCACCAGTAAAGGACTTGACATATTTTCTGCCTTTTCCTCCATGGAAAGCACGATGGTGTATTCATACTCTTCTGGGAGTGTAGTGGAGAGTGATGAACTTTAAGAATGTCTGGGTGCCTGCTGTGTAAGGGAGCGGACTGCGGAGGGGAAAGGAGAACAAGCCGGACTCAGTGGTTTCCAAGCAACCGAAGTTGAGTAAGTTCCCACGCTGCCCAACCGGTGGCAAGAAGTGCTTTGAATAAGGCAGCTGGGGATTCTTGCAGTCTCAGCTGAGGGAGAAAGGGCTGTGCCTTCTAAAGATTCCAACAAAGATGTGAGAAGATAAAACAGATGAATCAAAGATGTCACTCAATTGCCATCCACTGCTTTGGGAAAAAACTAGCATGCTCCCCTAGCCCCCGTTTTGTTAGGGATCTTAAGTACTAGGAGCAATTAGGAGCCGTATGCCTGGGCTGAGAGGAGTTAGGCAGTAGTGACCTTAGGATATAACTAACTTACCAAACAATGCCAAAAAGAAAGGTGGGGAGGTCACCATCACCTTTCGTCGATTACATGTATAGCAGTAGCTTTGGCGAATTTACTAAATCAGCTTCCACTTAGCATTAGGAGGTCATGCCATACAACTCACATATGGAGACGAACACTTCTGATCTGTGTATCGTGGGTGTACTGAGCCACATACTAAGGTGTCAAAATGTGTTTGAGATTCCAAAAACTCACTGAGACACTTGATATTGCACAGTGCCCTTATTCTGCGGCCAAAACATGGCCTCACCAGCTTGTCTGTACCATTTTCTTTTGGGTGGTGACTGTTTTTTTTCTGACTTTGCATATCCCTAGACACTAGAACTAAAGAGTTGTTAATAAACCAAGCAGAAAGAAACCTTCTGCGGGGTCACTTTTTAAACTACTAGCTTCAATTGCCACTTACAAAATGTGCAAGAGTCATCATTTGCCCATAAAATACACCTCATGCACTCCTACCCTTCTCCCCAAGAGTCTGAAAGTGTGGGAGGAGGGAAGCGATACGGACAAGGAGAGGAAATGATGGGAGAGTGTTGTTTTTGTCACTCGCCCCAGCAGAGCAGCGGTTTTGGAAGGAGAGCTCTTTAATAGCTTTGAAATGCTTTGAGATCATTGGACAAAGTGCATTTTCTATGTAGAAAATATTCTGCTAAGTGGAAAAGTTAGGGGAAAGGGGAATATGCATCTTTATTCTAATCACCAATTCAAACCCTGCCTCTTAAGGAATTTTTAGACTTAAGTTCACTGTGATATCCCTAGTGCCTAGAAGAGTACCTAGCACAAAGTAGACATTCAATAAATATTTGCTGGATGAATGAATCTTATATTATTGTGTCAATTATAAGATAGCCTAATCTTGTATTCTGCAGGAATACACAGCCCACGCAGCAGTCCAAACACTGCCCTGGGAACGCGCCTCACAGCACAGTTTGCTCTAGGCTCTCCAGGGAAGTGAATTGCAGGTGTCTGTTATCAACTCCCTGTGCTTGAATCTCTAGTGCTGTCTGTGCCAAGCACCCTCAGCTGGCATTGTATTTGTGTGAACAGACAGTAAGTGCTTAGAAAGGCTTGAAACTTTCTTCACTTCAAGGCAAGGATTTCCAGTATAAAAATAAATTCATTCACTCGAGAAATCATTTGTATGTCTACTCTGTATGAGATGCTGTGCTAGATACTGCAGCAGATACAAAGATGTGAATAAGACACAGTCCCCGCCCTCAGGGAGCTCACAACCTGCTAGGGAAGGTAATATGTGAGGCATGTGGAATGCTGTTTCTTGAAGCAAAATAGAAGTTTTTAGTGGTCTTCATTCTATTTTTTCATAACCTTAAAAATCTTTCCAATCTTTATTTCTTAATAAAATAAAATGCCATAGGTTGCATCTCAAGCAATAATTATTTCAGTTATTCACAGAATTATTAGATTCTGCTTTTTAAAAAATTTATTCAGTAACAGTAGTAAAATATAGGCAACCTTAATGGAATAGAATGCATTTCATGTGGAATCCAGTAAAATACTATTTCCATATTATGAGATCTCTTATAAACAAAGAGCACTTTCTCTTTTTTTCTTTTTTGAGATGGAGTCTTGCTCTGTCACCCAGGCTGCAGTGCAGTGCTGTGATCTCGGCTCACTGCAACCTCTGCCACCCAGGTTCCAGCGATTCTCCTACCTCAGCCTCCAGAGTAGCTGAGATTACAGGCACATCCCACCACGTCCAGCAAATTTTTGTATTTTTTATAGAGACCGGGTTTCACTATGGTGGCCAGGCTGGTCTCAAACTCCTGACCTCAAGTGATCCACTCGCCTCGGCCTCCAAAAGTGCTGGGATTACATACGTAAGCCACTGCGCCCAGCTTAAAGAGCACCTTCTAACTTCATAATTGCTTTTAGATTGTACACTAGACCTCCCCATCACATCTACTTCTGTAAACCCTAGATAGTTCTCCCATGAAAGGATGTTCTTCATCTCTGTGGGTCTTAGCTTTCTGAATTTTTTATTTCTTATTTTGTAGTGTTCAACAGAGCACTGGGATAAATAATACATTTGGCCACTAGGTGGCGCTGTCTAACCCCAAATATTAGCAGGTCTAAAAATTCCTGAAATTTGAGCTATTAGATTATATTAAAGCAGGGTTTCCCAAACTCAATACTACTGACCCTTTGGACTGGATAATTCTTTGTTATGTTGGACTGTCCTGTGCATTGTAGGATGTTTAGCAGCATCCCTGGCCTCTGCCTACTAGACATCCTTTCCACAGTTGTGGCAGCCCAAAATCTCTCCAGACATGGCCATGTGTTCCCTGAGAGGCAGAATACCCCCTGTTGAGAACCACTGTGTCACACAAATCAGGGCCCTGCTTTAAGAATTCCATTAGAATTCAACCCAGCATGATGACTCATGCCTGTAATCCTGGCACTTTGGGAGGCCGAGGCAGGAGGATCACTTGAACCCAAGAGTTTGAGGCCAGCTTAGGCAACATAGTGAGACTCGATCTTCACAAAATATTAAATTTTTTAAAATCCCACTAGAATTCAATTACAATGAGGAATATTTGAATAAAAATGTTAGTTCCATTGGATGTGTTTGTTTTCAACATATCCAAAATCAGATTGATCTTCCCGTTATAAACTATTTTTCAACCTAGTTTAATGATTTTAGTCAATGGCACCATTGCATTCCTCATAATTCTCGTAAGAAACATCCAAGTCAGTTTTTGCTTCCTCTGCCATATCAATAGGCAAGTTCTGCTAATTCTGCTTCTGTCACTCTTCTTATAGTCAGGATTTTCTTCCTTTCCCCTGCAGTGCTCCAGTTCACACTTCTATTACTGTCTTCACTTGCCCCTCAATACTTTTCTTTTTTTTTTGAGATGGAGTCTTGCTCTGTTGCCCAGCCTGGGATGCAGCAGTAGTCTCAGCTCACAGCAACCTCCACCTCCCAGGTTCAAGCGAATCTCCTGCCTCATCCTCCCAAGTAGCTGGGAATACAGATGTAAGCCATTAATTTTTTATCAAATTAGCCATCAAAAATTAGCCTGGCTAATTTTTGTATTTTTAGTAGTGATGGGGTTTCACCAGGTTGGCCAGGCTGGTCTTGAACTCCTGACCTCAAGTGATCCACCCACCTTGGCCTCCCGAAGTCCTGGGATTACAGGTGTGAACCACCATGTCCGGCCACTTGCCCTCAATACTTCTGATTTAAACCATAGCATACTCCTTCCGGTCTTCGTGCCTCTAGTCCTGCTGTTTCTCCCTACTCAAACTCAGCCCAGATCTCAGTAGCAGATCATTCTTTGCAAAATACTGCTCCAGTTATATTAATATTATTTCCAAGTTTTCAAGCCCCTAATGGCTAGCTGGAGCCAACTTAGGTACCAGCTGGCCTGCTCTGTGCTACCCTAATATGATCCCAAAGCTTTTCACCCATTACTCAGAAAAGTTCCCAACACAGCAGCAAACCTCACGCAGGCTCCTGTTTCCAGCCACATGCCTTTCTTCTGCCTCTGCCTGGAAGGCTCTCCTCAGTCTCCATCTATGGAAGTCATCAGTTCCTTCAAGTCCATCTCAAATGCCATCACCTCCGATATATTTTAGGATCTCCCACACTCCGACCTAATAGAGTTCTACTTTCTTTGAAGCCTTATACCAAATTCCTTGAGTCTGGAGGAAGAGAAGTTTACTTTCTACAATGTCTTTTGTTTGTTTTTGAGACAGAGTCTCACTCTGTCACCCAGGCTGGAGTGCAGTGGCCTGATCTCACTCATTGCAACCTCTCCCTCCTAGGTTCAAGCAATTCTCCTAGGTTCAAGCAATTACAGGTACCCCACCACCACCACGCCCGGCTAATTTTTGAAATTTTAGTAGAGACGTGGTTTCACCGTGTTGGCCAGGCTGCTCTCAAACTCCTGACCTCAAGCAATCCACCAGCCTTGGCCTCCCAAAGTGCTGGAATTACAGGCATGAGCCACCACACTTGACCTGTAGTTTTCTATAGAATACAATCTCTGTGTACCTGCCTACCCTCCCTCTTACACTAGCCCACTCTTGCTTGCATTAGGTTTTAGCTACTGGTTGGTATGGACTGTGTCAGGAGTTGTCTTCATGCCTTATATAGAGGAGGCACTCAATAAATATTTATTGACCTATAGGAATTTTAAATTGTGTATAAGTAAGGATATTTCTATAGAAAGTGAATTCGGTCTGAGCAGTGATTTTTAACTTTGGCTGCACATCAAAAGCTCCTGAGGTGCTTTTTAAAAATCTCAACACCCAGGCCATTTCCCAAATCAGTTGAGTCAGAAGCCCTGGGGTTGTGACACAGGCACTGGTATTTTTTAAAGCTTCCCAGGTGATTCCAATGAGCAGCCCAGGTTGAGAAGATAAAAAGAGATGAATGCATTTAAACGTTGATTTGATCGTAGAACTTACTCGTAAAGGTCTGAAGGGATGCAGATGGCGCAAGGCTGTAGTGTTGGAATCCATGAGGAAGGTACTGCCCTGGTTACATGTGCAATAGGCGCCTGGAAAATAGAAAGAAGCACATACCTTGGCTTTATTAGACCCTACTATTTTGTGCTACATTCATTAGACATGCAGCATTCATGAAGCCCCAAAGGAAGCTCAGAATCCTGCAGAAAATGGATCAGGGAAAAAAAGAAAGTTGATGCAATTTGCCTCGCCATTCATTTCAGAAATCTGTACAGATGCCCTAAAGCACCCTTCTCTCCAAGCAACTGGAGGGCTTTTTATAACTTAGTAAGTCATGGCATTGGGATCAGAGGGAAAATGCAGAAAGAAAATGCACCATTAAAACCAAAACCGCCTTTCTGAGATGTATCACCCTTCACCAAACTAAGGGTTTACTCAGAATTTCCAAATAGCAGAACTGGTTTAAATGCATCCTTCTCTTTTTATTCATTTAACTTTTGTAGGCATTCAATAGGAAAATGTAGTCAATACAAGCAGCAAGTAGACTTAGGGCCTCAAAAGACACGTGCCAAGAAGAATCATTCCCAGAGGAGTCAAAAGATGACTTTGGTAAGGACAGTTTCACCTGGATAATCCTCAAATGATAAATGGGTTGCGCTCCACATATTCATGTGTAAAGTGGTTGTTTAAAACCGAGACTATATTTCCTTACACACATATCACCCAGCACTAGATTCCCAAGTGAATCCAGAAAAACTCATCTAATTCATGACTGATTACAGCACAGAAATACCTCCCGTTGCTGCATCTCACATCACTGTGCTTCACAGATACCGCGGTTTTTACAAACTGAAAGTCGGTGGCCACCCTGTGAGAACCCGCGCCTGTTTCTGTGTCGCATTTTGGTAATTCTGGCAACAATTCAAAATGTCATCATCATCTTACAGTTATGATGATCTGTGATTAGGCATCTTCGATGTTGCTATTATAATTGCTTTGGGTCACCATGAACTATACCCATAGAAAATTTAATCGCTACATGTTGCGTGTGTTCTGACAGCTCTACCAACCGGCTGTTCCCGCATCTCTCTCCCTCTCCTTGGACCTCCCTAGTCACTGAGACTCAGCAATATTGAAATTAGGACAATTAATAACCCTACATGGGCCCCTAAGTGTTCAAGTGAAAGAGTGGTACATCTCTCACTTTAAATCAAAAGCTAGAAATGATTGAGCTTTGAGAGGCAGGCACGTCAAAAGCTGAGCTAAGCCACAAGCTAGGCCTCCTGCGCCTGTTAGCCAAGTTGTGAATGCAAAGGAAAAGTTCTTGAAGAAATGTATAAGTGCTGCTCCAATGAACACAAAAATGATAAAAAAGCAAAACAGTCTTATTGCTGATATGGAGAAAGTCTGAGTGGTCTGGATGGAAGATCAAACCAGCCACAACATTCGCATAAGCCAAAGCCTAGCTCAGAGCAAGGTCTTAATTCTCTTCAGTTCTGTGAAGGCTGAGAGAGGTGAGAAAGCGCAGAAGGAAAATTGGAAGCCAGCAGAGGTGGGTTCATGAGGTTTAAGGAAAGAAGCCATCTCCGTAACATGAACGTACACGGTGAAGCAGCAAGCGCTGATGGAGAAGCTGCAGCAAGTTATCCGGAAGATCTGGCTGAGATCATTGATGAAGGTGGCTGCACGAAAGAACAGATTCTGGTTTTTTATTTTTTGAGACAGAGTCTCACCCTGTCTCCCAGGCTGGAGTATAGTGGTGCAATCTCGGCTCACTACCTCCCAGCTTCAAACGATTCTCCTGCCTCAGCCTCCTGAGTAGCTGGGACTACAGACGCGTGCCACCACTCCCTGCTAGTGTTTTGTTTTGTTTGTATTTTTAGTAGAAATGGGGTTTCACCATGTTAGCCTGGATGGTTTCGATCTCCTGGCCTGGTGATCTACCCACCTTGGCCTCCCAAAGTGCTGGGATTACAGGCATGGGCCACTGTGCCCGGCCGAAACAACGGATTTTCAATGTAGATGAAACAGCCTTGTGTTGAAAGAAGATGCCATCTGCGACTTTCATAGTTAGAGAAGAGAAGTCAATGCCTGGCTTCCAAGCTTCAAAGGACAGGCTGACTCTCATTAGTGGCTAATCCAGCTGGTGACTTTAAGTTGAAAACAATGCTCATTTGCCATTCTGAAAATCCTAGGGCTCTTAAGAATTGTGCTAAATCTACTCTGCCTGTGTTCTGTAAATGGAAAAACAAAGCCTGGTTGACAGCTCATCTGTTTATGGTGTGATTGACTGAATATTGTCAGCCCACTGTTGAGGCTCAAAAAAAAGTGTCCTTTCAAAATATTACTGCTCATTGACAATGCACCTGGTCACCCAAGAGCTCTGATGGACACGTATAAGAAGATTAATGTTGTTTTCATGCCTGCTAATACAACATCCATTTTTTATCCAGCCCATGGATCAGGGAGTCATTTCGACATCCAAGTTTTATTATTTATGAAACTTTTTATTATTATTTATTTATTTATTTCTTAAGGCTCTAGTTGCCACAGATAGTGATTCCTCAGATGGATCTGGGCAAAGCAAATTGAAAAGCTTCTGGAAAAGATTCACCATTCTAGATGCCATTAAGAACATTCATGATTCATGGAAGGTCAAAATAGCAACATAACAGGAGTTTGGATGAATTTCATTCCAGCCCTCATGGATGACCAAGAGGTTCAAGACTTTAGTGGAGCAAGTCACTGCAGATGTGATGGAAATAGCAAGAGAACTAGAATTAGTAGTGGAGCCTGAAGATGGGACGGAATTGCTGCCGTTTCATGATCAAACTTGAGCAAATAAGTTGCTTCTTATGGATGAGCAAGAAAAGTGGTTTCTTGAGATAGAAACTATGCCTGGTGAAGATGCTATAAACATTGTTGAAATAACAACAAAGAATTTAGAGTGTAACATAAACTTTGTTGATAAAGGAGCAGCAGGGATTGAGAGGATTTATTCTAATTTTGAGGGAAGTTCTACTGCGGGTAAAGTACTATCAGACAGCATTGCATGCTACAGAGAAATCATTTATGAAAGGAAAAGTCAATCAATGCAGCAAGCTTCACTGTTATTTTAGGAAATTGCCATAGCCACTGTAACATTCAGCAACCACCACCCTGATCAGTCAGCAGCCATCAGCATCAAGGCAAAACTCTCTGCCAGCAAAAAGATTACGAGTCTGCGATGGCTCAGATGATTGTTAGCATTTTTTTTTAGCCATAAAGTTTTTTCATTGGTTTTTATTTGTTGTTGTTGTTTTTGAGACAGGGTCTAGCTCTGTCACCGAGGTTGCTGTGCAGTGATGCCATCTCGGCTCACTGTAACCTCTGCCTCCCGGGCTCAAGCCATATTCCCACCTCAGCCTCTCAAATAGCTGGGACTATAGGCATGCACCACAGTACCTAGTTAATTTTTTAAAGTTTTTGTGGAGCCAAGGTCTCACTGTGTTGCCCAGGCTTGTCTCAAACTCCTGGGCTCAGGCGATGTGCCCACTTGGGCCTCTCAGAGTGCTGGGATTACAGGTGTGAGCCGCCATGCCCAGCCAAAGTATTCTTTAATTAAGGTATGTACATTGTTTTTTAGACACAGTGCTATTGCACATTTAATAGACTACAGTCTAAACGTAACTTTTATATGCACTGGGAAAGCAATAAAGTTATGTAACTGGCTTTATTGTCTGGAACAGAGCTCTCAGTATCTCTGAGGCATACCTGTACCTATCACGCTAGATTGGGTTATGGTCTCAAGAACAGGGAACTGGTCAAAGCAGTGAATAATAGAAGAAAGACTACTTCCTCTTCCTTTTTGGTGCCTATGGTGTGTCCGAGCTAGAGTGTCTATGATCCTTTCTGCATCTAGCCTTCATTCTGTGTTTTTTCTCCCCAGGTGCCCTGTGCCCGTTTTCTATAATCTCACTGTGTAGCTCATGCCATTTCATCCCTCCCCAAGGCCTCCCAGGGTGCTTCACGCCCCACAATGACTTAACTCCAGTTCCACGCATCTTGGCTTGGTATCCAGAAGAAAGCAGTCCAGTTGAATCAGTTCCAAGTGCCCAAGAGTCTTTTAACTTCACAGAGGTGCTGAATCTTTAAAAGCAATTGCTTTCTCACTCCCATCAACTTCTATTCGATAAAATTGCTGGCAGAGTTTTTTAAAAAATCAAGCTGTAAGGGGAAATCAAGGGAACTGACTCAGAAACTCAAAGTGTTCCTGCTGATCACAGCCTCTTCCTTTCTTCCTTCTCCACGTGCTCCCAAAGTACCTTCCAAGTTGGGACCTTAAGTTTATTTGCATATGGGCTATTTCTAAGTCAGTTGTAAACTCAAAACTGCCAGGAAAACCATAAATGTAGGCAAACTTACTCATAATAGCCTTTATACAGGGTCCCTTCCAGAGTCCCTGGGTAGCCTGCATTGAAAATATTTCCACTAATGGTTGAGCTGAAAATAAATGTGCCTTATCAGTAAAAGAATAGTTACTTAGACTTCAATAGAGTCAAAGCCCTTATAATCACCAATAGCCTTGTCTTGTTTTAAGTGGATCAATATTTCAGAAAGTTCACTACTGAAGCATTGCTTGAAGAATGCCAAGCATCTTCTAAACTTTGACAATGCAATGGTCATCAGTATGCCAAAAATTTGCTAATATCATGCTTTTAAAAATCTGTGCAGTGCAAAAAAATTGCATATTTGCTAAAAATATGTTTACCTCTTATTTCTGTCTAATTATATTAGTTAGCATGTTTGGTATTATAGAACCATAAACAAGCTGCCTTTGGTTAATATGTACATAATAGCCATTTTAAATTCCCAAGAGAAATAGCCTTGAACTTGCAAGAAAGAGAAGGAGCACACTTTTCAGTCCTTTGAGAATTGTACCATAAATGCTGGGTATTGAAAATGGCTGTGCTGCTACAAACACCAAATTGCTGGAAGATTTTAAAATATAAGTGAATAGAAACTGTTTCTCTAATAATGAAAATTAAAATATTTCAACATTATTTGACAATAAGTATTTTAAGGCTGAAATAAATGTAGAAACTAGTTATAGTTTCCAGGTTTAAAGATTACTTTTTAATAATGAACCAATTTTTTAAAAATTTCTTAGAACTGATAAGAGCAGATGTTACACTTGATATTAGTTAGCTAAAAGGCCAAGAAGCAATTGAACCAATTTTTTTTCTTTTTTTTTTTTTTTTGA